>NC_140466.1:34789994-35382903 GCF_051167445.1 Perissodus microlepis
TTACCAGTGAAACCAATATAACATCTCCACATTCACAAATATACATTTCTGACATTCAAAAAGAAAACAAAAACAAATCAGCGACCAATATAGCCACCTTTCTTTGCAAGGACACTCAAAAGCCTGCCATCCATGGATTCTGTCAGTGTTTTGATCTGTTCACCATCAACATTGCGTGCAGCAGCAACCACAGCCTCCCAGACACTGTTCAGAGAGGTGTACTGTTTTCCCTCCTTGTAAATCTCACATTTGATGATGGACCACAGGTTCTCAATGGGGTCCAGATCAGATGAACAAGGAGGCCATGTCATTAGTTTTTCTTCTTTTATACCCTTTCTTGCCAGCCACGCTGTGGAGTACTTGGACGCGTGTGATGGAGCATTGTCCTGCATGAAAATCATGTTTTTCTTGAAGGATGCAGACTTCTTCCTGTACCACTGCTTGAAGAAGGTGTCTTCCAGAAACTGGCAGTAGGACTGGGAGTTGAGCTTGACTCCATCCTCAACCCGAAAAGGCCCCACAAGCTCATCTTTGATGATACCAGCCCAAACCAGTACTCCACCTCCACCTTGCTGGCGTCTGAGTCGGACTGGAGCTCTCTGCCCTTTACCAATCCAGCCACGGGCCCATCCATCTGGCCCATCAAGACTCTCTCTCATGTCATCAGTCCATAAAACCTTAGAAAAATCAGTCTTGAGATATTTCTTGGCCCAGTCTTGACGTTTCAGCTTGTGTGTCTTGTTCAGTGGTGGTCGTCTTTCAGCCTTTCTTACCTTGGCCATGTCTCTGAGTATTGCACACCTTGTGCTTTTGGGCACTCCAGTGATGTTGCAGCTCTGAAATATGGCCAAACTGGTGGCAAGTGGCATCTTGGCAGCTGCACGCTTGACTTTTCTCAGTTCATGGGCAGTTATTTTGCACCTTGGTTTTTCCACACGCTTCTTGCGACCCTGTTGACTATTTTGAATGAAACGCTTGATTGTTCGATGATCACGCTTCAGAAGCTTTGCAATTTTGAGACTGCTGCATCCCTCTGCAAGATATCTCACTATTTTTGACTTTTCTGAGCCTGTCAAGTCCTTCTTTTGACCCATTTTGCCAAAGGAAAGGACGTTGCCTAATAATTATGCACACCTGATATAGGGTGTTGATGTCATTAGACCACACCCCTTCTCATTACAGAGATGCACATCACCTAATATGCTTAATTGGTAGTAGGCTTTCTAGCCTATACAGCTTGGAGTAAGACAACATGCATGAAGAGGATGATGTGGACAAAATACTCATTTGCCTAATAATTCTGCACTCCCTGTAGAACTGAAATTTTGAGCCAGGAAATGAAATACTAACACGGGTAAATGTACACAGATGGAGGGATGCAGGAGTCATGACAACATAAACATCAAAATATATGTAATTTTATATTTGTGAATGTGATGATATCCAATTTACAAAAAAAAATAAAAAATGATATAAATTTTGGACTTTAAATTTCAACCATCCATGTGGAAAAGAGGAAACACTGTTTTAATAAAGAGGGGGTGAGAAGCAGATCACGGTACATTTGCATATGTTCTTTTTCACATTTTATTTAACATCTTTCAGATGTAATATCGCAGTATTTGTATTTCTTGCAGGGTGGATGAACCACAATGCTGTTTTTTCAGTTATTCATAGTCTTTACATGGTTTACTAAAGCTGTTTTGAAATCCTGTCAAATCTGTTCTAAACTTTATTCGCTCTTAAGACTTTGGAATTTGGAAACAATGAACAGATTGAAGAAGAAAAGTTGCTCTCAAATTATCCAATTTTGCCAAATTACGAGCATCTTTTTCCATAATATGTCCATAATAGTCCCAAAGCTCCATGCTCCATAAATGGTAACTGTAAACAGAACTGCACTTTTGTGTTTTTCCCTTCATGCTTGCTTCTTCATTCTGCTCATCTGAACCTTTTCTTTCTCATATTTGCACTGAGGTTTGGATTTCTGGGTTTACGAGAAGTGCCCTCTACTTTCTGACATTTTAATCTGTCTCTCCCCAACTTTTTGCTACGCCTCCTTTCTTTCTTTATGCTACCCATCTGCCTTCACATCTTTTCCGGCTCTCGCCTTGCTCTTTCTACTCCTTTCCTATCCATCCTCTTCTCTCTGTACTTTTTCATCATCCTATCATTGTCAGTTTCTTTTCACCCCATCGAACACTCCTTTCACTTTAATTGCTTGCCTAACAGCCTCTCTTTCTCTTTTCTTTCAGCCCTCTCCCCTTCCCTTTACCCATCCCTCTTTTTTTCCCCTCTTGGTATTTTACACAATGGCAACTGACATTTCTGGCTGATGCCTTCTTCTCCCTCTTGGCCTTTTTTTCTTTTTTAAAGCTCCTTTTTTCAGTCAATCTCAGAAGCTGCTTTCTTCCATTATGTCCACGCTCCTGTTGAACTTCTCTCACCAAAGAAAAGCTTTAACTTTTACATGTTCAGAACTCTTTGAACACGTAAAAGTTACTTCTCACTTCAAAGGTCCAAAGCAGAATGGGAATTATTAGCAACACTTCTACAATCAGCATAAATTACCTTTACATTCTCTATTGTTTTGAACACACTTGCATAATTTTGAGCAACAACAACTACAAAAAATATGCATCGATTCATAAAATATTTCTAATTTTGATTAGAACACGTGATACTATTACCAAATAAGTGACAGGTATGTCAGAGGACAGAGCTTTATAAAGGCAGTCATATTGAACTCCCACACTCTGTCGCAATATTTATTCAGTTACAACATGTTGGTCCACGTGATATTCATCAGGTATATGGGCAACATGTGATGACATTAGTAGTGCCCTGTTTGTTTCTGTCTTTGCCCTGAGAAATACCTCAATTATAAATTCACAAAGGTGAAACACTCTTCAGAGATGTTGGTCCAGTGTACTCACAGTGCCATGTCATGGCCTTCACAGCCATCACATGTCCATCTAATAGGACCTTTGGGATTTGTCGTACCTATCATGTCAAAATGGACCAAGTTTTCTAAGGAATGTTTCCAGCATTTGAATCTATACAACAAGTAATTAAAGGTCAATGGAGTGGATCCGAACTGCTGGTATCCAGTGCTTTTCTACTTGAGTATGCCTCATTCACTCAGGCACTTTTTTTCCTACCAGTCACACTGCAGTGTACACATTGGGGAGCAACATGAGGTTCACTGTCCTTCTCAGTGATACTGAGGCATGCAGACTGGAGCAGCCAGGGATTCAACCACTAACCTTTCAATTACTATCTAAGCAGTACTACCTCCTAAACTACTGCCACTAAAGGCAGTTCTGAACGCAAACTTGGGTTCAGAACAGCAATGTGTACTTTTAGTGTGTCTGAATTGAATGTGGTCATCAATTAATATTTTGATATATCAAATAATTTGCTTTTATAGCTGTTTATGTTCTCAGAATCTGAAACATGGTGAAGTTATACAGATGTAATTCAAGATCTGTCATCAATATGATAAAATGTGGTGATCCTGTATTATATCACGTTATAATCCAATCAGATGTTCGAATTTACATTTTTTTTAATAACATAAACTCATATAAAAAACCAACAAACTGCAGGGCTCAAATTTCCAAAGCATTAGTGGGAAAACTGAGGCATGTTCACACAGTAAAACACCCCAGATCCTCCCAGCAACACTAGTGACACAGAATACATCTCCCACCTGACCGTGTCAAAACACGGTTCTTTAAGGCAACTGCCAAGCAATGCTTCCTCTCCTCTAGCCCATGTCGCTCATGGCGACTGTTTCTAGAACAGGAATACGATTTGTACCAAAGTAGGGCGTTGTGTGTCTGCAGGCAGCATTGCAGAAATAATGATAGAATACCCGGGACAGAAGGAAGGACTACGGAAAAAAACCGAATAAGGATCACATACTTGATTTTGTATCTTTCTGATTTCAGCAGCTCCTTGTTCCATGCACACCTTTTCTTTTACAAAGATTAACAAGGTAACATTGATGAGGTAGTGTAATTTCATTCAGTCAACTGGAAATGCCCCTGTAGATGTTCATTCTGTTAAATGACATCTACATAGGCATTTGAAATGACACTCCCGCGTCAGTGTCTTTTCAGATGCAAAGGTAGAGTTCTGATGTATACTTCTCTTTCCTCCTCAGTATTACTTTCGGATCTGCTTCAAGATTTAAGAGCTACTTCGATCCTATTTTTAAAAAATCCAGGAAATTGGAAGAACACTACATTGTCATATCACTCAGAGTTAAAGCAGTTAGTTCATAAAAATACTTACAGCAAATAACTCATTAAGAGCTTCAATGCATTTCAGCTGGGATCAGATGGGTAAAACACAAGTTTCTTCTGAATTCAAGCTTGAACTTGCCTGTTCAAGGATTTTCAACTGCCTGTTGCAGTCGTCTCTTCCTTGTAATGCACAGCTGAGCCAACATAAACTTACAAAACAAATTAAAACACCAGAATGTATTTAAAATAACAGCTTTAACTGGATTTGTTGCTCTTTTTTAATCCACCGAAGCTATGAAACAGCAGGTTGGATATAAGGATAAGCTGATATACACGACACAGTTGCTTTAGTCTGATTTATTAATTACCTGCCAAGTGTAGAATATTTCACGTCTATAAGATGCATCTTTAAAACTTTTAAAGGCTTTTTTGTTTCTTTACATCTGAGGATTTCATGTAGGCTGCTTAATCTCATCCACTTGTTCTATATGATCGCAGTGCAAGATGTATTATATGGCTTTATAGCCTTCTCCTATTTCTTATCAGCCCTAGAGGGAGAACTCGGATTAACTGCTCCTGTAGAGGAGAAGGTTGGTAGACGGAGATGGCAGAAAATGTTAATACCTTGTAAAATGTGCAGTCTTATCTGGTTCCTACCTTTGTATCAGATCCAGTGTTTGTACTGTACTGTAGATGCATTGTGTTTATTCCGACAAGGTCAAGAGAGAATTAAGAGCGTGGTGATACATGAGTCCCACATTTGTATGTGGGGAACAAAAGACGACAAAGTGTTTGAACGATAACTGTAATACAAATGTAGAAACAAAAACAAAAAACAGTGGGGTAATTAGAAATAAGACCTCAACTGTCTGTGCTCTAACTGATGTCACGATACCTCCAGTCTCCAAATAACACAACTGAGACAAAAGCCTTTTCTTTTCTTTTCTTTTTTCCTTTCGGGGCATTACGCAGACTAACAGAAATCATTGAATGTACAATGGATTCTTACCAAGCACTGATAGACCTGATAGGCCAAAAAAAAAAAAGGAACACTCAAGCTGAAGTACTTTGCAAATGCTTGGCGTAAGTGATTCATGGCAATGACAAACTGTCATTTCCAGTTGTTGTGCTTAAAAAAAAAAATAAAATCACCCTGTCAATGAGTTTATAATTCATAAAATATGACTTTTTAACAAAACAAAACATGAAAAATCAAGATCAGTCAAAACTCTATTCTTACTGTCTGAGAAACTACTAAAGCTTAAACATTTCCAGAAGGACTTTTTTAAATTAATAATGCACTCTGATTCATAGATGTAAACAATTTTAACGATCACATTGGTTTTTACTGAAGTTGTTACCTTTGGTTAAGGCCACATTAGACCCACCAAGCAAGACCCTAAATGTAACTGGGAGCTGCTGAAGGTGCTTGTTAGTGATCGCTATAATTGGATCCAGCTGCACTACCTGAAAGAGTTGTTAGGATAGACAAAGGTGGCGCGGCTGTGGGAGATGGCAGCGTCCGCTGATCGGTTCAGACTGAAATATAGAAAAACATGGATGAATAGGAGACCTGCTGACTCTTGTGATCCTTTGACTTTTCCTCTGGGACAAAATGAGGATGGCATTTAGTGAAATATAACCTGTTACTGGGTCGACTGACAAGAAGTGTAAAATTTATATATTTTACACAGCAATGATTTAATAGATTGAAAATCAATCTTTTTAGTACTTTTACTTATAACCAAAACCAGTAACATTCCTGTCAGCCAGTATGCAGAAAAAGCAAAGAATATGACAAATATCATCAAAGTTTCAGTGTTTTATCAACACATAAATATCATTCTGAGCTAGACATTGTTCATTTTACAAAACACCAACCTGACTTTTACATTTTCAAATGACCATTAAAAGAACTGTTATTTACAGAAGTGCACTGAATGCTTTGACAGCAGTAAAGAAGAACTTTGCCTATTTAGCACTGACGCTTTGTCTTTTGTATCTTCATAATAATGTCAGACAAATACCAACCTAATAGAAATGACCACCATGTACGATTCTATTTAAAGGCTTAAGTAACTACTACTGTACTATCTAACCTCTGGAAAAACTGACAGAGATGGTCTTCGGACCTCAAACCCCGAAAAACATTGCCATGGCAACTGTGCTGAACTGCATAGCCAACCCGATGCTGCTCACAGCTATTTTTTTGAAAAAAGCTTGCATCTGCTTCCTGGTCAGATAATCAATTAATTGTCAATAATGAATTTTAATTTAAACACACTGAAAGTTAATTTTGTTTTTCTTGGTGACCACTGTCTTTGTGTGAAACCCTGAACTGTTACTCTGTTTAGCAAATCTGGATCTATGATTACAATAGAGACGGTGAGCTGGACAGTTTGCATTAAATTATCAGTCCAGCTGAATCACATATCACAAAAGCACAGCCAACATTATGGAGTAGCTTTAGCTCAGGAGCTAGAATTCAGGAGATATCTACTAATAGGAAGGTTAGTGGTTTATTTCCTGGTTATTATTATTATTATTATTATTAGATAGCAAGCACTTAAGAAAAAAAGGTGCTAGTGTGAATGACACATGTTGTATAAAGCAGGTAGAGTTAAGAGAGCAATATAAAAACCTGATTCTTATATGGTTGACTAGAATTGCACTCAGAAGGATGGCGAAGTTGTTCTAGTTGCCCATCATCTTACCCTGATCTGTTTGTTCTGTTCTTAATCATGAACCTATAATTAAAAACAGTCATCAACGAGACATAACACCACAACACCACAGACATAACACCATCTGTGCAAGTGTGGAAAAAACATTAGAAACAGTTTCAAAAAGTAGAAATTGTGGCTTTCTGGCACAACTACACTTGAACACATACTCAAACGGCAACAATTGGAAAAAAAGTCAGATTTTTTGTTGTTGATTTTTTAGGAAAAGATAGAGTGACCTGTGTCTCATAGCAACAGGGCATTTTACATACATTGTGCCAGAGCCAGCTGTTAGAAATAGCTTCTTTCATCATACAATACTAAGTAAATCCCGTCAAATAAAAGTGCTATATTTAACTGACCTGGATCATACTGAGCCACACCAGGCTAACTTTCAGAGTCGAACTCCTGCAGCTCTGAGAGCGATCGGCTCCGGATGCATCTCGTTAGGATGGCCCACTGGAGGCTTGTGCTACTTCAAACACCTCCATCCTGCCGCTGCTACTGCTGAGCCTGCTGCCTGCTCCCGGCTATAAATAGAACCCAATCTGAAACCCCACCTAATGAGCACGATCCACTTCAGACCACACTATCAACTACCAGCCACGGTGTGTGTGTGGGTGTGTGCGCGCATGTGAAAAGATACAGCTGACCATGCTGTTTTGATCATCGGTCAACTGCAAATCACGGCCCCGCCAAGGAGCGTGTGTGTACATGTGTGTGCATCAGACCCTTGCTGTCTTTTGTTGCTAAATATAGACAAAGCAATTTTCCGAGTTGCCTTGGCAGGATGATGGCAGCACGACTAGCAAATAGTCCTTCCTCTATCGGTCTTTCTGTCTCTCTTTCGCTGTCCTTTAAAATTCACATTCCCATATTTTTAATTTTATTTGTTCTTCATCCTCTCACTCTCTCTATTTCTGTAATTAACCAAAACACAGCGGACTTCTCATACCTCTAAATTAAAAGTGCATAAATGTGCATGTGTTTTTCATTACCTCACCTGATTACTGACTTAAAAGATTTAGTGTTTTTTTTGTCTTTAGAAGTTTCAAAACATGTGTTAGATGTATCCACACACACACACACGAATATCTTGCAGTCCTTTTTATATGTTTACTTTTAACCACTTTTTTAAAGATATCAATCACACACAAGCACGTACACACACACACACACTTAAAATGACTGGTAGATCAACATTAGTGAACGACTACCGAGCTACCTCTCAGCCTAACAGTACCCCAAACTCACCTTTGAGTGAGTTTGTAGGTGAGTTCACCTATGAGTTCGAGGTCATTAAGATTCACCCGTCTGAGATTTTTACTAGATGCGCCTAAATTAAACCTACATCAACTCCTTCTTGAGTTCACAAGACTTTAAGAAGACTTTCAGAAAACTTGACCCCTGACCTTTCAGGTCGAGGTCACTAAGATCCGAACTTGTCTTTTTTGGTAGATAAACCTGTTGTATCAATTCCTACATCCTACATCGCTCCATTTTCAAGTTACCGAGTAATTCATTCACAAACTTCGGTTTCCATGCTGCCCATTCGACTGCCCATGGGCAGTCGAATGGTCGAATGGTCAATACCAGGTGGTGGGTGCACCCACCACCTGGTATTGCCGGAAAGCCAATACCCCTTCATCCTTTTACAGCTGAGGCATGAAAACTTTTTGAAAGCCTAACTGCTATTAGCAAGAATGAGCAAGACTTGGTAGAAACAAAAGTCCTGCCTGCCCTGGTATATACCATGTTTGTTGCCAACTCAGACAGCTCCTTTGAAATAATATGTATATTAAAACCAGATCAAACTGTGAGCATAAGCCAAATGGCAATGAATCATTTTATAATCATTTAATAGTATAAATGCAAAGATATAATATGAATGGTAGTATCAAAACAACTGTATTTCCTGACCCTTTTGTTCACGAACAATGGTTTTGAAACTTTAAGTACCCGAGGCACGCTGAAAGGTAGGTCAAAACTTCAAGGCACATCTCTTTTCATATTTGTACAAACTAACCTCTGTGTCTGTGTGTAACGTGTCGTGCTTTCGGATTGCATATGTTGATTGTATTGTCAGATAACCTAGCACTGCAACTGCAATTTTTTAAAAGAGCCACTATTTTGAGTTTCCCTCTGCTTTGCAATAAACTTTACCAGCATATAATTTGCCTCATCACCTTATCAGACATCTTCACGCCATCTGACAAGCAGGCTTGTTGCTTCTGGTTCAGATCCAGGCTCTTTTGAAGTGTCTCTCAGAAGGGATGTTTGGTTTCCAAGTGCCTCTTCAGCTTGTTTGGTACTAGGATGGCATTAGCCAACTTCTTCTGACAGATGATGCGTGTGGATAAGGGCCAGCAGAAGTCAGCAAAACAGGTAGGTTTTGTGAGAGTGTCTCGCAGTTTTTAGTGGCCTGAATTATGCTCTAATAATTTACTCCATGGCATGGGGACTTGATTTGCAGACCCAGGACACACTGGAGAGATTATATCTCTCCGCTGGCCTGGGAACGCCTTGGTGTTCCCCAAGACAAGCTGGATGAGGTGGCCGGGGAGAGGGAGGTCTGGGCTTCTCTGCTTAGGCTGCTGCCCCCGTGCCCCAGCCCCGGATAAGCAGAAGAAGATGGATGGATGTGCAATTTACTCCATGTGGCAGTTGAGCAAACAGACTGAAGACAGATTTTTTAAGGTTGTTTTAAAGGCATAGAACTCACCTCTGTATTGGGGAATGTGGACAAATATATAAAATGTATTCATAACTTTTTAGTGAATTATAATGCAGGGTTGAAACAAAATCTACACCAGCATGCTTCTTCATACCATTTGGGAACCACTGCTCTCAGCTAACGTTAGATCTTAATCATCTGTTTTAATTTTATAACATCCGATTGGTCACTACTGGTTCATGGTGGAAAGCCTCCCTACCTTTGCGGTCCTTTTCAGTGTGACTGTTGTTTCAAGCCTGCCCTAATTAGTGCATTGTACACCAATCACCGTGGATCAATGGTACTTTCCTCCTACTGGAAGTGACAAACTGGGGAAATCTCCACGTATCTGTCAGTGGGAAATGTGACACAACAGGAGACGTGCCACCCCTCATGACAAATGCTGTCATTGCTTCAAATGGAAAGAAATCAACGTATAAAGAAATCAAGAGATCAACATATAAAGCAGCTCATTCCAAAATGCTACACATCTATTACTGGCAGGGCAGAGGGTCATTACACCTGATTTGCATAGCAGCTTTTGACATTTAAAGTGGAAATCTGTGTGATTTCTGCTTCTTTCAGTTTGGCAGCATTGTGCCTAACTCCCCAAGGATCACTTGTCAGTCAAATATTTTGTCCTTTCATGCCTTGTCTTTTTAACTCACTTTTTTCTGCAAGAACTTTTCTCTGCTTTAGCGGCTGTCATATCCATGAACCCTTTTTCTTTGTCTATGATTATAGGTGTCATTCAGTCCACTGCTTTCACTGCTTTGTACTGTACCAAATCTGAAAGAAACCACTCGGTATTTGCTCTGATATTGTACCATGAACTCAATATCTAAATATTTAATATCCATTAGTGGATAATGTCTGAGGACCAAGTTCACTAGGTATTAAATATCACATAACACCAAACAAGACCTGCGATTTTGAACATGTTCTGACCCAGTCAATTATCCATCATAATATTGTATGCGTTCTAATACATATTCATACCAGATTCATCAGTTACCAAGCAGGCACTCATTTTCTTCATATTTTATGGCAAAGGATGCCCAGTTGTCATAAAATAGCATAACACCCCCTTCAGGCCAGTTTGCTTGGTTTCCCAGGTTAAGCGTCTTGGGTTACCATAGTGTTCCACAGTACACAGGATGTTTAAGTGTGGTGTCTATGGTTTCTGACCAAGCAGGCATGATGGCTTCGGGTTGAAAAATTACTTTTCCTGCCTCCCTATTTGCTTTACACTCGATGGGAGGTGGTATGAGATATGTTTTGGACTTTGCTTCAGTCCATTTCAAATGAACTTTGGTCCAGAGAAGATGGAGGCATTTCCGTTCACATGTGACTTTCTGATTTCCATAGCAGAATCCTGTTTTAACGCAGCGTTGCTCAGGGACTCAAAGACTAGAAGCATCCGATATTGATTTCTGTCCCTTGCGCACAGAGATTTCTCCAGATTCTCAGAATCTTTTGATGATATTTTGTACTGAAGATGATGAAATTATATAAAAGTCTTCCTAATTCTTATGTTTATGCACTTTGTTCAGAAAGAGGTTCATCAGTTTTTTGCAAACTGATAAACCTCTGCCCATCATGTGCACCCCCTCCTTTATACATGCATGCTAACAGTGAAGTGTATGTTTTGTAGATATCCTACAATTGGAATAAATATTTCATAATTGTTTAAATGTGTCCCACAAGCGTACTGAAAGGGCATAAATACTGTTTATATTGCAGGAAGCTCAAGCAGTGCAAGATTTCTGAATGCTAGTCTTGTAATTAGAGAATGCAACGTCCTAACGTTCCAGATTGATCTTGTTATAAGTGAGGAGACTCACTTATCACACTCCAACCTAGAAGCTGAAGAAAAGACTTGTGTTTGTTTTCAGCACTGACTGAGGTCTGGCATCAGTGAAGCGTGCAGAATCTGTGACATTTGCACAACATAGACAGTTATTTAGGGATTTAGTTTAGGGCAAGTCAGAGCTTTAAAATAAAATAAAGTAAAACATGTGCTGCCAGTTGACATTAATATTAGAGTTTACATTGTAGACAAGAGAATACCACTAAGAGCTAAAGGGAGAATCAACTGGCCACACCCACAGTAAATGTATAATGTTAGGTTCTACACATAAAATCCAAGGCTTAGCAATGTCATAGCAATGGGACACTGTAGAAGGGAACTGAGGGTGATTAGTTCTTTATTTTTAAGTTGCCATGTTTTCACAGTTTTAGTTGGATATATATTCAAAAACTATTTTCTTAGAAAATGTCCTTTTTCTAAAGAGGATTCGTGTTTTTCCCCCTTCAAATTAAATACAATAAAATATGAACATTTAAATATTTTTGATTAAAAATAACTGATAAAAACAAAGTCAGTAATTAAAGTGGTCCTTTTCACTTCTGAAGTCGTTGCAGGTGTGATGAGTTTATACCTCTGCCTTAAATGTGTGCGTAAACAAAACTATCCAACAGAAACAGCATTTACATGAACAAGGAAACATGTTCAAACATGAAAAATGTTGGAAACCTGCGCTGCCTGTAAGCACATTAATAATATCATCAGACAGACAGAATGACCACCCTCAGAGCAAGCAGCAGCCCTGTGGTTTTGGTGAAGGGCATGCTGACAGAGATAAACACTCTGGCTACGTAGTGACCTGACCTGCAAGCAAGCAGAATGGTCACTTTACCCATATGAATAAACTTCTCTCTGTACCAGTTAATGTGCACCACAGAAGCACAATGTCACCCCCGAAGCCATGCAATGTATCTCTTAAGCTGGACAAGTCCTTGAGTGTGTGTAGGTGTGTGTGTCACCTTCATGCACAGTCTATGTTGCAGAGCACAAGACAATGGGAATAATTACCTCAAATTTGATGTTCTCAGATCATGTGCCAGTTGTCAGCAATGAAAGCCTGCAATAAACAGAAAGGACAAAAAAACAGAAGCTGAATCAACCATCAGTGTCATCCGCATGAGAAGGGGCAGGTCCCTGCCTGCCACACAACAGAGACTGGGATAATTAGAAGAGCGGGTTACTGATTGGTGCATTTGTCTACATCAAAGAGAGCTAAGTACCAAATGAAGCAGCTGGGCAGGCTTTACATGGAGGAACAAAACAGACACAATAATGGAGATATTGCATGAAAAAAAAATGGTGACGAGCAAATAACCTCATCAGATTCAGCTCACATGTGAATTGGCAGCTTAATCATGGTCTGTGTCACTTTGCAAAACACCACAATGTTTATCATCGGGTGCATGTCTGTATATGCTTCAAAACTTGAGAGGGCTCGTGTGGAAAAGTGGTTACAAAATGGCAATGTTCCATGAAGAATAGTGGTCAGTCTGGGAAGCTGTGAGAAGAAGGATGTCTGTAATTTTGACTTGTTACTTTCCTAAACAAGCACCATCTGACTGCTCAGTTTGAGGCTGCTGCAGCAATGAGCAGCTCCCTGGTGAGAATCAATGTAATGGGAACAGCGTGACACGGTGCACGAGGGGAAAAAACTGTACATGATTTGGGATAAGGGAGACGGGTGAGGCAAGTAGAAGACAGTTCTTTAAGAATAATGCAGAATTTGCTCTTTGAGATGTTGGTTGGAAAGTGTAAAATGGACCCAATGCTGTGACATCAGGTTGGCTGCCCAGACTGCTGATTCAAAGACAAGGGACCTAATATGAAATAGTTTTAGTTTAGTGTTTTCAGGACCATCTTTTTTAAAAAAAAATCTATTTCCTTCTTTTTTTTCCCTCCTAGAATCTGATCTTTTCTTCTGTTTATACAGTGTTATCAGTCCAAAACTATCAGATAAAAATGTAAGCAACTCGAGGGCAGAAAAAGAGAAAGAGTTAAGAAAATTGAGCCAACCTGAAAGTGGCAAATACTGCATTATCTCTAGGTGCCACCTAAGTCTGGTTCCAGATGGAAGTCCAATCCACATAAACTCCAGTGTTAAAATGGCAAAATTTGCATGATTAGAAAGCATGTTTAGAGCCTGCTACAACGACCCAAACAGTTGTTGAAGATTGATTTGGACATCAAGGTGGCTACTTCCACGTTTTACACTGTCTACAAACAGACCCAAGGATCCATTCGCACTGACTTTTAGGTTGGGGGAGGGTTCAGAGTTCACAGTTAGAAGCAAGGCTTACATACTGTAGTTTATGAACTGCCCATGTTAAAAAGCCTGATGGTCACTGTCCTCTTTAGATGAGATCAAACCGCTGAATAGTCTTACACTTTTCCTGACGCTGTCTTAAATGAACTTGGGGCCCAGAGAAAAAACAAGTGTTTTTATTGTTTTTATGCCTCTGCTCCAACTTATCTAAAACATGTTGCATGGATTACAATATTTCTAATAACGTCTTTAAGCTATTCTCTGTGAAATAAGGCTTATCTTTGTGTAAATTACGTGATATCCAAATCAGTGCACTCAATTTGAAAGCACCCCAACCTCTCAAATCACAGTGTTTTAATTCTATACAAGCCTGTGCAGTTTTTTTCTTCCTTCTTTATCAGTTCTTTGGTTAAAATAATTCATGGTTAAACTACTCTTACATATACTCAAGCTGAATGAAAAATGCAAAAGGTTTATGGGAAAAATATCCCATAGCCAAAGCTATACATACTAAAGGTGCTGATCGTACAAAAGAATATACCCAGAACAAAACATCCACTAACTTCCAACCAGAGTTACTGTATATCAAATATTTGACCTGAATATCAGATAAATATATTTTCGTTTCCTGTGTTTATTTGCTTTTGTTCCAAATGTGGACATAGTGTTCTGTTTCAGGGCAGCGCTTATCAGTGAGGGATGCTGCGAGTGGATGAGTCCATACTGGAATCACTGATCAGCCATCAATCAGACATCTGTCAGGTTATCCATCAACTAAACAGAGGGGAAGTCAATGCTGAGTTAATTTGTCTTCACTGGACTTGTAGGTGAAGTCAACATGGCATCAATTTGAAGAGGCATGAGATGAATGAAGGTGAATGGAGCCACACACACACACACACACACACACACACACACACACACACACACACACACACACACACACACACACCATCTTATTATCCAGACCTAACAACTGTAATACCTGCTGTAGTGGTGCCTATATTGGCAGGTAATCTGTAACAATTACTGTCATCGCATTTCGACCTTGATAAAGATATTTGTGTCACAACGTTGGTCAGTGAGGAATGTGAGACGTGTGTGTGTCTGGCTGTGCATGTGTACTGGGTACTTTTATCTCTAGAGGGGCAAAAGTAAGTCTATTTAGACTTTGAGAGTGAAAAGAGTTGTGACGACATCTTTAAATTGCTGTTTGAGATGTGTGACTTGATTTTAGAGAAAAAGATGATGTTACATTGATACACTGGTGCATTGATCACAGATGAGTTCGCCCTGATGAACTGGTGATCTATCTGTGGTGTAAATGGTAAATGGTAAATGGCCTGTATTTGTATAGCGCTTTTCTAGTCCCTAAGGACCCCAAAGTGCTTTACACAACCTGTCATCCACACATTCACACACTGGTGATGTGATGTGATGTGATGTGTGATGTGTGCAAGCTACATTGTAGCCACAGCCACCTTGGGGCGCACTGACAGAGGCAAGATCGGTGTACCCGATCTTTTCCCAAAACCAGATGGGATGTGCTCCAGATCCACTGTGACCATGAATTGGTTGAGAAATTTGATAGACACATGAATAAAATTTGGTTAAGCTTAGCAACTGCGTGAATGTCATCAGCAGTGTTGGGCAAGTTACTTTGAAAAAGTAATTGATTATAGTACTAGTTACTTCTTCAAAAAAGTAACTGAGTTAGTAACTGAGTTACAATATTCTAAAAGTAATTAACTACTTGAAAAGTAACTATTGCATTACTTAAAAAAAAAAAGTTTAACCCTCTGGGGTCCAGGGTATAATTGGCCATTTTTAACTACTTTGGATGTTTCCTCCACATTTCACCTTTAAAAACAGTTTATTTGCCTTGTTTGGGATCATCGTTTTCAGCACAGCCTCACGTGTCTGAATTTACAGTTATGTTTTCATTTTGACGTACTGTATTAACACAATTGATCTATAATCAGACAATAAACATAAAATCAGAGTAGAAAAAAGTTATATTTTTTACTGTAACAACCACAAACATGTTTAATGAATCATATTTCATAACTTTAAATGCAAATATAAATTGTTAATTTTAAAATCCTATGCACAAGTTTTGCAAACAACAAAGTTATTTGCATCCATTTACCTTTTACCTTGTTTTTTTAAATAACCATTGCAAACTATTTACAGAACAATCAGCTGTTCTTCAATAAGATGCCACACAAATTATTTGTGCCACTCCAAAAAAATAATTTCTGTCCACTATAAAGGAGAACATCACAGCCTGATACCTGCAGGTCTGACAGCAGCAGGTGTATCACTCCTGATTCTACCTGGAGACAGCAGTTGCTTCATTGTTCTGACACACAACACAAAACTATCCACAACACTACACACTAACTACACAAGACAACACATTAACTACACACTCCAAACACGCTAAATGTCACAAATCTCTCACATCTCAAAACTCTCTCTCTTTTTCTGCTCTCTCTCGCTGTCACTCCTAAAACTTCCCCTGTTTTTTTTTTTTTGTTTAGTTTGGGTTTTTTTGCTCATAAGCAGAGTGCTCGCTGTGCTGTCCTTAGACAGTAAACGTGACGAAACCATTGAGGAAAAAACACCGCATATATATTGTTTATCATGACTCTGGTTTTACGTGGCCTATCAACACAATTTATAAACTGGTATATATCACTACTTTATTCTTCCTCAGTCAAACAGCAGCACTCATGTGATTGTTTCGCCTCCTTAGCTCCAGGTGTTGTGCTAGACAGTGATCGTGATTACTGTCCACGGGAGCACGCGCAGCTGCTTAAAGCTGCAGCGTCCAGATTACTTACAGCTACTTCCATGCAACTGATATAAGATGCTTTAAACTGAACACAGCTTCAACCGTCTGTTTGTTGAAAAATATTTACAAACCGCATTTTCTTGTTAGTAACTGTAACGGCGTTGTAACGATAGGAATAGTAATTAGTTAGATTACTCGTTACTGAAAAAAGTAACGCCGTTAGTAACGCCGTTATTCCCATCACTGGTCATCAGTATTGAAGATTACATGAAAAATACCAATGTTACTGATGTTTGTTTTGTTTATTTTGTTTATTTTCTACCCTCCGACTCTATGAAAGAAGTGTTCAACATCAGCGGTACACAGATTAGTATCCTGAGCCTGGTCTCATGTGCTAGTTAAATAAAGTGTTTCTCCAGCCTAAAGGATGCAGTTATTTGAGGGAGACATCACAGATTCCAGACCTGAAAACCCCTCAAAATGAGTACTTTGATGTGATGTGAATGTTGTTTAAGGAGTGGACATGCTGCAAATAGACAATAGGAGTTTAGTCCTCGCCTCTTTACAGAGACTCTCTAAATCCTTTAGGTTTCTTGGCTGCCATTTGGCAACTCAATGCTTCAGCTCCCTTCACAGATTTTCTACAGGATTTGGGGTGGACATTTGCTAAGCTACTCCATGACCTTCATGTGCTTCTTCTTCAGGCATTTCTTTGTTGCCTTGGCGTTATGTTTTAGGTCATTGTCAGGCTGGAAGACCCATTCATGATCCATCTTCATTCTTCTGGCTGAGGGACGGAGGCTCTGGTCCTCAGATTTTGTGGTACATTGACTCCTAAATGTAATGAGGTACCCCAGAGCAAAAAAAAAAAAAAAAAAAAACAGCATAAAGAAACCGCTGTGCTTGACTTTGGGGGTTTTTCTTCAGGTCATTTTCAACATTTCTCTTCCTCCAAACACGGCAGTCATTGATGCCAGGGTGGAAGCTAAAAGACAGGATAGTGGTTTCATCCAACCACAGCAATTTCTCCCAAACCTTCCCTGAATCTTTTAGATTTTTACTGGCAAACTTAAGACAGGCCTGCACATGTGCCTTATTGAACAGGGGGCCTTTGCACTGCAATATGTCAGTCTACAACAACATCGTGTGTTACCATGGTGTTCTTGGTAACTGTCTTCAGATCATTAACAAACTCCTTTTGTGTAGTTTTGAGCTAATCCAGCACCTTTCTCATGATCATTGTCACCCCTTGAGACAAGGTCTTGCATTGTCACCTTCTGACTAAGCTTCTTGTTGATGGTCTTGTAGCCCATTGTGGAAGTCTACTGTCTCAACACTGATGTCCTTTAACAGTGTGCTAAATAAATGCTTCTAAACTGATTTGCATGTATTTGAGTGATATACCCTGGATATAATGTATTTTTTCTGGATTTTTGCTTGATTTCTCAATTATAATGAAGCTACCCTAAAAATTAGAGACCATTGGTTTCTTTGTACAAATTCAGCAGAGGATCAAGTATTTCCTTTACTGTGTACAGTCATAGTAAATATAAACCATGTGTGTGTGCATGTGTGTGTCTGCTGGTGCATGTTTGCAGTCTATGTTGTTGCAGGAGGTCGTTCTCTAACCTCGTAGGTTGGCATGTTACACACAAAAAAGTATATCTATAAGTGTTTTTTTCTCGAGATGAATCTGAAGAGAAAAAACTGCCATAAAGCAGAAGTTGTTCCACAATGAATTCACCTAAAGAACTGCCAGCAGTTTCTCATGGGAGCAATATAACACCACACAGAGCCCCCTTGAAACATTCACACACTTGCAGTCTGTTGTAGCTAACCTCTGTGTTGGAGAGATGTACACAACAAAATGTTGCACTACTATTCCCAAGTAGCTTTCTGCTGAAAGGAGACACAAAGATAATTTTCTCAGCAGGAGGGAAAACAAGTGAAGTAGTCAGACTGGTTGAGTGGCTCATCCTAGGCAATGCTTTAGATCATATCCTGTTATCCACAGTCCAACAGACACCCTGTTACTTCTTTCACACACACCACCTCTCAAGGTATTTCAGCAATCGAGTGTTTTCAAGAGCAATCATACCATCTGAGACAGCAGACAAAACACACACCTCCAACTCTCTAAATGGTTTCTAGTGGAGTTAGCTAGGAGACTTCTGGGTTTTTGCTGTTGCTGTTATCCAAAAGGACAACTGCGGGATCTTTGCTGAGTTTGTTTTCTGAAATAAGGAGATAAAAAAGAAAACAGTGAGGAGAATGTAAAATGGTTTTTCAGTCAACACAAACAGTCCAAGCTGAACTGCAGAAAAGAGAGAAACATCTGAGGGATATATTACGAAGGACGTTTGACAAAGCCACGCGTTCTTTTTTTAGCTGGCTTGAGAAATCCTAAAACCAGTCAGAGAAAACAGCTATGATAATAGCAGTTACCAACTTTCTTCATTAAGCCCAGCTTTCCGCTTCAGGTTCTGTGCACGCCCATATAAAAAATGAGCGTGCGCAGGAAATTAATGCAGCAGAAAATCATGAATCTGTTGATTTAGAATACAGAGCGATACAATAAATATTTTAAACTGAGTTAATTATTCTAATGCTGCTGTTTATTTCTAACATGATATTAGAGCTCTGAAACTTTGAATTTGACACATTAACGTTACTGTCCTGCATAATAAACGAGACATGAAAGTCACTTTAGTTCAAGCTCAAAGTGAAATTAATTTTATTGATTCAGTCTGCATTCTTAGCGGTAAATAAACTGATCGGTTTTATAATCTGGAGATGCACTTCCAACATTGTAGAAGAGACTTAGCAGCAGAAAAGAATGACTTTATATCAGTATTTATACATTTTCTCCATCACGCAATTAATATGTATACTAGGACAACACAATGGACAGTATGAACTGCCAATCATTTGAGGCTTGTTGCATGTTTGCCAAATGTTGGTCAAATGTAGATCAAATGTATTAACCCACCATTACCCTTAGGACATGCTGTAAATACAAGAATTAGGGAAAATGTGGAGTTTCAACCCAATTTGAAACTCAAAGCCAGAACATAAGCTGCTCCTAAACCAGGTTATGTGTTCAGCAGAAGGTACCTCTGAGAGTTAGCCAGGTAAAATGAGACCCGCTTTTGTGTTTTATAGTACACCCTTCAATTCAATTTAATCCAGTTCAGTTCAATTGTATTTTATTTATACAGCGCCAAATCACAACAACAGTTGCCACAAGGCACTTTGTTTGTGAGGTCACGACCCTACAGTATTACAGCAAAAACACAGAAAACCCCGACAATCATATGAGACAAGTGGGAAGGAAAACCTAGGGTGAGGGGAGGAAGACAGGACAAAGACATGCTGTGGAAGAGAGCCTGATATTAATAATAACTAATAATGAACTGTAATAAAGTTCAAAAAGCAACACCTGGGAAATAAGTTGCAGTATGATAATAAAGAATAGTTGAATAAAGTTTAGGGAGGTAAAAGTGTTTTTTTTCTTTAACTCTATATACATATGCATCGGGGAGCTGTCACGTTGTGTCGCATTATATTTTACAGGTTTACATAAGATATTTACACAGAAGGCACTTCTATCAAATGCCTTTCCAAAGCAAACTGGCCTTTAAAAGTAATTTTACATTTAAATTCCATCTTATTTTAACTCTGCTGTTTCCAGTTTATTAGTGGGTGGTGATATCTGGACCTTGAATGGACACCGCGCCCACATTTGTTTGTGCTATCAACAGATGTTGATGCAGACCTATGATCTAAGTCTTTAACT
Source organism: Perissodus microlepis (assembly GCF_051167445.1). Taxonomy (NCBI): domain Eukaryota; kingdom Metazoa; phylum Chordata; class Actinopteri; order Cichliformes; family Cichlidae; genus Perissodus; species Perissodus microlepis. The sequence goes on from NC_140466.1 coordinate 34,810,404, forward strand.
CATTGAGTGAAACATTTGCTAATTAACAGTTTAGCAAATATATTCATAAATGGATTATGAATGCTGTTTAAATAGATATTTATAGATTGGCTTATTGAAGTTTTTTAAAATTTACTTTTAAAATATGGCAAAAGAAATGGCTGTGACTGCAATATCATTGATTTACTAAATGAAGCTACATACAGCTCATTTCAAATCACAAAGAGGTCCTCATAGTTAAACAGCAATATCTGTCCTTGCCGTTTTCTTTCACACATGTGCCAGGGAATGCATTTCATGATTTTTAATCTGCCATCTGTGTGGGTAAGTTTAGCTTGGAGACTAATATCCATCATCACTACAAACAGGAAAATAATGCCACTGTTACAGGACAACGAAAATGTAAATACTGAAAGCATATTGCAAAGTAATGTGAACTAAAAAAAAATGGTATCTACTGTGGAGTACTTCCTCAGCTGAAACAAAAGAGAAAAAATGTAAATATATACAAAGAGTGAATTTTCCAGGGAGCGCACAAAAAAACATTACTGCAAGCAAAACCAATGTTGATGCTTCAGAAAAACTGATAATGCTTGTTGCAGCAGCACAAACATAACATTGGTTGGAGGACGGTGAATTAAAAAAAGACCAGGGTGGCTTAAGTATGGTTAACTATACTGGTCAGACATTTTAAAGTAACATATTTCGTTATATGAAGTGTGATCAAAGCGTGCTGAGAAAAGGTTTATAGAAATCAAAAGCCAGGCCTGACTTAAAGTTGGCCGACGTCAACTTCAGCTATTTTTGATTTCTCACTAGAACTCCAGTTTTGTACGGTTGCACTTGTGCTGCTACGATTGGCAGTAGATGTGCTCCAATCTGTCAATACTTCACCTTGATTTTTATTTTTGGAATGTAGGAAAAGTTGCAGACAGCCAAATCTGATAAATGATCCAGGTGGTGAGCAAAGATTATGTTGGTATTGCCAAAAAAACTGGCCAAACTGGCACAAGATAGCAAACAGACATGCACCAAATGTCCGGCTGCCTCCTCTGAATGTTTTCCCTCACCTCAGGATGTAAACTCTGCGTTGTGGAGAAATTCAAGGTACTCACAGGGAAGAATGTATAAAAAGTGATAAACACACTCCCAGTCTCACCTGATGTGATGCGTTCAGACTTGGTAAAGTTGAAAAGTTTCAACTGCAAACTCCTTAAAATCTCTAGGATGTGGATGTAATCCAGCTCTTATCAACGATGAGATCAGTGAGTCTGAAACAAAAGTACACGTATGCTGTCTGCATTTGAGGTTCATGGAGAACCTGCACAGAGCACAGTACATGCTCTTGGAATTAGATTTCCATGGAGCGATCTAAGACGAGTAGCACCTCTAGAAACTTGGTGCTGCTGTTTACTGAATGACACTAGCCACATTTAAATCAGGTAAGCTTGTACTCAAAACTAATCAGAATGAACATACATTTTATAAAAAGTTATAGATCCTCTATCAGCATTCTCAAATCATTCAGTTTACAGCATGTTTGGTAAAACTGAGCCCTTAGAATACATTTTAAATAAGTGAAAGAAGTTTTGAGTCAACTATATAATACCTCCCACAGAGCCAAACATCAGACAGAAACGCCGCCAACTCCTGCTGTGCCAGATTCATAAACTGCCAAACCCGCACTGAGCTAGGGGTTTGTTTCACCCTTCACCAAGGCACCAACACACACGTAAATGCACACGATTTGCATTCATTTACTTTCACAAACCTTCCACTGACATTCATCTCACAACCTGAACCCAAGAAATACCATTAACAACTATCCAGTTCAGAAATGGCTTTTTAACTTGATGATTTGAAGACTTTCCTAAATGTCTTTGCTTAAAAAGGAGGCCTAAACCTGGCATCATATAGAGTAGTGAAGTTTTCCCCTTTTTTGAAGGCAGATAGTGTATGGGAATACTTTTTTTTCTTGTAGATTAAAAAACAGAACAAAACAAAACAAGGTCTGCGAAAAGGAGCCTATTTGTTTACCTAAATCTTCCACATTATGTTCTGTTCTGTACAAGTCTGCTCAAAACTTCACACAGTAATGTAACCCACTTTGCATTTGGCAGCGCCTCAAACATAACAGAAGTTCTGCACTCCAGCTTAAAAGAAAGTAAATAACTGGAAAGCACAGAACATCTTTGGATATAATAGACGTGATAAACAGCGGCTCACATTAATGAGATTTGTACTTAGAGGTCTTCGCTTTAGTCCATTAAAGGAGGAACATTGTCAAAACTAGACAACTGGAAAATACTCAAGTTAAGACAAAATGTTTTTGTCACGTAGCAACAGCAGCTCACAAACAACTCGCCCTCGCCGCGTTTGTGTAGGCTAAAAACGGATTCACCTTGTGGAGCCAGAGAGTGAGAGGTTTGTGATGAGTTGGCCACTTGGGTGGTGGTTGTGCTAACAAGAAGGCCTGACCTCACCATCCACTCCACCACCTCCCAATATAGAATAAATGTGAGTGGTAGACTGGAACAGCATGGAGTCCTGGAGCCCTCCCAAAGAGCAAGCAGAAAGCAGAAAAGCTGAGACAGGTACAGAGGGAGTAAGGGTGCAGAGAAACAGCAAGGTAATGACTGTAATTCAACTTCACCTCCTGGGTAAGTGAGTGAGAATGAAAGTTTAAAGCTTGAATCAATGAGAGCAGGCAAGAGGGGGAGACCACAGGAGAATGAGGAGACTGAAGCAATTCAAGGGTCAATGAAAGAAAGAAACGGGGGGAGAGGAACGAGAATGGAGTGGCTTTAAACGCAGAGATATGACAAGAGTGAAAAGGAAGGATTGAAGCTGCAGATCCAGGGAGCTACCAGGCAGAGTGATGGATGCAAGTGACTTTTTTTCTCAAGAGTTTAGCTGTCTGTTTCGCATGTAATTCACCACCTCCAACAATGCGCGCGCACACACGCTCTCATTCACCACTGTGATGATCACAGGCTCACACACGAGCTCAGCACACAAACATTAATCACTGCTGCAGTCTAGAAGGGGATCCAGTGGTGTATTTCCCTCAGGGTAGCAGTTCTTCTACTGTTTCAGCTCAGCACCCTCACTGGGTAAATGTAGTTTCTCACCCTGAGACACAAAAGCCGACTGTCTGAGGGTTTGTTTGGATGGCTGTGTGTCTTTATATCACCATGCTCTGCAAAAGTACTGTGAATTGGAAATGTTCCCACTACAGTGAGAAATACATCACACGATATTATGATCTGCTGAGATAATACAGGTTTATACTACATTTTTATTGCATTGTTTTAGAAAGACCTTGAAATGTATCATTTTAGCATATGTATTATCATTTAACATAGCTTAACAGCTTTAAAGCTGTAGCTGATCTGTTAACCAAATAGATGATTGAGGTATAAATTTAGAGAAATTTGGTATTTGCTTCAAAGGAACCAGACTTTCTTGTATCTTTTTTAACAGTTTTCAAGCCAAGACAGGTTTTTATGCCACTTAACACCAACTTATGAATCACTCAAACATAAAAAATGCACTGAACTCGAGGGATGAACCAGTGTTGGATCTATACAAAACAACAACTTACCAAAGAACCAATTTCAAATCTTTGGGCACTTTGTTACTACAAGCCTGCCACAAAATAACAGTTTTTAGTTGAATTTATGACAAATCCCAAAGATAAAACAGAGCAAAGGGCAATTAGCTAAAAATTCGGTTGTGCCATTTTTGTGCACTGCGTCTTGATTGGCAGTGGCTTCATTTTTCAGCACAACAACGATCCCAAACACAATGTCAGTGCAGTAGAAGCATACCTGGATAGAAAACACACAATGGAACACTAGGATTGGTCTCCCTAGAGCCCAGATATCAACATTATTGAAGCACTGTGGTATTATCCTGACACAGAACAGAAGAAATGGCAGCCAAAATCCAAAGCAGAGTTCAGGCTGTGCTGAAGAACAAAGGTGATCACACCAAATATTGCCTTTTAAGCTCATTAGACTTGTACAAACTCTGGTTTTGCCTTACATACTGCATTCCTTGTGTCTTGAACCAAAAAACAGCACAAACAACTATCAGAAACTGAATTTCACTTTCAGCACTTGTGGTCCTGTGACAGTACAGACTAGGAAGGAGAGTAGAATTTCCTACAAAGGGTAGATTTGCAGATTCTTATTTTAACACTGAAGACAATAAGAAGGCCTTGCTATGAAGGGTGTCTGTGAAAAATATGTAATATGCATGATTTCTTGGCTGATACGGAGGAGCAGCTACACTCCTACATGCCTAATGTTCCTACAGAACATTATAACCTGCCCTTCATTCCCTGCTTCATTCACAGGTAACAACCTCTGACACACAATGCTACAGAACACATTAGACAGCTCAGTCATTTTCAAATACTTACTGTGCCTAAACTTGAAAGTTTGCAGCTGATCTCAGTACAGGAAAAGTTAACTCAAGATGTGCAGATGAGGCTAAAATGGGGTGACACACAGCAGATGTCACGGCGCAGGAATCTGTATAACCTGATGAGTAAAATGTTGTAGCATAATATTAAATTTTTAAATCAACAGTGCTTTGTGCTGTTGCATTTTGAGATTATTTCGTATTCAATATTGAAGTTAACACAACAGGCCTATGTAGAAGAGGGATTTAGTAGATTTTTTTTATTGTATTACCTTTATCTGGAAAGGAAAATATAATTATTATTATTATTATTAAACTTAGTTGAATTTTACAATTATTCTACCAAACTTACACCGACAACAGTGATCAATATTTTGCATTGCATTGCAATTGCATGACCCCACCCCTCACAGCCCAATGAACTTACTACTACATAACAATATGTTGCATATTCATCATTATTGATTTGTGCGTTGAAGAAGTCTGCAACAGTTACCCAACATCCGAATGATGTCTGAAAAATATTTTGCATGCAAATCAAAAACCTGCAGATCAGCAAGCCTGACCCTTTAGAGCCTTTAAATGTTGCTACAAATTACAATTGATTTTCTTGTAGGAAAAACAAGATGTGTTTGTGGTTGGCATCTTAGATAAAAAGTCTGACATACACTTACACATGAAGCCAGTAATTACAATATACTGTAGAGAAACATATAATGAACTTTGTGAAACTGGCCCTAAAATTGCACACTTTCTTCTTCTTGTTTTTAATATTAGTAGTAGTAGTATTGCAAAACCACTCCAACACAGTCATCTTAGGCTGCTATAGTCCTATACTTCCATGTATGAAGCATACAAACACAAAAACCGAGTGTATATATTTTCCCATATGAAATTGTATTCATAAGGATGACTGTGGGTACTTAGTTTATCCGTGTTAATAATAATAATGTATACTTTATTTATCTGCGTGGGGAAATTCCTCTCTGCATTTAACCCATTCACTCATTCACCATTCAGCCACTGGGTGCCCGGGGAGCAGTGTGTAGGGACGGTACCTTGCTCAGGGGTACCTCAGGGTAGCCGTTCAGGGGAATCGAATCCCCGACCTTCTGATCATGGGGCCATCACTATACCTACTGAGCTATCCCTGCAATTATACGTGCATGTAACACAAAAAAAATAAAATAAACAATCAATTTACCATAGTTTGCTTTCTTTTGTCTTCATATACACATCCAAGTTAAGGTACACGATGTAAAATTAATATACAGAATGTAAAAAGCTGTTTTTTAAAAAAATTTATGTTATGTATTTATCCATCGTCAGTGCCCCTCATTCTATTCAGGATTTTATGGGGGCTCGAGCATGTAAGGGCAAAAGACTGGGGACAGGTAACAAGCCTAACAGAGGTTAACAAAGAGGGAGACAATCATTCATGCTCCCATTAACACATATTGTCAATTTCATCAAACTCGCAAACGTGTTTGGATAGTGGAATGATGCCTGGGCAGCCAGAGAGACTGACACAGGGCAGAGAAGGTTCCTGACCAGTCAAAGATTTTAACCAGGAACCCTCTTGCCTTCATATTCACTGAAGTTTTAATGTTAGATGAACAAATCACCACAGCTGACTTTCTATTTCTTGTGTTTCTTTCTGTGCCCAATAACTTGTGAATAAATGATGATTTGAAATAAATATTTAGCTAAGTTTCTATACCTATCAACTGGTAAAGATGGGAATGGAAATTAAGTTTGTGTGCTTAGAATACATACACACATCTTGGCCTCTGTGTGTGCACACTCTTTCATTTATTACTCTCCACAAAGTTTTATCCATCTGACCTTTGGAGTGGTTTGGGGAGACTTTTGAGCGTGACTTTCTCTGATTCTGTGAGCCTCAGTATCCACACAAAAAAACACACTTGTCTGTTCTTTGACAAGTAAATGGAACCTGCTCACTCTATCTCAGCCACAAATTGACCATAAATTCTGTCACTTTCACATCTTCTCTGAACCCCGGTCCTAATAGTCTATCAGGATCTTCATCCTCTGTCTGTGTCACTGCTCGGTTTTTCTCCACACCTTTTCTCGACCGTCCTCTGCTCCCACTCTCTTGTACCAGATGGTGTCTCACCTTTGCAAGTTAGAGACTATTAAACTTCACTCTGCTCTTGTTCTTCTGTGTTTTTCACCTCTGTTACCCTTCTTCCTCAGTTTTTCACCTTGTCTTGTATTCTCTCCTTACCCATTAAACATCAACCCATACAACGGCAGCAGGTACAAACTGTCATGTACCATATGCTAGATTTTCAAACAGTTATGTGACTCCAGAAAATTGATAATTTCTCAAGTGTATTTAAAAAAGTAACCAATTCTGATGTAGACCTTCACTATTCTGTAAATGTCAGAACTGTGAACTTTGAAGAAGTTCTGACAATCAGACCACTGCATTTGGTAACAAGTGCAGTGATATTGAAATAGTGCACAAAGAGTAAAATAATACTATTTTACCTCACAGCTAGATGCTGCTCCCGGTCAACCGGCTCTCTGAAATTATTTCTCTGCCTCCTCAAATGTGGCCCCAGCTCTGCCAACGAGAGCTCAAGCTGCCCCACTGAGATCCTGAAATATTTACAAATGTGGTTGTGATGCAGCTTCAACTCCTGGATCAAACCATGACATTCTCCCAGCTGCTGCCTTCTCATGAGAATGAAATTCCCAAGAGAATCTCATTTCTTTCCTTTTTTTGTTTTGAAACACCAGGACAGTCTCAGCATTGCTTGATATCAACATTTTTTTTCACTGTGCGTTTGTTGAGGACAACCTTTCAGCAAAAACGCAACTTGCTTGGTGTGTATATACATTCTGCGACACGTTCAGATCTGAAAAATTCTAAATTTTGTGTCCTTTTTTTCGCAAGCCAGTCTGATTTTCTGCTAAAAGCGACATATTTTTTATTTATTTATTTACATCATGCATATAAAACATTTAAGTGGGTTGTCAGTGAAAGCATGTTATGATTGAATAATAAACCTAATATGAAACATATAAGATATGAAAAATCACATAAATACTGACTTAAAGACTCAGTATTTATATGTTCATTCACTGTTTTACTTTGTTTCACTAATTTGACATCTAAGTCCTTTGACTTGTCTAACCCTAACTAATCCTGCTTTAGTTTTTATTATAGGTAAGAGTAACTTTCCCACAGTGACTGCTGTGCAGACTGGGTGCTTCGTTTGTGTCCATGAACAGCATGTAAAATGTTCAGTATGCTGGAATGAATGCAGTCATGGAGGCATTCCATTTCAATTCAAATGTATTTGTAGATTAGTTGTCATCATAACTTAAAAGATGCATCACCATTTGTTTCCCACAACTTTGATCCAATACGTGCATTTGTCTACAGATTAAATTTCCTGGCACAAAATCTCCTGGATTTGATCTTTTTTGTAGTGACTGACTTCAGATTGATGTATGGCTTCTCCTATTGATAAATGTTGGTTTCTTTTAAACATGGGAGTGGTTGCTTTTTAACGGTTGTAACATCCTAAATTTAGAAAAACAACAAACAAAAAAACGAAACCTGTTACAGAACAGTGAACAAAGTGTTTCCACTCAATTACACTGTGCGCACCACTGAAAAAGAGAAGAGGCTTGCAGACCAGTTAAACAGCACAAAACCTTTGTTTTAAAGTGATTTCTCATAATTATCATCATCTTTCTTTGATTATCCCCCCAAAGAAGAAAACAAATCCTCAATTTTGCACGTCTTTATCAGCTTTCAGTCCTCATTACACCGCCCTCCCCTCCGCACAGAACTGGGATTGGGTGCTGGGCCAACACAGAGCTTTCAGTGAAATTTGTTACATATTTTACTGCACGCAGCCTCTGGCCATAAATCATCTTCTGGCAGTCTAGATGTATGAGTGTACTCACATACTATGATGCTGTTTGTGTTTATTCATTGTTGCACACAACCAACTCACAAAGGTCAGGCTTCTCAAAAGCTGTGTGCTTTTAGCGTTGCCATCAGCACACAGCTGGAGTAGTTCCAGTCGTCGCATCCGGGAAAGGCTCAAAAAGAGTGTCACTCACTGAGGTTTAGAATAGGAACTGTATTCATATTAGAAAAATTAGTTGACACTTTCAATTACAGCCGCTGCATTTCATAATTACAGCCTAATTAGAGAGTGAGAGGATAGAGTCTGTGGCAACATTTGCGTGGTAGACATTTAACTGACACCGAGAGATGGTGAGGATCTATAGGGACGGGCTCTAAATAGCGAATTCAGCACAATCAGCTGTCAGTTTTTAGATGATTCCAGAATTAATTATGTTATCATGGCCCGCCAGTCATGACAAGCTTAGGTCAGGTTCTGTGGGATTTGTATTTTCAGCAGATGGCAAAAAATAGCTTTCACATTTGCAAAGTAAATCGACCGGCATTGTCATGGATCTGTCTGAACTTTGGCACCGCAGGGCTCTCCAGTCTCCATCCAGTTGGTGTGTTTGTGGCATAAAAAACACACTGGTGAATGGGTTAATGACAGTAAGATGTTTGCATTCACGTGAGGTTGCAATAAGTTGCAAATGAAACTGTCTTTTCATTGGTAAACCTCGCTAAAGCATTTAGGTGTTCGGTCCTATCCACAGCCTGCCCCTTCAGGTCACAGTAAGTTTCACTTCTTGATCGCCACCATTAAGAGAGGCTGGAACCTGGCAGGAGTTTTTAGATAAGGCCCCTTTTATTTTCTGTTGGAAATGTCCCAAAGAGTCAAGCAGAGGGATTCTTTGTTGGTACATTAATATTATATACTATGCTATTGGTGGCCTCAAAATCACTGGCATCTTCCTATATTATGATTACTTATATCTGCAGCCCCCTGAACACCAGAAAGGTGAGCTGTAGGCAAATAGCTGAATGAATTAATGAATAAAATATTTGTTTGAAGTAGAAAACTGCTCCTGGTGCAAGGACAGCCCCAGGACTGAGTTGGCAATAACAAAAGATGTCCTTGATACCAACAGCAAGCAAATGATTCTACAACTTACATCCGAGTATTCTTAGTGCACTAAGGAAAACTGGCCTGCTCAAAATTAACATAACAACAGAACAATAGTCTAGAGAGTGAAGTCCAGGACTTACCCTAATCAGTGCTAAGACAAAGAGAAAAGGAAAGAAGTAGTTCTTTGGCTTTGCATCCGAGAAATTTTCTCTCAGTATTTTCAAGTGCGCTCTTTTCGCCGAGTTTTACACCAAGTGTCACATTTCACAAGATGTACTTCAGCAATAATGCAGTAATTTTCTATCATCCATCTCTCACCACACTCTGACAACTGACTTCTTTAGGCGAGGACCCTGGAAAAGTCATTACGACCACAGCTGTCCGCTTCCTGAGCAGCCTCTCTCCAAATGTGTATTATTAACATTCATCGAGCGTCACTAATAAAATTTTGAGGACTAGCGTCCTTAACCTTGTGAATAACGAACTGACAAAAACTATTTGTTTTGGTATTGAATCACATTATTAAATTATGCTCTGTTCAGACTCATTTTTGTCTGTTCCCTCACACATTACCACAGCTCTCTTGACATGAGGTCAGACCACTACTGGCCAGCTAATAGCCCTCTGCATTTCTGATTTATGTTGGCAGTATTGTCAGAGCACGTTAAATCCTGACCTGTGCGTGCATGTGTGCATACATGTGAAATTAACTGTGGGGAAAACTTTATGACTGTGTATATATCACCGGCTCATCTCCATTCTTTCCTGCTGTGACGTTGACATAAAACATGACGTAAGGAGGAAGCGCCTGAGCTGAGAACTCAGACTGCTGGAGACAGCTAGACAGTCAGCTTAAAAACTACCACACTCTACTATGTTGTCGACTTAAAAAAAAAAGTGTCAAAACCATGGCAGATTTCTCAGCAAGTACCTGAATTGTTGCACTTTAAAGAATATACAAAGCTTGCAGGGACAGCACAAACAGATCATGTGGAAGGTTGTGCTATAAATATTTTCCCCCTCTCACAGTTTGGCTTCTCTGTAGCCCAGTGGAAACATGGCAAATGGCAAACTGCTGGGAGTGAGTGCACTTTACTTATTTTAACTTATTTTGTCATAGTTTGCATGGAAGGAGGATGCAGACTCATGAGGCAGGGAAAATTGAAAAATAAAAGCTTAATTTTAACAAAGATGAATTCAAACAAAGGAGGAAATTACAAACCTGACTTTTTGAAATAGGGTTGAAAAGTAGATGAAGTGTTACCTATTAACTCACATTAAACAGAGTCTATTTAATAGACTGATCAGGTAGGTGAAGTTAAAAATACTGACTTTCTCTTCATCATGACAACTGTTAGTGGTGGGAAAAAAAGGTCAAGTGTAAGGATTTGAGCCAGTTTTAAAGGGCCAAACTGTGATGGCTTGACTGGGTCAGAGCATCTCCAACACTGCAGCTCTTGTCGGGGTGTTTCTGGTCTGCAGTGGTGAGTATATGTCAAAACTCCAAGGTAGGAACTATAATGAACCAGCAACTTATGCTCACTTATGCCCATGGGAAGCAAAGGCTGGCCTGTGTGGGCTGATCCAACAGATGAGCTACTATAGCTCAAACTGCAGAAAAATGCAACACTGCCTCTGATAGAAAGGTTTCAGAATACACAGTGCATTGCTGTTTGTTGCATATTAGGCTGTAAACCAGTCAGGGTGGCCATGCTGATGCCTGCCCACTGGCGACAGGGCCAGCAATGGGCACATGAACATCGGAACTGGATCACAGAGAAATGGAAGGCAGTGGTCTGATGAATTACATTTTCCTTTACACGACTGGGTATGTGTGCATTGCTCGGGGAACACCTGGCACCAGGATTCAATATGGGAAAAGGGCAAGCTAGCAGAGGTGGTGTGATGCTTCGGGCAATGTTCTGCTGGGAAACCTTGGATCCTGCTATCTTTGTGGATGTTACTTTGACACGCACCACCTACCTAAGCATTGTTACAGTGGAGCTATATACTGTGAAGCCTGTTACAGTATTTATTACTGTACTAGAGTCAATGTGACATTCACAGAATAAATTATGAACTTGAACAAGCTCTAAATTGTCTGTATAGTGATTTACACACTCAATTTACATGTAAAAGATCCCTTTTACAGTAGGGATATATGTGTTTCTATCATTTTACTCAGAAAACAGTCTGCTTTGATGACTGACTTTTTCTGCTTTCCTGCAGAAGTACATCTAAATGTTCATCTAAAAGTCTGTGGACAGAGAAGGAGGCAACTCTGTTACATTTACTGATATCACCAGCAGGCTTTGAAGTAAATAAACGTGCAAATATAACTCATGTGAAATTTAATGCTTTTTAAAGCATCGTGGACCACAAGTTCTAGCTTTTAATGATACAGTGAATAAAGGTCTGTCTGGTTAGGGTTGATCTTTTCAGTTAGGGGTGTGACTGCTCCTCTGTATCGACCCATCGCAGCAGTTGCACTTTCACTTGCAACACCAACAAACTATGTGTGTATTTCTTCACAAATGTCATACATACCTGCAGGATGTCACAGACAGCAGTTCTGGCACATAGCTGCAATATAACAACTTAAGAGAAAGAAGCTGCGAAGCTCACCTCTTCCAAAAATTTCGATGTTGATCAGGCAAGTTATTGACATGTTGCTGGAGTAGTTATAGGATTTTTTTCACGCTGATTCTCCTTTACTTAATAAAGAGTATTTTAAACACTGAAACAGTGGTACTTTCTGATTTAATAGAGAGGAATCAGATACAATTATGACACCATAGAGGATAAAAACTATTTAGCAGAGGCTGGGATACATTAACAGAGGGTTGGGGGATCCCCCCATCAGCAAATTGCACCCAGCATGTGTACCTTTTACAGCCTCTGGAGATATAAATGATCTAAGTAAAATAAAAAACAAAAAAGGTACACAGTTACCTTCAGGTCTGATAGTCAGCTGTAAGGAGTACATCAGATTGTATGTGTGCAGTAATATTTTGGAGAGCGCAGTCACAAAGAAACCTAAAAGAAATGTTTCCTTATTAGCTTTATTTAAATGAAAATTTGAATAAAGACTTAATTTTAGGTAATCAACATCTTGGATTTGAAGTAATTCAAAATGTAGAACCTAAATTTAAAATTATGTTTACCAGTTTTGGCTGGTGACTTGATTTGGGGTCGATGTCTCACCTTTTACTTGGATCTCAAATCCTCTAATCTTACCACTACTCTCATTTGTTGGACATCAAAACTTAAACATCACTGATGAATAATTAACATCCAATGCTTGCTTTTTAGGGGTGAAATGCACAGTATCAAAATATAATTTTTCTCAAACACAAACCATGGTCCTTAATTAGTTCCACAAATCTGGCTCGTGTCAAAGTCCTTTAAATGACTACTTCAGTCTGTTCTAATTTGGATTTAGTCAATGGACCCAGACAAATAACTTCTGTAAGCATTTTAGTGTATTACACTGAGATTGACGGGAGCTTTAGAAATCCCCCAGTTAAGTTTGTTTTCTGTTTTCAGGGTAAAATACAACTCGACTGTTCTCTTAAGCGTTGCTTTTACACGACAGGCTTTTACTTACTTTAACAGATATGACAAAGTATATAGCAGAAAATAGGATTTTGATGGAGCCTTCATCAGTAATTTAGATCTGTGACTGTGATCTGTGACACATATGTGTTTCTAGAGCTTATACTTTGTTAATCAGATATTCTCTCCCTATTATAAAAATGAACGTTTTCTAGTGCAAAAGATACTCCAGTTTTGTTTCAAAAGGCTCAAAATGCAATTTCATCATGCTCAAAAGAGGAATAAAAACGAGAAATAGGATTTTCTTGGAAGCAGCTTCATTTTTCATAGCCCCGCTTATTGATTTTTCTTCCTACAAAAACTTCACTTTCTCTTTCCCTTGCGTGAATGTGTGTATGTGGGCTCCTTACTGAATAACCACTCACTTCTCCTTCGCACTCTCTTTATCACATCCACCACTCTATTCATTTTGTTGTCCATCAAACAGTCTGATACAAGCCACCCACCTTTCCGCTGCAAAGAGTACTTATCCTATGTGAGCATAATAGGCAACAGTGTCAGACAAGTAATGACATACTATATATACGTGTACACACTGTCCTCAGCTCTATAATCTTTTAAATCTTTATTCCATGGGAAAGGAACTCGTGTATATATATATATATATATATACACATACATACATACATACATACATACATACACATATATATATATATATATATATATATATATATACATATATATAGTGTCATTGGATGCTTTCATGTTTCTTGGCTGTTTAAGTGGAATCATGCTGGCTCGAGATTTACCCATATATATATATATATATAAAAAAAAAAAAAAACCCAGCACGTCCCTGCGGGTGGTTTATCCTTCAAGCTCGGGTCCTCTACCAGAGGCCTGGGAGCTTGAGGGTCCTGTGCAGTATCTTAGCTGTTCCCAGGACTGTGCTCTTCTGGACAGAGATCTCCGATGTTATTCCCGGGATCTGCTGGAGCCACTCGCCTAGCTTGGGAGTCACCGCACCTAGTGCTCCGATTACCACGGGGACCACCGTTACCTTCACCCTCCACATCCTCTCGAGCTCTTCTCTGAGCCCTTGGTATTTCTCCAGCTTCTCGTGTTCCTTCTTCCTGATATTGCTGTCATTCGGAACCGCTACATCGATCACTACGGCCGTCTTCTTCTGTTTGTCTACCACCACTATGTCCGGTTGGTTAGCCACCACCATTTTGTCCGTCTGTATCTGTATCTGGAAGTCCCACAGGATCTTATCTATATATATATATATGTGGATATATGTATCTATCCTGCCCACTATCAACAGCTCGGGTTGTCTTGGTTTAATGCTGTAGGGGAAATTTTCTTGGAATACTTTGGACCTCTTAGGACCAACTGAGTAGCATTTAAATGTTACAGCCTACCAGAGTATTGTTGTTGACCATGTCCTTAACTTCATGACCACAGTATACCCAACTTCTAATATCTACTTCCTGCAGGATAGCACGCCATGCCAAAATCAAAACCATCTTTGGTTCTTAAGCATGATGAGTTAAGAAACCACAGATGATTTGATGATGAGTTCACTATACTCAAATTTCCTCCACAGTCACCAGGAGAGAATAACATCATGGGTGTGAAGCTGAGAAATAGTATTATCAATATTGATCAAAACCTGTGAGGAATGATAATTGGACCGGTTCTTGTTGTGTGTTTCTGCTCTACGTGAGCACTGAAAGCACTTTATGCAAAAGGCCGCATTCACCCATTCATGTGTTTTTGATCTTAACATTCACACAGTGATGAATGCATCAGAGAGCAATTTGTGGTCAGTATCTTGCCCAAGGATAGTTTGGCATATAGACCAGAGCTGCCAGGAACTGAATCACCAACCATGTGATTAGGGGATGACCTGCTCTACCTCGTGAGCTACAGCCACCCCGCAGTGATTTTGGCACCTTGTTGAATCCATGCCATGAAGAATTGAGGCACTGGTGGCAAAGCAATCGTTTGATTTTAAGCCACATTGATATTTGGATAAAAATATCTCTTCCAGGTTGTTGCTGTCTTTTCTCTACTGCTGTAATATGCATCATCCGGTTAGTCTTGTTGTATTTAGCTAATAGTTAGTAATTATGGAAGTATTTTAAAAAAATATTCAAAATGTAAACTTTTTGAAATCTAAAAGGATTGTTTTCTGGAGGGATATGATGACCTAGTATAACTTGTGATCTTGTACATAGTTTTGTTGGTTTGAAGAAAGCTTAACCAGGGCAGATGTTTACAGCCATTTTGATTTGGCATTTATTGCCAAATGACAAGGTTGAGCTTAAGGTTAAATTTATTGCTTATATGAGATGCTTCACCATTGTGTAGTAATAGCTGATAGCAATTTAAGAGGAATGCTCTCACACGGTGACCTGGGAAAAGTCATTCACAAGCTTATTTTCTCTAGGCTTGACTCTCTGTAACCTCCTGCTTTCTGGCACAAATGAAAAAGTCACGACACCGCCTCTACTAGTTTCTACAGGCTTTAGCAGACAACATCACCCCAGTTTTGCTATCTATCCAGTGGCTCCATGTATATTTTAGATTTGATTTTAACAATATGCTAAAGGTTGTTTTTTTTTTTTAAATAGTGTTGCCAACAGAACCGACACTTGTGGTAAGTTCTGAAAATGCTTTTTTTTTTTCTTTAAAAAATAAAATATCGTAGATACTGTGCTCAGCATGTACCAAGTAGGGTTGTTGAAAAATTTGTACTCTGATACTAAAAAATTACTACTCGTCTTCAACAGCACTGACACAAATGGTACCAGCTTTCCATCCTCTAGCTGACGCACAACTTCACACACAGCACTGCTGCAAAAGACAAGTACACAGTTTCCATCACTAACAGCCGAACAGATGTACAGCAGCACAAACTCTGTGAAGTACCTTCCTTCTTTATATGGAATTTTTTGAGGTCAGTAAATATAGAGTTTCAACAAAGCTATTGAGATGTGAGTCAACATAAACAATTAGCATAGCTAACCAAGCCAGCACGCATACTAATATTAGCTCTTTAACTATTGGCATTTATCTGATAGCCACCTTAGCAATCTGTTATCATTAAGATAGTTAAACAGCTAGTCAAACAGCTGTGGCTAATAATAAAACAATGTTAACGTGGGAGTTCAGCACCAAATGTTATCAAGTGTAACATTCATAGAGTAAATTTAATAGGGAAACACAATTATTTAAGTTTAAAAAGTGTTTCTCTAAATTCCCTTATTTTTATTTAACCATGGTATTAAAAATGGTATATGGAGTATCAAGTATTTCAAGCAACCAAGAAAAAATCAAAAACGTGCCGGTGCTCTTCCCATCCAGGGCCGCAGGGGACACGCTGCGCAAGGAGAAAAGAATCAGCGTGTGTGTGTCTGTGTGTGAGTGTTACTCAAAATTACTTTTCAAGACAATTTTTATGAACTTTCTTGTAGTCCTCTTTCCATCTTTTATTACTTTGAATTGGTATTTACCCTATAGTGAGTATCTATTCCAGTTAGAAATCTGTGTTTTCCACAAACCCAGTAGCTGGTATCAAGGGAGACAGAAGTTTCTAGTAGCTAAAAAACTTTTTTATTGCTTTTAAAACTCACTTGAAATAAACACGAAGTGCTGCACTATGTGTCAGGAAAAGCCAGCTAATAAACAAAATCCAAGAGCTACAGAAACAAACTGAAAACAGAGAGGCGCAGGAACAGAAAGGTGAAAAGGCAACGATCTGACAAAGAAGAACTAACTACACACATCAGGGGGAGATGAAATAAGGCAATGATGAACTAAATCAAGACAATAATGAGGGTGGCATGAGTCCACGACTGAGTCCTGATTTTGCTCGTCTGTCACTGCACTTTAAATTCAGCTTTTAAAGAAGCTATGCAAAAAAACTCATATGTGGTATATATATGATTGTGACAGACTGAGAGCATTGTCATTAGATTTTCTTTCATAAATCACAGAATACTTGACATATATTAGTAATTTAAGAGAATGAACATTGTGGCCGGGAGGTGTGGTCCTGGCTCCGCTGCAGAGGAGGGGTGGTGGAGCGGGCTCGGGGGGCAGTGCCAAGGAGGCTTAGGGCCAGGTGGAGGGAATTAGACTGATGAACTCTGTTCCTTCTTTAGCGACACCGGGGACCGACAGCGGGCGAGTGGAGTGTGGAGCCAGCTGGAAAGCTCGCCACAGAAAACGCAGAGGCGCCGAGCTGGAAGCATTGTGTGTGCCATAAACTTTACATTTTTAAAAAAGCTACCAAACAGTTACTAAACACAGTGTGGGTCCGAGTCATTCACAAACATTTATACATATACACTATCCAAAAATACAGCTGACATCTTTTAACTGATAAATATTTTCCTGTATAAATAAGCAAGCTTCAAAATAAGATTGTACGGTTAAATGCATGGTACATGTATTAGTCCAATATAATGTGTGATATGTATATCGTACATCCAAACTGGCACTTCCTTTCTGTCAGTATGTAAGTTAATATTGTTTTAACCTACATAAAACATCTGTTTGTCTGACTGTGCAGAGTAAAAGCTTTATAGTTGACCTGGAGCTAATAGCCGGTGAAATATGACAGCAGTAAATGCCCAAGGCCCAAAAATGTTTGTGATAATAGTGCTTGAAGCAAAAAAGAGCACACAATTGAGTTGAGTGTGTATTTAACAAACACCGAATATTTCTGTCCAATTAATCGATGCTTCACAGTAACTTCTGAATTTAAAGAAATAAATGCACACTATATTATACTGTGTATGTAACTGACCATGTTTTTATGAGTGGCTTAACACTGACACATGATTCCTAATGCAAGTAATAGGTACTAGTAGCTGGTAGTAGCAACTAGTAACAAAAACACATCCCTTTTCCCATTTCTAGTTCCAAGAAATGCCCCCAAAAAGTATTTTTGCACCAACAAGTTGATTTTCAAAGAGCTGTTCGCCAGAATCCTGGCGTACCTTGGTATGGTATACAGCGGGTCATAGAAAAAGGGCAAATGAAGAGTAACTGAAAGTCATGCCCTTAAGAAAACCTGTTACCGAGCGGGCGGAGGGAGGTTTGGAGTCTTCACACACCCCCATTCTCTGCTGCCTGTTGGAGCGGGGGGGCTGGGAGGAGGAGTTGGCCGTCCGATTGGGGTCTGGAATGTGGGGCCTCCCTGCTGCTGCCGAGTCGGGGCAGTCTGCTTCTCTCCACCCCAGGGTGGGAATGGATGTTTGTAACTGTGTGTGCCTGTTTCTTTGTGTCTATATGTCAGGTTGGGTATCAGACGCCACCTCTATAGGGACATCTCAGGCCCTCCAAGGTATGGAGGCCTATCTCCCCCCACCACTCCCCCTGCCAGTGGCAGACGCCCTCAGAGATCGGTGCGTTGGTGGTTCTTTGTGTCCGGGGATGGGTGTCCAGGTACACACCGGCTCACTCCTGGTGGCTGCTTGTCGGGGCCTGGAGCCTGGGGCTCGCTCGGGCCACTTCGGGGGTGGGGTACCCTTGGCTTCATGCTTCATGGCCTGGTGGATCATTACATGTAGGAACCTTTTAAAAACAAGCGCGTCCATGCTCACAGGTGTACACACGGGTGCTCACACACACAAACTACACCCTTTTTGGCTCCTACCTCAAAGCACACTGTGCGCTGTCGATATTATGTGCTGCACAATAATGTTTAATATTTAGTATTTACTGTTATATTCCCATAGAGCATCGTGATGTTGTTTATTATATTGCTCTTTTTTTTCTTCTGCTTGTTTTCTCTTTTTTCTTTCTCAACAGGTGATCCAGGTGACTGATATATGTATTTTTTGTCTGTTTGTTTTGTTGGTTTTTGGCTTTTGCCCTTTATCACCGTTCCTCTTACCCGCTGTTTTTCTTTCCCTCTTTCTTTCTCCCCTTTCTTTTCCCCAGTCATGTCTGTCCCGTATTTAGCAAGTGAAAATAAAATAAAATAAACAATAAAAGGTGAATCAAATAGACCATTACGGCAAGGCTGGGATGGTCCATTTGGTAAAGTAAATCCCTTGGGCATCTTTCTTCGCCTTGGCAAAAGAGCCAAACAGGACAGGCAAAAAGAAACCTGTTACCTGCTGAGAGATGCACCTAGCCCTTCAGGTAATCCATCTACTGTCATTAGAAATTGTTTCTGTGGAAAAAAATAGATGTCAAGAAGGCATTATTAAGCAAAAGAAGGTAGGAATTACTGCTGTATGCTAGATTACACAAGAACTGCACTTTACATTACATTCAAGGAGGTCAAAGGACTTGTAGCCAGTGGTGTTGGGGATCAAAATTGATCCCCCATGTAAGATGCTTCCTTTTTCAGCAAGACGATGATCCCAGACACAGTGCCATTGCAGTAAAAGCAGATCTGGACTGAAAAGCATGCTCTCAGGACCTAAGCATTATTAAAGCAGCATGGGATCATCTTGACAGAGAACAGAGCAAACTGTAGCAAACATTCAAAAGAGGTTTGAATGTTCTTCAAGAATCATGGAGAACTATTCCTGAAGACTGCTTAAAGAAACAGATCATCACAGATACCAATGCAGGTCAATGTCACACCAAGTGTGAAAATAAGTAAAAAGTTATATTATGCATAATCTTTATGGATTGTCTTCAAACCTCACAACAATACACTAGGCATTGTGGGACATGAGTACCTAGGTTGGCTAAGCATTTAGCCTTGACCATCATTGTTTATACCCCAAGTCAAAGAAAACCTTAAAAAACAATTTTAAGAACCCATGTAGAGTAATATATCATATCAAAGGGTGTTGGCGAACTGTACAACACACTTTTTACTTCTTAATGAATTGAACTCAAGACTTTCTTACTGTGAGACAACAATGCTAACCACCATGCCACCATGCTGACCACTCAAAACACTTGAAATTCAAAAAAAGGCCCTGTCATTTTTCTCCTTTTAGTCAAACACATGTAACTACACAGCTCTCTACAACAGGAACACTTGTTAAAATATTGTCTGTGTAGAAGAGTCTCTACTGGAAAGTTTTATCAAGTCATTTTAGTCAAGAGTCAACAAATTAGTCAAATTTTCACTTTCAAGATCATTTCAACCATATTCTTAAAACAAATATCTGGAGCAACAGATGGAGATGGGTGATAATCATGACTTGAGTTTTGATGTGGCACACAAACACATGGTGACCTGGGTAAAAAAGTAAAAAGCAGACCTTTTTTGAATGTAATGATACTTGAAAAATGCAATAAATAAATATCTACTTCTTGTAGATTTAAATTTAACTACATTATGCTGTCATTCTTATCATCTCAATTTGCCAAAATTATTCAATTGTAACCACTAAATACATTCTATCAGGGTGTTAACAGTAATTGACCAGTCATCCATTAATATCAATGTTGCTAAGATTAAAACAGATTCATTCAAGCCAAAGATCTAAACCTCTATTGGAGTGTCTCATTTTCAAATTTCGCCCCCGGGAATGATTTAATTGGCCATTTATCTCACAATCAAACAGCAAACATGCACAGTTGTGTTTCCATCCCTTCAGAATACAGATCAATGCAAACAATTAATTACTTATTCAGTAAAAGGATTAGATGTTGCAATCCCTGATAATGCATTGCTTTAAATGGAGAAAATCTTGAGGGATGGCTGTTATGAGGAAAGGCAGCCCAGAAACTTTACCAGTTTGGGACACATTGTCAGTAGTGGACCTTGGATTCATCGGGTGTTTCGGCCATTATCACTAGACACCCTCATCCAAGGAGGCCTTGCCAGGGTTGATCAGGCCCCGGAGTGTGTCACTGGTATATGTTAAACTGTTATTTCTCTTCTTCTTTCTTCTGTTTAGTTTTCTACAGTTTATTTTCTTTTATCTATTCACTGCAACTAAGAAATAATACTTACCTCTTTAACATTTATAGAGCATCTCTTCTTCAAAGGGATAGAAAAGGTGATAGAGAGAAGTAAGACAAAAGGGACATGATAGGAGAAAGCAGAGAGGAGAGCCGGAAGGTGGGCGCCCGATCTTCCCACACCTCCCCACCGAATCAGGCTGTACAAAAAGACACTTATTCACCTAATTTTAAACCATATCTCTATACCAAAATTTACCAGTATACACAATGGGGATTTTAGTTTTTTCCTCAAAAGACAGACAGGTCGCCACACTATGAGTTAGGGACCTGAAAAATGTCCTGAAAAAAATACAAAAAAAACACAGCATCAAGTTGGAAAGTGGAGAGAGCGGACTCTTCTACACGCAAAGTCATCAGTGTAAAGGCTTTTTTCAGGATTGTATCTGCACCGGGGCGAAGGAAATCTGTGAGACTCACACTGTTATTTGTTAAGGCATATTAAACGATCCCCTGTGATCTCTGTCTAGTCTTCGCCTGCAGAAGTGTTTCAATGCAGCCATGCATTGTTAGCAAAAGCAATAGGAGGCACTGCAAAGTTTTCTGTGCCAGCAGCAGCATTTCAGGGCCATTAAACATTGCTTTAGGCACACAGCACAGAGAGGTGCAATTTATTCACCACCGTGATCAAAGTTGAATCAGTGAAGCGAGATAACCTAGAGTTAAGGAAGAAGAGAACGATTGTGCGGATGAGTTTCTGGATCCAGATTGAGTGACTCTAACAAGCAGATTGAGGTGTGGATTAAAGCAGGCCTAATTAGATACAAGAAGAGGGTTTAGGAAAGTAAACGGAGGACTTTTTTGATAATTGAGTAGCTTTTAGTCACACACTTCATAACATACCTGCTGTAACCATTCACCTGCAAGTCCTAGTGCTACTAAGTATGTAATGGCAGGGTTTCAAAAATATTAAAGTTTTAAATATTTTCCCAAGCCTGACTGATTAGAGGATCGTTAGGCTGAAGTACAGCACATTCGTCCATTTCTATAATTATTAGTGGTATCTGTAGAAATGTAATTGTATTAAACCATTTTAATCACAATGGTGTAAGTAGAAAATTAGACATCATAATTGGGGTGATGCCTGGTGGCTTTTGCATTACCAGCTTCCAGTGTGATAGCAAGTAAGGCTAACAACACTGTTAACAATAGCAAGTGAAATTACATATTTCACTCGAAAAAAACCCCCCAAAAAACCCCAAATGAAATACAACTTCTTTACTTTACCTTGGGCTTTTCAGGATTATGACCCCCTTCCAAAGGACTTTTTACATTTGCGTTATTTAGAGCCACATACATCACCAAAGGCACATTACCCAACCTGCATGAAATCTACACCAAGCAGTGCAGAACCAAGAGCCATATTTTAGCACCCCAGAAACAGCCAACTCCTGCACTACAGCAAATGACTGTCATAAGTTATATGGACAAAGTCTTAAGGCCCTATACTAAGAGGCGCAGAATGAACCTCAGGCTAAAGGATTCCTATTACTGACAACATTGGACCAGTACAGCATTGCTATAAAAGAATGTTTGATGTACATCTACTGGGATATTAATCTAGTGCTGGTACTTTCTATACATGGATGAATCATTTGGAAATTTACATGGTCCGCCTGTAGACCATATACCTGTTGAAACTTTAGATCTCACGTAGTAGATCAGACCATACGTTCTACACAGAGGCCCACACGTACATAGAGATAGTTGTGTACTTAAGGTGCTGCCAAGAATATCTGGAACAACTAGTAACATGTCCTTCCTCTGTAGTAAAATAAAACATTACTGAAAAGCATTTTAACCTTTAGGGGGAAACTCTGCTGTCATTTCAAGTTCAGCTAATCAGGAACTCTAACGCATGGCATCACTGATATTCAGTTACATGCTTTTATTTTGGTGGGCGATACACAGTCAACTATTTATCTGACTATAACTTTCCATATATACCTAATACTGCACTGATACCTTTTTCTCTTTAATTTAGACCTTAATCACAGGTTCTACATCACTACACTACTGACATGCAGAGTGTGACTTCGAAAAAGCAAAAATAACCAGCTGACACAGCAGTTTTAAGTTTGAAGATTCCTTCCATGTTGATTTATTCATCAGTTGAGTCAGCAGCACTGTCCTAACGCACAATCACCTGACATAGAGTTGCATGATAAGCCTAAAAGGCTTCTTTGTTGATATACTCGAAACGTGAAAGGTGATTCCCTTTGAGACAGAAGCATACAGATCGTTCTCTTTCAAGAGACATCAATCACTTCATGGTAGGATGTCTGCCAAGTGACCTACCTCAGATTCCTTTGAGATAAAAGATTTTGCTGACACATGCATTGGATCACAGAATGCCGCTTTCTTCAGGGGACGGGAAACTATTGATGGGTAAAAACTTTTTATGGAACATTGTCTCTGCAAATTGTTTGGCCTGAAATTCTAATGTGGATTGGCCATAAACAACTTGGATTACATGACTGTAATTTAGACTGAATAGGAGCTTGACTAATTCTGGTGAGGGTTTGAGTTGTTAGACATTTGGGCCAAGTTTAGGCCAAAAGGTAGAAGTTTCAGGCCTGTTCTGATACTGCCTTACTGTGTTCCATGACTGCTGCACTGGTAAACCAAAAAACTTCACAAACTAGGAGGGCCACGTGAAGCTAAAATAAAGTGTGTTAACCCTGCCAACTTGTCATCACTGCTTTCCTGTCTCTGAATGATGCTGATAAACTAGTCCCCTCCCACCTTAGAGACCTCATACCACCATATTAGCTCAATGGAGCACTTTGCTTTACTTCTAATTGTATTTATGTAGCACCAAATCACAGCTCAAGCCACCTCAAGGTGCTATATATTATAAAGTAAAGATCATACAACAAGAGAAAACCCCAACAACCAGATGACCCACCTATGCAAGCACTTGGTAACAGTGGGACAGTAAAAGTCCATTTGACAGGAAGAAACCTTAAGCAGAAGCAGGCCTGGGGAGGGAAAGACATCTGCCATGACTGTTTAGACTAAGAGGATGGAAAAGACAAGTTGAGCTACAGATTAAAAATAGCTAATGATTAAGTGCAAAGTGGTGTATAAGCACGTGGAGAGGGAAATGGGAGAGTGAAGAAGACATCAAAGCACTGTATCATGTTTCAGTCGACCTCAAGCAACCCTTAGGTCTGCTGCTATAGGCTGAGTCTGCTACAGGAGTAGCAGGCGCAGTACAGGTATGCAGTGAGCATGGCTGCACTCCCCATGCATTTCTGTTTAGTTATTTTATATCATTAGATTGTATCTGCTCTCTCACAGAGTTTGTGTCTCAAGTACAACTGGTTGAGGAAGTTGGCGGCCATTCCTGAGCCTGACTCTGTCAGAGTACTTTCCTTGAGGTCTTCTTCCTCCCTACCTCTGCCAAGTGTCTTCTCATTCATCAATATTGAAGTATAAAAAAAACATTTAGGTTTTTATGGGTAGATGGAAATGCTTCCATCTACCCATAAAAACAAAACCTGTTGTCTGTCAGTGGATCTATGGCAAAATGACAGTGAAAAACAATAAGGACAATCCCACATAATCTTATCTATCAAGCCCAGTGTGTACTTGTGAGCATTAAAAGCCCAGGGCTGCAGTAGCCTGAACAAACTGCAACGACAGCATTCACCAAACAATGATGGGCTCATTGTCCATGGGTCTGGATTGAAGTTGACAGCTCACCATAACCATATTAACATATCTTTTCCTCTGCTGGATTACTGCAGTCAGCACATCATCGTATTACACTGTGAGTAACCTCTCTTGTGTTGGGGTATAAGAACATGCCAAATGACGTCAGATTTCGATAGCAAAGGAGCCGTTACAAACCTGGAGTTTCAGACAGAAGGAATAAATGAAGATGTATAGATGAAGGTCACAAAAACAAGGACGAGGAGAGGAAAAATGGAAGCATGAATTGTACATATGTGATGTATCTGAGATAGATGAGCAAATAGATAATTTGCTGACAATAAGCATTTGTGACAATATCTGGAATAAATAAGACTATTTATGCTTGTTTTCATGTCTTAGAGGCCTGACTTCAGTTCAGGCGACGAGGCTTCAGATGAGGAGGAAGAATATGTCATTTTATTAAGATCTCGATGGCATTGACTCTTTCCTTCACATTTCAGCTCCTTTGGTGAAGAGCACTCTTTCACCTCCTTCCTTATGACTTCTTTTCTCCTCTGCCTTTGGCATGCTACATATGTGCTCAGTTTCAAGCCTCATACATAAAATGCAATTAGTCAGAGGTGAGATGTCCACAAGATGCAAACCACATGTTTATTTTTCATGGATTAATTAAAAGTTTATGAGAATGCATTTTTTGACATAATTAGACACTAATCTATGTATATTTATGATTACACAATATTTTTTCTAAATTAAATAACCTCAGAAAATTACTGACTTCACATTTACGGATTACTTACATAGAGAAGGAGAAAATAAAGCAACATGAAGAAAGAGGTAAAGAGGAAGCGGAAAGTGTGAGTACAGTATCATATGAAAGACAAAAGGGAACAGTGAAGGAGATCCAGCTGGAGAACAAGATGGAGCTGAATCAAAGCGAGGGGGAAGAAAAAGACAAGAGGAAATGAGAAAAGCGGTCACAGTAAGCAGAGGAAACACAAGAAGGGTGGAGGGAACAGGGAGGGAGACACACAAGAAAAAGCGAAGGATGGATAGATTAACAGGAGTAGTCGTGAGAAAGATTACGTCATCCACAAAGTTCTGGCTACAGCAGTGATGAACAGAGGATGAGGACAGAGAGCTAGAGTGTAAGACAAAGCCAGCTAAAATTAGACAAGTGATGTAAATAACTATGATAAGTAGGTGTAGAAAAAACATTGGAAAGAAATGTGCTCAAGAAATGTAGAGGAAAAGAAAAGAGAGTGTGTGTGTGGGGGGGATAGAAATTACATGTTACATGAAGGGAAAATGTGATTAAAAGAAGATGAGGAGAGTCAAACACAGTGACAGACAGGAAGTGAGCAGGTGAGATAAGAGGAAAAGACTCAGGATGGCATCTGACAGGAAGGACACGTAAAGAAAAGCCGATTGAAACTGAGGATAAAGAAGGAAATGAGACTGAAGACGGTGGAAGAAAGATAGACAGAGGTTGAGCAAGGCGTGAGTAATGTTGTCTCTGTGCTGTCACCCTAATGAGACTTGGGTTTGCTTTATGGATGTGTTCTGCATCTCCCAGCAACTTCTCTGTTGGTATCATCCCAGATTAATGGGAGCGTACACGCATTCATAAAAATACACAAAGGTAGGTGCAAATTGCAAAACGGGAAATTGCAAGCATTCCACTGTGCATAATGCTTAGTACCAGTAACGCAATAAAGCTGTGTAATCAATATGAGATCATCTGAATGCTTGCTGCTGTGCTATGGGGCTTTCCAGAAAATGACTGTGCTGCTTGAAAGAAAAACAGAATATTGAAACTAGGATATGAAAGCATTCATATAAAACCAGCAAAATCACAGGTATTTTTCCTGTAATCATCAATGGATGAACCTATACTAACCTTAGCTATCTTTATTCATTAATAGCAGGGTTATTTCTGTTTCAACAGCTAACAGTGGACGCCATAAGACTGTTCTGAGGCTAGACTTTTTATGCATTTCTCTTAAAGTTTCAACTGAGTTTAGGGGTAAATAGTTGTCTTCAGTAAATACTGAAAACGCTTGCAATCATGAAAAAGAAACTTCCACTTGCTCTGCAGAATCCTGACATGTTTAAATGTATAAAAGAAACAAGCAAATTAAATGTTAGAGAGATTTCTGAAGCACAACATTTAAGACTTTTTCCTGCTTGGTTAGGTTTCAGCACTAAACCTACATAGTACAGACCAGAATATATCATGAATTTAGTTAAAATACAAATAATTTCTTTAACAACAATAACCATGTTAGAAACTACTGAATAAGGTTACCAACATCAGGGCCTCTCTATATAAGAAAAATCCAGCAATAATATCAGGGAATACCAAGTTTAGTAGTTAAGCATGAATTTGGCATCTGCTTACTGGAACCCTTAATATGAGGTTGAAAAAGATGCAAGTGAAAGAATCTATTAGACTGGAAAACCAAACTTAACCCTGTAAGACCCAACCCATCAGAAAATAGCCAGAAAATTCTGATTTTTTTGGAACTGAGATGTTTATTAACCCTTATAACAAAATCCACTTTTTTTTTTCAATTCAATTCAATTTTATTTATATAGCGCCAAATCACAACAAAAGTCGCCTCAAGGCGCTTCATAGATACAGAGAAAAACCCAACAATCATATGACCCCCTATGAGCAAGCACTTTGGCGACAGTGGGAAGGAAAAACTCCCTTTTAACAGGAAGAAACCTCCGGCAGAACCAGGCTCAGGGAGGGGCGGCCATCTGCTGCGACCGGTTGGGGTGATAGAAGGAAGACAGGATAAAAGACATGCTGTGGAAGAGAGACAGAGGTTAATAACAGATATGATTCAATGCAGAGAGGTCTATTAATACATAGTGAGTGAGAAAGGTGACTGGAAAGGAAAAACTCAATGCATCATGGGAATCCCCCGGCAGCCTACGTCTATTGCTGCATAACTAAGGGAGGATTCAGGGTCACCTGGTCCAGCCCTAACTATATGCTTTAGCAAAAAGGAAAGTTTTAAGCCTAATCTTAAAAGTAGAGATAGTGTCTGTCTCCCGAATCCAAACTGGAAGCTGGTTCCACAGAACTGGGGCCTGAAAACTGAAGGCTCTGCCTCCCATTCTACTTTTAAATACTCTAGGAACAACAAGTAGGCCTGCAGAGCGAGAGCGAAGTGCTCTAATAGGGTGATATGGTACTACAAGGTCATTAAGATAAGATGGGGCCTGATTATTTAAAACCTTGTATGTGAGGAGCAGGATTTTGAATTCAATTCTGGACTTAACAGGAAGCCAATGAAGGGAAGCCAAAACAGGAGAAATATGCTCTCTCTTTCTAGTCCCTGTCAGTACTCTTGCTGCAGCATTTTGGATTAGCTGAAGGCTTTTCAGTGAGTTTTTTGGACATCCGGATAATAATGAATTACAGTAGTCCAGCCTGGAAGTAATAAATGCATGAACTAGTTTTTCAGCGTCACTCTGAGACAGGATATTTCTAATTTTAGAGATGTTGCGCAAATGGAAGAAAGCAGTCTTACATATTTGTTTAATATGTGCGTTGAAGGACATGTCCTGGTCAAAAATGACTCCAAGGTTCCTCACAGCGTTACTGGAGGCCAAGGTAATGCCATCCAGAGTATGAATCTGGTTAGATACCATATTTCTAAGATTTTCAGGGCCGAGTACAATAACCTCAGTTTTATCTGAATTAAGAAGCAGAAAGTTAGCGGCCATCCAGGTCTTTATGTCTTTAAGACATTCCTGCAGTTTAACTAATTGGTGTGTGTTATCTGGCTTCATGGACAGATAGAGCTGGGTGTCATCGGCATAGCAGTGAAAATGTATGCTATGTCTTCTAATGATGCTGCCTAAGGGAAGCATGTATAATGTAAACAGAATCGGTCCTAGCACTGAACCCTGTGGAACTCCATAATTAACCTCAGTGTGTGAAGAGGACTCTCCATTTACATGCACAAATTGGAGTCTATTAGATAGATATGATACAAACCACTGCAGTGCAGTACCTGTAATACCTACAGCATGTTCTAATCGCTCTAATAGGATATTATGGTCAACAGTATCGAACGCTGCACTGAGGTCTAGCAGGACAAGCACAGAGATGAGTCCACTGTCAGAGGCCATAAGAAGATCATTTGTAACCTTCACTAAAGCTGTTTCTGTGCTGTGATGAGCTCTGAAACCTGACTGAAACTCTTCAAATAAACCATTCCTCTGCAGATGATCTGTTAGCTGTTTGACAACTACTCTTTCAAGGATTTTTGATATGAAAGGAAGGTTGGAGATTGGCCTATAATTAGCTAAGACTGCTGGGTCTAGAGATGGCTTTTTGAGTAAAGGTTTAACTACAGCCAGCTTGAAGGCCTGTGGTACATAGCCGATTATTAGAGATAGGTTGATCATATTTAAGATCGAAGAATTAATTAATGGCAGGACTTCTTTGAGCAGTTTTGTAGGAATGGGGTCTAAAAGACACGTTGATGGTTTGGAGGAAGTAATTATTGAAGTTAACTCAGAAAGATCAATTGGAGAAAAAGAGTCTAACTTAACATCAATGGTACTAAGAGTAGCTGTAGATAATATTACATCTGTGGGATGATTACTGGTAATTTTTTCTCTAATGATAAAAATTTTATTTGTGAAGAAGTTCATGAAGTCATTACTAGTTAACGTTAAAGGGATGGTTGGCTCAACAGAGCTCTGACTGTTTGTCAGCCTGGCTACAGTGCTGAAGAGAAACCTGGGGTTGTTCTTATTTTCTTCAATCAGTGATGAATAGTAAGATGTTCTGGCTTTGCGGAGGGCTTTCTTATAAAGCAGCAAACTATTTCTCCAGGCTAAATGATGATCCTCTAAATTTGTGACACGCCATTTCCTCTCCAGATTACGAGTCATCTGCTTTAGGGTACGTGTTTGAGAATTATACCACGGAGTCAGGTACTTCTGATTAGAGACCTTAGTTTTCACTGGAGCTACAGTATCCAGAGTCGTACGTAGTGACGAGGTGAAATTATTAACAAGATAATCGACCTCTGTTGGGGTAGCGTTCAGATAGCTGCTCTGCTCTGTGTTGGTACAGGGCATTGAAGATGATAACAGTGGGTGGATTATATTCTTAAACTTAGTTACAGCGCTTTCAGAAAGACATCTACTTTGATAAAATCTACTCTCCACCGCTGTGTAATCAATTATTGTAAATGTAAATGTTATCAGGAAATGATCAGACAGGAGAGAGTTTTCAGGAAACACTGTTAAATGTTCAGTTTCTATGCCATATGTTAACACAAGATCTAGAGTGTGATTAAAGTGGTGGGTGGGTTCTTTTACATTTTGAGAGAAGCCGATTGAGTCTAATAACAGACTAAATGCCATGTTGAGGCTGTCATTTTTAGCATCTACATGGATGTTAAAATCACCCACAATAATTATTTTATTTGAGCTCAGAACTAAATTAGATATAAAGTCTGAGAAATCAGACAGAAACTCTGTGTAAGGCCCAGGTGGACGATAGATGATAACAAGTAAGACTGGTTTCTGAGTTTCACAGCTGGGGTGGACAATGTTAAGCATCAGGCTTTCAAATGAATTAAAAGTCTGTCTTGGTCTTTCATTAATTAATAGGCTGGTGTGAAAAATTGCTGCCACACCGCCCCCTCGGCCTGTGCTTCGAGGTTTCTGGTAGTTAGAATGACTCGGGGGTATTGATTCATTTAAACTAACATAATCATCCTGCTGCAACCAGGTTTCTGTAAGGCAGAGTAAATCAATTTGTTGATCAATTATTAAGTCATGTACTAACAGAGACTTGGAGGAGAGAGACCTAATATTTAATAATCCACATTTCACTGTTTTACTCTTTGGTTCAGATGTGGATACTGTATTGTTCTTTCTTTGTAATTGTTTATGTTTAAGTTGTTTGTTGCTGGTTTTTAGTTTGTTTTTTGTCTTTTTGGAAGCTGACACAGTTTCTATGGAGATGGGTTTTTGGGGGGGTAGCAGGAGGAGAGAAGCTGCAGAGAGGCGTGTAAGACTGCAACTCTGCTTCCTGGTCCCAACTCTGGATAGTCATATTTTGGGGGGTTTAATAAATTTGTCCATATTTCTAGAAATGAGAGCTGCTCCATCCAAAGTGGGATGGATGCCGTCTCTCCTAACAAGACCAGGTTTCCTCCAGAAGGTTTGCCAATTATCTATGAAGCCCACATCGTTTCTGGGACACCACTCAGACAGCCAGCAATTTAAGGAGAACATGCGGCTAAACATGTCACTCCTGGTCTGATTGGGGAGGGGACCAGAGAAAACTACAGACTCCGACATTGTTTTAGCAAAGTTGCACATCGATTCAATATTGATTTTAGTGACCTCCGATTGGCGTAACCGGGTGTCATTACTGCCGACGTGAATTATGATTTTACTGAATTTACGTTTACCCTTAGCCAGCAGTTTTAAATTTCCTTCAATGTCGCCTGCTCTGGCCCCTGGAAGACAATTGACTATGGTTGCCGGTGTCTCTAGCTTCACATGTCTGAGAACAGAATCACCAATTACCAGAGTTTGACCCCCGGCGGGTGTGTCACCGAGTGGGGAAAAACGGTTAGACACGTGAACGGGTTGGTGGTGTACCTGGGGCTTCTGTTTAGGACTATGCTTCCTCCTCACCGTCACCCAGCCGCCCTCTTTCCCCAGCTGCTTGGGGTCTGCCGGGGAACAGCTAGCGGGGCCTACGCTATCTTCGGCTGCACCAGCTACAGGGGCCTGGCTAGCTACGGGTGAATGAAGGGTGCGAAGCCGAGTCTCCAATTCAGTAATCCTGGCCTCCAGAGCTGCAAATATGCTACATTTGTTACAGATATCATTACTGCTAAAGGAGGCCGAGGAGTAACTAAACATCTGACACAATGAGCAAGAAAGTGCAGGAGGGACAGGTGAAGTAGCCATGGTGCTAACGAGTCGGCTACGAGCTAAGCTAAGCTAGCGAAACAGTACAGAGACAGTGAGTGAATACTTTGGCTATAAATTAGGTAGTGAGTACACAGAAAGTGTGCTTCGGATGAAGCACGTGAAGATTATACTATGAAAGAAGAATGTATTTAAAAGTTGTTAATTAAATTGCTAAGCAAATAAGCTACTCAGAAACACCACTGTGTTTGAGCAGGAACAGGAAGTGATACTCTACCGCAGAGCGAGCGAACACCAAGTGACAGCGCCACTTTTTGCTATATCGTGTTGTGTATGATATATTTTTATTATATATTTTTTGTATCAAATATGATACAAAGGGCATTATAGGGTTAACCTATCAGAAATATATCAAAAACGTAGGGAGTGACCAAATTAACAGTCAGGTACATTCTTGAAAAGAAAGGATGCACTGGTGTACCACAAGAGATGCCTTTATGCAAAGGGTTTGCAACAAGGTGCAAACCTCTGGTTACACTTAATAACAAGAAGGCCAGACTATACTTTAGCCAAAACATCTAAAAGAGCCTGACTAGTTCTAGAAAACACATGAATCTAAGATTAACCTGCATAAGAATGAAAGAAAAAGAAAAGTACAGAGAAGGAAAGGAACAGATCATGATCCAGAGTATATAACATCATCTATCAAACATGATTAAATCAATGATATGGCACAGCATGCCGTTAGAACCTGGTCACTACTTGTTATTGGTGGCAGGATGAATTCTGAAGTGTGCTGGGTTGTATTCACTGCTCACATTCAGCCAAATGATGCAAAACTGATGGGACAGTACTTTACAGTGCAAAGCATACTGGGAAAACAAGAGTTTCACAAGTCAAAGAAATGGAATACTCTTCACAGGCCAAGTCAGTTTCCTGATTTCCACCTAAAATAATGTTAGTTTGTCCAACGTTTTCAAGCTCTGAGCCTCTGGCACTATGCATAAAATGGCTTATTTCTAACAGATATGGAATACTTTTGTTAAACCCCTTGAATTACATTAAAGTGGAAAGTCTGTACTTTGTCTCATCTTGATTATTTGATTTAAAATCCATTGGGATGGTCAACAAAGGCAAAACTCCTGTCTTACTGTCAAAGGAAAACTTATGGACCTTACTGTAAAAATTATAAGCAGGCATTATATGGTTTTAATATGTTTTCTGAATCTATGCATTTTTATGTCAAGAATTGCTTAAAAAAGTTATTTTAATAGCAGGTTGCTGACCCTTAACTGCTGTGAAATGAAACACAATGAAACACCGTTCACAATCTGGCAAGTTTACACTTTTCTGTAATTGACAACTAAGGCAAGAAGTTCATAATTCAAAGAATGTCATACTTTTGGCATTCAGCCACTGGCATTTAGGGGGCATTTGGACAATTCTGCTCTTTATCATCTTGTCAATTAATCACTTGACTAATTTGTTCTCTTTTAATCTGCAGTTTAGAGTGACCTTTAATTATGTTTTTATAAAATTGATTCGCTTATGGCTTCATTGTGTTCCATCTTGATTACCCATCATTTTAAAATTTCATTAGACTCTCATGGAGACTAGAATGAAAACAAGTCTTGATTGATTTTGAAGACCCTCACAATAAAACTGTATTTCTGTGAAATCAGCAGGGGTTTCAAAAGTAGTGACCGTTTGAAATAGTGAAAGTTTTATTTGATAAAATGTAAGTAAACTTTAGGTAAGCAGGCAGTAACAGAAAAAAATGTGTATATGTTTATATATGACTGAAAAAAAAAAAGAAATGATAAATGCAAAAGTAGACTGAGCAAACAATGACATACAGATAGTGAACAGCAGGATTGATGGGAAAGAGAAACACTACGAAATCATGGTAGGGGTCTTCAGTGGGTTGGATAGCAACTAAATTAAAATAGAGCTGGTTATTATAGCTTACAGAGGCAGTGTGCAGTGAAGGGGAAAATAAGGCGAAACAACGTTCTCCTAGCCGAGAGAGAAAGTGCATTCTGGCCAGCAATACTGACAAAGAAGAAACATGCATAGCCGGATAGTAGGACACAGTGTGTCAGAGGCAAATGTTGTGTTTTTATAACTCTATAATAAGCAAAATTCTACAATTTCAGCACATTAAACAAACAACAATAAGTAAACAAGTTTTCCTACCTCACATGCTCATAATGAAGATATGCAATACAATTGCAACTTTGAGTAAATTACTGAACCTCAAATTATCCCGATGCATCCATCAGCACATGAGTGTGTCAACGTTGGACAACCTTGGCTTAAAAGAATGAAAATGTTGTGTGTGTGCATGTGTGTATGTGTGTTAAAGAGGCTTGCAGTCTAACGTTCTTTGAGTGCTCTACTAGAATCTAAAAGAGAAGCTCTGTATACTGTAAGTCCATTTAAAGACGACACACATTTATGGTAAAATTTGTTCTTTTTTCATTTTCTGTGTCTGATATTTACAGTTTATTTGTGCACAGTCTTATTAGTCTTAATATCCATAGTTCCAATTGCAACATGCACCTTGACATAATATTGTCTAACTAAGGATATCTTGCACTCGATTTGTGACTTTTCGAAATGATGTTGTTAAGAACTTTGAGCTGCTCCCTTATTTCCATGGGGTCCCCACACAGATGGATCCGCATGTTTGATTTGGTACAGTTTTTACACTAGGTGCCCTTCGTGATACAACCTCACATTCCAGGCTTGAGATCAGCACTAGGACTACACTAGCTTGTACACATTTAGATTTGATTTTGCCAAGTGTGGAAAATACATTATTAGACATTAGGGTTTTTATTGGTAACATGTTAATCTAGAAGCTATTGAACGAGCATAACTCAGGGCCTTAGGAGAAACATTCTGCTTGTAACTTGCAGACGTGCTTGCTCAGCTACAGCTAAGGACAGGAAACATTTGCAGTCTAAGACGACTGAAATAATTCTTTAAGACATACAGATAGAGGAAGTGTCTAAAGGTCACTAACTGTAATAGATGTATGATATGATATGTTATTTGCTTACGCATGAAGAGGCTGAACCTGATCTACAAAAACAGTCTGATGTGTTTTTTTAGTTGAGATCTATGCAGACGGTGACGTTGTGTACCTCTCCCACACGTGTGTTTAATAAATCATTTTTTGACTCTACTTGGCTGGTGTATTGGTGGTTTTGTTCTCAACCCCACATCAAAGAATCGGAACAGTTTTTGGTGCCGTGACTCCGGATGTGGTGTGGTTGAGGAGGTTTGATGGAGGAATCCAGACTCAAGTGGTGGTCAAGTGGACGGACAGCATCCGGCAGATCGACCGAGTTGGACTGGGCCCATTAAATAAGAGGTAAGCACAGCCTGTTGATACATTATCCAAAGTGTGCTGATTGGAAAAGCTAAGACTAAATTATAAGGTCCACTCGTGAAGATCTCTGGTAAATGTTTCATCCAATAATGTGAATAAGTGAGTTGCAGAAGTTCTTTTAAGTGCCTGTTGCAAAGTTGTCTTGATGTGTTGCCGTGGAAGTATAATACATTTTACAATAGGCAAAGTGTGACTACAAATATGTTGATTTACAGTTTGACCGGGCACAGTGACGTCGCTGACACCTTCAGCTGAAGTGGAACAACTTGAAGCACAGCATTTTAACATTTAACTTTTTTCACTAATATAAATTTTATCTATTATTACTCCAGAAAGGGTGATAAGTGTTCTGAGACAGTGTTCGTTATGTAAGTCCTTTTGTCTGGAGACACATCAAAAGGTAAACTTCTACACCAGTTCTTGTTGGCCATATATTCCTCTCTTTCTTTTCTGGTATATTCTAACTTATATCTGATTTACAACTCCAAGCAACCACCACTGCATCTGCTAGAGGTAAAACTATTAAAATGCCAATATCTAATTGGGAGCCTCATTCTAGTCAACTTCATATCTGACAACTATTAATTTAACTAATCAAAACTGAATTACATATGTCACTGTTGTTTTGACTAGTGAGAACGATATCCTGAATTAAAAACTGAGCTATGACAGCTGAACTGAGAGACTGCAGCCAAACTGCAACTCTGAACTGGATAAGTGGGAGAAAATGGCTGGAAACCCTGACAAGACGAAATATCATTATAATTATTCAATCATCTGTAATGCTAATTCTGAATAGTGAAAACGGGCTGCTACAGTGTCACCACTCAGACGCTCCCATCTCACTCCCAACTCATCACATATAGAAAATACTTGGTCATCAGCCCGTTGTTGTCTCTTTAGAATTATATATCAACGTACATGGCATTCCAATAAATGTCAGTATAATAGGGCTTCAATGTCTGAAACAAGCAGATAAGCAAGCTTGTCAATTACAATAAACTACACAGAAACTCATGTATCAAATATAATACACACCACAAATGAGTTTATAGCTCGACTATACCTTTATGCTTGTATTAGATCTTTACTTATGTACACGGTGAGCAGTTGAACTGCAAAGCTCATTGAAAAAAATTCCTAAAAAGTTACGTTCAAATTTGACACTAAGGTGTCCTGACCAGCTGCACATTAAGCATGTGCAGTGTCTCATAGAATTGGTGGATAAAATTCCATTGCGGTGGTGCTAATGTGTCTACCCTGTGCCGTGGAGAGAGAGGAGTGGCAATAATAACTCCACTGTGGAGGGGAACAAAGGCTCAGAGTGTACAGGTTGATGCTGGGGTGGTTGATGCAATATGAATAGCAGCAGGGGCAAGTGACAGCATTGTTTTCAGGCGACTGATGTGGAAGCTGACATGCAGTAAAAGTGCGAGGTGACAGCTTAAGCACACCACCATAATGAAAAAGGCCGTGTTCAATACATGTGGCTGTGAAAAGAGCGAGAGAGCTATGTTTCAGCGAATTAGTAACACTTTTTCTGCTTTAGCTGTTGGCATATTCAAGCTAGCGACAAATTCAGTGTGTTGAGATGAAATCACACTGTTGGCATTTACAATCCTTTTTATTTTGTCCTATTCATCTTGTATTCAGTGTTTATTAACTTGGAGGCGTTCAGTGGTAAGTGGCAGTAAAACATGAAGAATATATCTAAAGTAAAACAAAAAAGTATTGCAATGTCAACGTTTATTTAACCAACTGATGTTTCACTCAGTCTTTTTATTGCATTTTCTCCTCTACAATGTGCCAACTTTTCCACCTCATCCAAGCGTAGAAACTTTTACAAATGTTTTTATGTGCACATTTGAAATGTGTAGCGTTAAATAAAAGATACATAGAAAGTCTCTAATGTAATGCAAAGAAAGTGTAGAACAACAAAAGGACAAGAATGTGCTGAGAAGGAATAAGGTGGTGGTGAAGGAGACAAATATTGACTGAGACGTAGTGGCAAAATCATGAAATACAGATGAGTCGAGAGCTGATCTCTACGAGTCATATTTAGCAACTGAATGACACAAGAAATTCCATGTGTGAATTAATTATTAAAAACACCATGGGGTGAAAGAGATGAAGCCCTGCGACTCTCTCTTTCCCTTTCCTTTCTACCTCATTTTTCTTTTTCTTTTTTTTTTTCTACACTCTGATGCTGTTTTTCATCCAGGATGCTGATGCAGGAGCGAGATAGGAGGAAAATGAGGAGTGCAGTGAGGAATGACAGGAGTGGGAAGAGTGTGAGGGAAAGAAAGGAGATGAAAAGACTTTTTTGCAGCTTCAATGTTTAATGCAGCAGAGTCATTAAAAGTGGGCAAGTCAACCCGGCTCCATTGTGGAGCCTATTACACCAGCTTGGCTTATAGGAATAGTCTTCTTTTTTTTCCATTTCATTTCATTTTGTTTTTTTTTTTTTTTTTTTTTTTTTGTTTTTTTTTTTTAAAATCAGCCCTCGTTTTCTTTTAGAGAAAACACACACATACTCCTTATACATAATCCTTCTCTCACCCTTCTTCTTTCTGTCTTGAGAGCCCAGCTTGAAAGGGAATGATCTGTAATTAGAGGTGATAAATTTGGACAGGGACGGTGTGGTGTGGTGCCTAAAAATTCAAAGCTTTTTTTTCTCATAGGGTAAGAGCTCCTTTGCAGTCACTCAAAAGACAGAGAGGCAGGGAGAGAGAACCAAAGACAAAAGGAAGAGTGAAAGAAAAGATTTGGGGTTATCTTTTCTGCAGGCTTCAGATGCATGTTAACACATAAAAGGAGACCTCAACTTACACTAACAGTGACACGTGTGCAGTAGGACACCTACAGACAAGCATGCATTCGACAGTGAAAGCTCCCCGTAGCTCTTGAGCTCGCCCAAGTAATTCCTTGAATATCGTCGGCCACTAAATATTCCTGTAAACAAACACAAAGACTGGAATCTTTGTGCTCCTGTATTCCTGAGGTGACACAAAGCTCCCACTCCACCTTCTATTTATGATCTTTTCTTAAGAAGCCCTTTAAAAAACAAAGCTCCAAAAGGAAACCACTGTCTTTTAAATTTTACATCATTATAATAAAAGTAGGACGTCTTCATGTTCGAGCCAAGATAATAAGTTATTTGTTTATCTTTCACTGCCAACCTATAAAATTTTGCAGCACCGTAAGAACATGACGCAGCTTCTTGGTGTTATTGTTTTTTAGCCCTCAGCTCTAAAAGGCTGATGGGGTATTGTCATCACCCCATTGGGAAGGCTGGCTGGCATCATGGACACCCAGGTATGTGAATGCGAAAAATCCAGAACGAGGAAATCGCATTAATACCATAGGTGCATGTTCTGAAAATCGCAGATGACTTTGAATCCTGGTGACCTTGACCTCAAGGTTAGGGTCATAGGTCAAGTTTTATGAAAATGTTGCGGTTGCAAAAACGTGAGGATGAGGTGAAAAAAAGCAAACATATAGGTGCATCTACTAGGGTTGAAGGGTAGCACTGACATCCGCCATTAATTTTAGTTGATGCTGTCATCATACACATGGTCACAGGAAGATGTGTGGTGACAAAAATGCTTATTTTAGGGGTTTTTTTGCAAGTTGCAGTTAACCATTCAAGCTGAGGGATGCCCATGCTTTAGATTTCAATCAGTGACTTCATTTTCCATTGAGAGCAGTCTCTCCAGAGACGTCCTTATTCGTATAATCTGAAACTGAAATTCCTCCTTACAAGTACCTCAGGACATCTGCATTACATCTGCTGCTGCATCGCTGGTTTACGCTGTGATGAATGTGGTTACAGTGTTGTAGCATCGTCTGAGCACAGCTCGCCCATTAACCTCGTGGTTCAAGCTCCATTAAGATGGAAGGACTCCATTTAGCCCATCTTGGATACACATACACAGACACACACAGAAGGACATGCTGTATGGTATTTCTAAACATTCAGGCACTAGGGCCCATGCTGGGACTGCAAACACAAGCACGCAGTCATACAGACCGATACGTTCGCTCCCTACAGTGTTTCACAGCATTATCCAGTCACATATAAAAGCCAGTACACTCTCACACACACATACACACACACACACAGACAGTTTCTGGATTAGTCAGGCATACAGTCAGACAAGCGTATTTCATAGCAGTTATCAGTATGGTAGGAATCCAGTTGAACAGTTGAAAACAGGGGCACGCACGAAAGCAGCGACACACACATCTCTCAACAGCAGAAACCATGCTGTGAATACTTACTGTCGTACACATGCACACATGCACTATTCTCACTGATGCAACTGGGAGCTTTCTATTTAACATCTCTATCACTCTATCACTCCTTCACACACAATCCCACGCCCACAGTACATATGTGTATTGGTGCCTATGGGAGATCTGAACGTCTCTATTACCTTGCAACAGTGTTATGCCATTCTGCACAAGCTGTGCGGTCTAATCCAGTTAGGCATGTCACAGCTGAGGTTTCTTTCTGCGTGAACAACAACTTTAAAATGGACACATAAAGGCCTCACTATGACAGGGATTAGCCACTTTACCATTTACGGGATTAGGGGTGGTATTGAACGTAGCCTTCCCACAGTGTCTAAAGCCACTGGGGGTTCGGCGTCTCTACTATTTGTAATTGAATTCTAAGCTATCGCTCAGGGGGAGTCATTACATATCTGCTGAATATTTGTGGTATTTATTACAAAAAATAAATTGGTAGGTCATATTATCAGAAAAAACAAAGTTGAGCCCCTCAAAAAGAAAAGGAAGCCTTGTGGAAGGAAACCCTCAGATGCTTGCTGCATCTGTTTTCATTTTGTTAAACCATCATGTGTATTTGTTCTACTTGAGGCTTTTTGTGTTGAACTTACAGATGAATGATGAACATATTACAACTGAAGGTAGGCTGAGGCATGTAAACAATGCTCAGTTGGCACTAAGAGTCCGAAAGTGTGCACAAAAAATCTCAGTCTCAAAATTCCCCAATTTTGGTGAGCCTGTGCAAATTATATTGTGGTCTTCTGCTGCTTTGAGGTTCAACATGATGTGCATTAAGAGATGCTCTTCTGCATACCTTGCTTGTAGGTTATTTGAATTGCTATAGTCTTCCAATCCACTTAAAGCAGTCTCTGGCATTTTCTCCGAGAGAACTGCTACTCACTTGTTATTTTATCTATTTCAGATCATTCCCTGGAAACCCTATAAAGAGTTGTGGGAAAATCCCCATAGATCATCACTTTCTGAAATGATGATCTACGTAGCATAAATGGACTCCAAGCAGCATTTGTCATAAAATCTTGTATTTAAAGGAAAAAGTTAACTCTAATTACAGGTAAAGTGTATCTGTTGAATGTTTAGGGTATACAACAATCTGTTAGGTTATAGTGTTAAAAGCAATTAGACATAACTGGATGCATTGGTAGAAAACTCCCCCATCCTGGGATTACAAGCAATTGTCATTCTATTGTCTTCTCTAATCAGATTTTATAGCATCATTTCCCATGTTGACACAAGCAGTGCTGCTGTAAATTGATATTTCCTTATAAATGCACCAGTCTGTTACCCTTTTACGTGGTGCAGTGTAAGCGGTGTCATCACTGATGAGAGACAGGTGCAAAGATATGAGAGCTCCATGTAAATGAATTAGCTTAAGGCAGTGTCTGTAATTTACTATAACCAGGGTATTTACTGGCTTGTAACAAGCCAGAGCATGAAAGACAAATAATCATCAAAGCCTCTGACCCAGTGTCCAGTTTTTCAGTCTATTAAAAATGTAAGTCTGTATTATTGTTGTATGTGCTGTATTGCCATTGTTGCCTTTGTGTACAAGACCTTGCTCTTAAAAATTTAACAGTGACCGTGGAACTATTTTAGCGAATCACTTATTTACTACTATTTTTTTTTCTTTTCATCAAAGAGCTGTCCCTGAGCAGTCTCCTGTTTTCTCAATCAACTGTCAGCACTGATAAGGTCCTGGATCACTAAGGAATAACTACAAAGACGCAGGAGGCATGGTCCAAAAGGTGTCTTTGACTGTTAAGAAAGCAGTGCAGTGCAGGGCCTTCCTCTCAAACTGTTATCCCATAGTAAAGGTGTCATTAGTAAATTAGCAGTGTGCTTGACTGATATTGTAATAGGCTAATCAATAACACTGCAATCTCCTCTGGTTACTGATGCATACGGTGCACCACCTGCCAAGTTTCTCTCTTTTGCTCCACCTCCTGCTTACTCTATTTTTATTAAGCTATTTCTCATTTTGCTGACTACTTTACTGTCGTATCTTTTCTGCAATGCCCCTGCTGCTGACGTCTCCATCTCTGCAGAGTTTAGACTTAAGTACATTTACCTTTATGAAACTGATAAAACAAAGGTAGGATATAAAATATAAAAACTCCTTGGGGCTAACTAAAACATTTCAACTAAAATGGAACATTTCTAAACACAAAGGCACAGGAAACATTATAAATGATGAATGGATGAAATAAAGTGCTCGTGCAGTTAAATAAACAGCCAAGCATTGCACAGATATTCCTGAAAAGGCACTGGGGCTATGTTGGTCCTTTTTTCTGACTCAGAATTAATTTTTGTTGTTTTTTACGTATGCACATGATTACAACCAAAGTACAATTAAAGCTCACATATCATCCAAGAAAATATATATACTTCACTAATGCAGAACAGCAGGGTTGTGTAGTGACGAAGTAAAAGTGTGATGGGCGCATATGTTGCACATGCAAACTAAAGGCCAGATTTACTAACAGTTTATTACATAAACAGCTGAAGGAGTTTCCTTTACAGGGTGCAAAATCTTGGGAGGAGACTGTTTAAATTATTCAACCAAATGATTCACGGCAACAACAGTTTACTGTAAATTGTTGCTGAGCACAGACAAAATCATATCCTTTGTTGAGCCCCGTGTGGTTGGGACAGAATGGTCAGAGTGTGAGAGGGAGATGTCAGAATCAGCATGCGACTAGAACAGCAGCGCGTTGCCAAAATTTTGGTTCTGTCATGTAACTCTTTACTGAGTCTTTTCTCTGAAACTTAAGAGCCCGGCCCAGCATATTACTCCTCGTCAGATATTCAGTCTGTTTTTTTGATGTAACAGAACACAAGAGTGTCTGGAAGGAGGGAAGAATCTCAAGACACAAGGATGTGTCTTATAATGGTTTATACAAACAGCCAAGTTCATTTTTATTTTTGCAGTGTTTCAGATTTAGAAAACACTCTGCATGTGTTTTCTCAGTAGTGCGCACACAGTAAGTGACAAATAATACTTAACTAGCATCAGCTCACTCACAATACCGTGCAAAAGTCTTGAACCACCCCTCATTTGTTAATGTAATAATTCCAAGGAGCCAGAAATCATTTTAAATGGTTTTGAGCAAACAATAATAGTACCTCACTATTTTCAGAAGATTTTGTTTGCTAGTTGGTTAAGCAACTTAATACTGAAATAATTCAAGTATAAAAAAGTAACCAAACTCAGTTTAGTTGTTACTAGAAGCATGTCGCACAAATAAATTAGTCCAACTTCTTCAGTTGAATCTATGAAAATTGCCAAAGATAACACAGATTGACATAAAAATAGTATTTCTGCACCAACAAGGAGATTCCCAAAAAGCTACTAGCCAGCAATTTGGCATATCTGAACATGATGTGCAGTGTATCCTTAAAAGATTTGAGGAAACTGGACAAATAGAGGTCGAAAGAAGAAAAGGCAGATCTAAAAAACTATATACAGTAAATGGTCAATATTTGAAGCTTGTGTTCTTAGGAAACAAATCCTGGAAAGACCTGACACGGGGCCCGAGTCATATATCAGACCAGTCAGTCTGACTTCAAGGGAGCTTTATCAGAAATGGTCAAGAAGTTCTTAAGGAACATGAACAAATTGAAAAGGCTGAGGTATGCCACAAATTACACAACAACTGCACTGAAAAACAGGTCTTATGGAGTCATGAACACAAATTTGAGATTTTTCATTAATATGCGTGGAGGCGGTTGGGAGAGAGACACAACAGTAAGTGTCCACAGCCATGTCTGAGTTATGGGCTTACAGAGAATACCTGTTTCAGTCTACCGTACCCTGCACAGTCCCCAGCATTTTTCAACAGAAGATTTTGTCATCAAAAATGTACAAAAAAGTGCTTATACTATATGTTATTTGTTATCAGATTACTCATTCCCTTTACCCCATTATCAGGTCTACTCATTTTTATTCCATTAACTTGGGTTGCACCTTGTACAATGTTGGTCACTGCTTGGCTTTGTTTATAAGTTAGCATATAGTTCCTAGATCACCTGGAGACCTTCTATTTTTGCCCAATTTACTAAAACTAGCTCTTAAGAATATCACACCATTACCATCAAAGCATAGACTTCAACCCTAAAGCCAGTACTGCTGTACTCAATCAGTTTGCCATCTCCTCTGCTATATGCATAACTTGCATACATGCAGTAAATGGACTTGATGAATTCCTTGCATGGTCACAACAGCCTTCTATTCATGACATTTTATTACTTTTTCACCCCAGAGATGGTGGGAATTTCAGGACACTAGTCTGCAGCAGATGAACAGCTCATTTAGAAGACACAGCAGGAATAATAAAAGCTCTATGTGTGTCAACCAATTCATGAATAACAGCAGCATACTGCATGCAATGAATATTAAGCACTGATATCAGATATACGGTAGACCTACTATGACAGAGGAAAACAGAGGATTTTAGCAGGGAAGAAGAGGTGATGAAGAGCCTGCCACAGACAAATTTCACAGCAGTGGCTTACTTACAGCTGCAGTCACATGTTGGCTCATCGCATAAACAACAGCCCACACACCACACATGTATGCTCTCTCTTTTGCTCTCTCGAATGCATCAACACACACACACACACACATACACACACACACACACACACACACAGCTTGAATACTATGAGTTCGTTATGTTGAAGTAGAAGCAGGCCATTTGAGAAACACAGTCTTTGCCTGCTTTCATAATCAGACAAACATCCAAACATTAGCATCAGTTTATTCGAATGTCCTTAACTAGATAAACATCACATAACGTATTCAACTCACTCAGTGTTTGTAAATTGGCTTTATTGGATCTCAGACTCTGATTAGCATTGTTACTGTGTACTCACATTGTGTTTATGCTGAAAGTACCAACGCCTCGTCGTGACGCCTAAGCAACACTTCAGCTGAAGAAAAGGCAAAAGTATTTTTCTAAGTCAGCTGTTTTTAAATACTCCAAGCTTGATTTCTAAAGAATGGTGTTATAAATGAGAACTTAAAGGGGACATGACACGCTCCACATATAAAGGCTAATTTACACCATTGAGCCCTGCTCTCAAAAGCTGACACAGATGTAACCAGGGGCGATTTTAGCCCATTTTTGGGCTAAAATCACCCCCAAAGATTTCTTACTTTTTTTTCCACAATATTTGCTGTTTGTGTATATACTAAAAATATAAAAAGATTACAGTACTTGGTTGAAACGTAACATTTCAACAACAAAAGTATAGATACCCCCCCCTCCCAAAGTGGTTTGTTCCAGCTCTCCCCTGCTCTGGCTCTAGCGCCGTTGCTGCTAGAGCGATGGTGGCTGAGACGCAGCGGAGCGGAGGTGTAAGTGCCTGGCTTAAAACAGGACATATTAGCTGCATTTAACCTTCAGTTACTCTTTATATAGTTAGGTAGGAGTCAGACCATGTTTCTTTTTGGCTGAAAAACATTACACCAGGTAACCT
This sequence comes from Perissodus microlepis, assembly GCF_051167445.1. NCBI lineage: Eukaryota > Metazoa > Chordata > Actinopteri > Cichliformes > Cichlidae > Perissodus > Perissodus microlepis. The sequence continues at coordinate 34,855,101 of NC_140466.1, forward strand.
GCAGTGTTGAAAACGTGTTTTCCGACGATGTTTGCTACCCTACAATCCGTCCTGCTCTGTAGTAAAATCAGCGACATTTGACCGTCCTGTTGCTCCCATTGAAATTTATATAACCTATTTAACATCTAAAACTTAAAATTGTCCGTAGCCTGCTGTTGTTACCACTGTCCTGTTTGAAATGGATACTGTGACGTGGATGTGGTCTCTGGCCGGCTGCAGAGGAGGGGTGACGCAGTGAGCTCCCGGGGCAGCGCAGGGGTGAACAGGTGTGCTGAGAAGTGAAGGTGATTGTCACTCTTTATATGTTCGCAGTGATAGTCGGAGGCGGAAGAGCGGACGTGACAGCAGAGAGCGGGAGTGACTGTGTCCCAGTGAACTGAAAACCACAGTATTAATAAAAGTATTGCTGTCCTCACACCTGTGTCCCGTGGATGCTTTACAGGACAAATGTTACAGATACTAACTAGCTAACTGACTGGATGCCCATTAACCTTATAACTCCTGTTGTGCCTGTGTGTGTTTGTGTACAGAGCGACAGCCAGGTTCATAATGGATATAAGGAAGTTTTTTTCAAAAAAAAGGAGCCACATTCAGGTAAAAGTGTAAAATCAAATGACCTGTGAATCAAGAATAATGTTGGATCAGTGTTTAAATATTTATATCTTTTATTAGATGTTCATGTGGTTTGGTTATTTGCCTTTTGGTTGAAAGTACACTGAGAGAGGACTTTTTGTTAGTTATCTTAACAGTATTTTTTTCATATTAGTGTAATTTTTCATCTAATTGAATACAATCTGTTTGTGTATGATTGTCATTCTGAAGAGGGAGAGAGGAAAGAAGGGAGAGGAAGAACCAGGTAAGAAAACAGACAGGGAACAGTGACAGGCAAAACAGTGTTAAAGTGTTAAACTGACATAGAGAAAAAAACAAATTTTACTCACACAATCTGGAAGTTGTGTTCTCCCTATATTAAAGCTGCTATACAGAATCTGCAAAACAAACTGCGTTGAAACATTTTTGACCCTCTTTAACAACATTCCACCATAACATTATAATTGATTAGAGAGATTAAAATTTATTATATATTTTTATGTAGTTCAGCCACAACTCTACTAAAACCTCAGCCCACAATAGGTAGGCCAACTTTTGGACCATACAGTACGTACGGTCGCAGTCCATACGTAAAGAGAAGCAGATGCTATGTTTATATTCTAAAAATGTTTTAAGCTTGTTTCAAAGATTCTGTACAGCAGCTTTAAATGTTTTCCAAAAGCACATACACTTACCTTATCAGTGTTTCTCAAACTTTTTACAGTGTGTACCACATGATTAAAAAATGTCAAGCTCTCCTAAGTACCACTATGAAAGCATGAAACTCATAAATCTTACAACACAAAATTAGTATTATTAAATTAGTCAAATTAGTATCTGCAGTAAAGATTTTTTCATGCATTGTATACGTTCTACCACAGGCAAAGTTGCCTCTATTTTTATTTTTTTTTCTATATCTTTTGTAATAATTTATTTGTAATAATTTATTCTGTTTTGGGAGTGTTTTTTTTATGCGTCTGTATTGGATGCATAACTGATGCAGGGACTGACAGAGACAGGGAAGAAGTCTCATTTAGGGCTGGGTATCGTCATTGTTTTCTAGAATCGATTCGATTCCGATTCACAAGGTCCCGAATCGATTTGATCCACGATTCGATTCGATTCGATTCGATTCAATTCGATTTAAATCTGGGAAATTTTGCCTCAGACAGTCAGGAATATTATAATTCAGATCAGTACATTTACATATTTTTGTATCTATAAAAAGAAAGCTGACACTCGCAAGACTTTATCAAAGGTGTAAACATCACAGCAGATGCCTTTGTGTCAAAGTAGCTGAAGATAAAACACAGAAAAACATGAAGGTGATTTTCCTGGCCTGGGATTTTATAAAAATATTCTGCAGTACATCAAAAACGAAAGAAAAGCTGTGCATGAAGTGTGGTGGAAGCAAAACAGCAAAAGTCAGAGGGAATTCATGACGATGTTTTTGTGAAGTGTAGATGGGATCTTCTTTTGCTGCTGGTTCGGTCAGTATTGTTTGGAGAGAGATCAAACTAACCGCTTTAGAATCAGCGCAAAAAGGGCGTGAACACAAAGCGCGAAACATCGGAATCGATAAATTTAATCGATAAATCGATCATCAAAACCCACCCCTAGTCTCATTGTGACAAGTAAAGTGTATCTTGGCTGGCTGGGCAGCTCTCTGGGTGCTCAGCACCCCCAAAGCTCTGATCCTAGAATCGCCCCTGGATGTAACACTGCAACAATGAAATAAGTGCTTAAAGAAAAATGTTTAGTGTCACACACTATCAGTACGGAACGTGTCATCATGTGGTTGGTTGGTTGCAGCTAATAGACTTACATTAGTTTATGTTAGCTAACTAGTGGTGGTGGGGACTAATAGGAAGATTTGCGTTTCCCCAGTTTTATTTTAAGAAATGAAGAATATGCTGTACACTTTTAATCTCTGGCTCTTTAGCAGTAATTGCCTGTTTGCTGTTTGGTTAGCAGCACTCAAACTGGAAATTCCAGCTGTTAGCCATAATGTTCGGGTTTTTTAAGCACTGTTTGAGTCAGGTGACAGATTATTCGCCAGACCTACAGAAACTGGGGAAATCAGCTGATGCTATCAGTGCTATTTTATGCAATAAAATAATCTTTGCCTTTCCAAGCAAATCCAGACAGTTTACAACAAAACAGCCCACTCACATCACACCACAAAGACAACTAAGCTTCTTACCGAAGTATGATTGGTAATCCTATCAGCACGTTTGCAGGGAAGGAAAGTCAATTTTTTGGAAGGACATGCTGGTCGTGGTAGGATTCCCATTCATCTTCGGTAAGAAATGTAGGTTTTTGTTGTGATACCCAACTGATTGCGCAGCTCAGTACCTGTCAGTATCTCTTTCATTCAGTCCTCATTTATAAAGTGCTTTAAAAAAGGAACACTACAGCTAACAGCTGGATTTTCCTGTTTGAGTCCAGCTTTACAAACAGCGAACAGCCACTTACTGCTACGGAAACAAACAGTGATAGTGGACAGCAAACTTCAGTTTCTTAACATAAAACTAATGGTTGCAGTCGGAGACAGCACAAAAGTAATCCCCTTAAATTGGTTATGTCTGTGAAGGTTCTCAGTCATCCAGGTCATCGTAGTCAAAGGAAATTGGTTTAAATTGGTTATCTTCCTCTGAATTATCGATTCTGTCATTAATTAGCTAAAATAAAATAATGCAAGTCTATTAGCCGCAACCAACCAACCACATGACGTCAATGGCATTAAACATGCTTTTAAAACTTTAAGCATTTATTTCTTAAATCCAGCTTCACAGACAAAGTTATGTCCGTTTCTGAGAATAGGGCCCCATGGTGTAAATCAGCCTTTATATGTGTAGCATTTCATGTCCCCTTTAAACCTTATGCCAAAGGATACGAGGGGAAGATGAGAGTCTGTGCACACCCACACAGTAGGAAGTCAAAAAAGTACAAACCTCTGTGGGGGTAGACCCTTGGGTCATTAAAGTAAGCTGTGTACAATGTACTTCAAATATGAATCCTAATACAAATAATGATGCAGGAGGACTTTTAGAATAAATAATTTATACATTTAAATAATAGGGACTGTAGCAGAGAGAACTTAATCTCACTATAACAGATAAAATCTCTCTTTAGCATTGCAAAGATAATAGGAGGTCAAAGCAAGTACTATCCACATATCAAACCCATTTCATTCAAATTCAAAACCGAATTGCAAAATGTTGGGACGCTGTATGTGCCATGATTTGCAAATCTCATGACTCAAATCTCATTCACCCATCTTTACCTCTGAGAAACTCTCCCTGTTTAACATATTGCTGTCTTCATATTCAAATTGAGCTTTTCCCTACATTTTCTTGGTTTTAAACATTTGATGTCTTTTCTGTTATATTGTGAATAAAATATATGTTTACATTTTACAAACCATGTCAACTGTTTAAAAGTTGCTAAGACATGCACGAATGTCTTTAACCACATTTATAAAGTCATGTATATAAGTGGTCCTTTTTCATTTCCCAATGACTTTTATAAGTCATTGGGAAATTCTTATATGTGAGACCAATATGCATATATGAGACTCAGTTCCACTCCTATCATATCACCATAATTGGATGTAGAAACTGAAAAAGTTCCCAATTTGCATATAAAAATAACTCTTTGCACCTCAAGTTATTACACATGGCAGCAACAGAGAAGAGGTAAGATTTGTCATTTTCTCTATTTTCCAAAGAATTCAAGAAAAGGAAGGTATTTCTTTAGTTTTAATTTGGTGATTTTTTTAGTTCTGGTCCTAAGAAATGAATCCAGGCAATAACTAATTCAGGTTAAAATTAACAGAAGCCATAAACTTTACAAGTTCAGAACAAAACGGATAAAAAAGACACAAAAAAAGAGAAAGAAATGGTTGGACCTCAAGCAAGAGCCTATAAAGTGCATCAGTTCACAGGTCATTATGTGCATCTGCAGCACTGTGTGTAAATAGCACTAACAATTGTTAAGAAAATTAGTATAAAATAGGGTTTAATGTGATGTTGGCCAACCTTTTGCAGCTATAGCAATTTCCTCTCTTCTGCAAAGGCTTTCCTTGAGGTTTAGGAGTATTTATCAGATTTTTTGACCATTCTTCCTGAAGTACATTTGTGAGGTCAGACACTAATGTTGGATGAGTCTAAGCTCTAATTCATCCCAAAGGTGTTCTATCGGGTTGAGGTCCGGACTCTGCACAGGCCAGTCAGGTTCTTCCACACCAAACTCACTTATTCATGGACCTTGCTTTGTGCACTGGTGTGCAGTCATGTTGGAACATGAAGGAGCCCAAACTGTTCCCACCATGTTGGTAGCAGGATTTGTCCGAAATGTCCTGGTATCCTGAAGCATTAAGAGTTCCTTTCACTGGAACTACGGCACCAAGCCTGACCATAATCCCCCCCCATCCACCAAACTTTAAATTCAGACAAATATCATTCTAAGGCAACTGCCAAACTCAGACACATCTGTCAGATTGCCAAATGGAGAACATGTCACTGCTCTAGTGGTCCAGTCGCTCTACAGAACTACATTGCACTTGGTGATGTAAAGCTTGGATGCAGCTGCTCATCTATAGAAACACATTACATGAAGCTCTCTACACACAGCTGTTGAGGTAATCTGAAGGCCACATGAAGCTCGGAGGTCTGTGGTGATAAACTTTGCAGAAAGTTGGCGACTTCTGCGTACTATGGCCCTCAACATCCGCTGATCCGCTGCTCTATGATTTTCCATGGCCTACCAATTCCTGGCTGAGTTGCTGTCATTCCCAAACACTTCCACTTTGTTATAATACCACTAACAGCTGACTGTGGAATATTTAGTAGTAGCATATAAACAACATCTAATCTAATCTAACATTCTGGATACAGACATCAACACTATTATTATGAAAATATCTGTGTTTGGCTTATGTTTCTTGGGCTCAGTAATCTTATTTAAAAATATGACTGAAAGCTTTGAAATTCATTAAACCAAAGCTATGATGGATGCCACTGATGACAGGATATAAGCAGATAATTACAATAAGACCACAAAATATCTGAGAGTGTGTGAGGAAAAATCAGTTTGGGGAAAGTTAGTCTCATTAAGTCAATTTGAAGTAGGCTGAAGAATCTAATCAGTGTCCCCGCACAACATGAGCCTTTAAAACATTTTATCTTCCCTCCAGCTGTAGGTGTAAATACACTGTTAATATGCCTAAGTTATTTTATTTTGTACAACTTCTCCGCTAGGACAGAAAAAGACTTATTTTTAGCAGATTTTGCCTTCAATCTATTCTGTCCTCCTCAGTTCTTGCTCTCCTTCTTCATGCATTTATCCTCTGTGCCTCGCTCTCTAGGTCCCTTGCATTTTTTCTCCACATCTAGCTCCTTTAAGTCATCCCCAGCCTCTCTCCGCCTCACCCTTCTTCCTCCTGTAGTCTAGCTTCACACCTCATTGTGGCCACAAATCTTTCACAGCTCTCCTCTTCCTTGACTTATCTCGTCTTGTGTCCTCATTTAGCTGCATCTTCTTCCTAGTCCGCTTTCTTTAATGTCAGTCTTTGCTTCCTTTTCCCCTACACTTGGTTGAAACATTAAACTCTATATTGTGTATAAATTCTCTCCAACTTGGTGAAGGGGTAAAGGACAGACAGTTACACCGTAGTATTTTTTACTCCATGAGATTATAGCAGCTGGTAAAAGTGATTAGTAATGTAGTTATATTATGCATAAAATAGTTATATAAAACCATTATTTTTTTTAGTTTTTTTTTTCTTTAGTGGACTTTTCTGTTTTAGAGGACATGGATAATGATGGATTTTTCTACTATATGCAGGACTTGAAGCTAACCCAGCTACAAATCTAAAGCTACCATGTTCTTAACTGAGAAGGGTTCTATTTTAGCTTTTAAGCTCTTCAAGAGAAAATTCACTAATTGGAGGCAAAGCACTTAATGCTTCAGTGTTAAAACTGGCTAAAGGCATTTTGTTTGGAACAGTCAATTTGTACAAATTGGCTCTTTATTACTCAGTATATAATTAATACAAGGCAGTTTGAGCTGCATTGTAAAAATGTACCAGCTATAAATCTTCACTGCTTATTTGCCTACAGTTCACCTTCTCCATTAGTTTGCACTCATCTTGAGATTTTCTGCTCTACTCTACATTGCAAATTCTATTCATACATTATTTTTTTGCATGAACCCAGGACCGTGTAATAATATGGAAGATTAAAATAAAAACCCTAGATGATTAGAGTTAAACTTAAATTGGAATTTCCTTTTAAATAATATTCTCATATATCTTCATTTGAAAGTTTGACCTCGGCCTGCTACTTTCTCATTTCGCTCTTTGGCAGTTTTATTTTTTTTTTTCCCTGATAGCGGTTGGTTTCATATGAGCCAAGGTCTGTTGGCTTTTTGATAGCTCATATCTTCCCCATCTTCACCTTCTCATCAGTCTTTTCCATCTCTATCAATGCCCTTTTCATTTCCCTACACATTTAAAAACCATCAGTCTCCATCACATCTCCTGACTTCCACCTGTTGTTTGCTTTAATTCCCGTGCTACACATCAAATACTCTGAGCGAGTCATGTCACATCCTCTGTGTGGAAATTGTCCAGCCCTGATCCACCACTGGCCCTGGCATAAACTGAGCTTGACATTTGATATGCGCTTCAGGCAGTAACAGCACTTACTTTACACGTACAGGACTGTACAGATGTTTTAGATGTCTTTTAGATGTTTAGATTATCTTTGACACAATGTCATCAGACGGGCAAGTTTTTGGACCTAAAGTCTTTCTGCAACTTGACGATAACACCAATCATATACACAATCTATTTGACCACCCTACTTTTCTAATGTTTCTAAAAACTGTCTAAAATGTTTTTTTTCCAAGACTAAAAATATCCTTTTTTCATTAGCGTTCCCACGGCAACTTGAATAAAGGCAAAGTGAATAAAATTACTTAAAGCAGTGGGTCAGTGAGAAACAACTAGGTTCTAAAATAACCATAAAAATAATAATAATCCGTTTAGAAGAGAGATATATAACTGAACTTCAAAAATGAGATTTGTGCAAGATTATTTTGAACCACACATGTGGACAAAAATATATAACACTTAAATTGGCCTTGCTCAATTTCCTGCCATATGTCATTCATGACAAAATAGAGGAAGCAAGCAAGAGAGTGGAGAAAGAAAACAGAACAAAGGAAAGTAGAGTGAGGCTTGTAAAATGATTTGGGGATCTTTTAGAGGCCAAACCTTCACTAGATACTGAAAAAAGGTGACAATGCTGTAACCGACAGACTCGATGGACCAAACTAATTTTAAGTCATGACCTTAAGATTATTTTGAGGTTGAGTCTAAATGCACCCATTTACTAAAGCCATTGGTGATGTAATAAACATAGTGATAGAAGCATGAAGCTGCTGCTATTTTAGCAAAACTTCTATGTAGACATGGCAGAAATATAAATTCAGCTGATTTTTCTTCACACTTTCATATCTAACATGCCTAAACATTAACAATCAGGAAGCCAGCGTATTCATTCATATGAATTCGGCCAGCAGATTTTTTTTAAATCAAAGTCTGTATGTAGTCCTTGTGTGCGGTAATAATTGAATGAGAATCATTTTTCTATGATGTCATCAAAATGATTCATCTTCTGTGCTACAATTTTATTTAATCAAAAATGAATACCGCACAGCTGAACAGGCAGTGGAAATGTGGCATGTGTAGAGTGGCGTTTCTCGATACAAACAAAAGGTTAATGATGCTTAATAGTTTCACCAGATTTACTTTAAATAATTACACACATCGCTGCCTGAGTCCCAATTTAAAGGCTAGATATTAGCAGCTTCTAATTCCCCACAGCATCAGGCACATAGCCCTTAACTGTATATCAGTTCAGGTCTGATACAGTTGGTTAATTCAGGAATAAGTCATTTCCAAGCTAGCTGGCGAATTGCTTGATTTTCATTGTTGTTCACTGCTGTGGTCTGGTTTGATAAAATCAACTCCCTTGATGCTTCTTGTTTGTGTTCTATAGATGATTTTTCACTGCTGAACTTCTTTCAGTGGTTTCCTTTAGGGTTTGCCACAGCAGATCATCTGTCTCCATCTCCCCCTAAACCTAGCATCCTCTTCTGTCACACCAACACAACCTGTACCGTCTAAAAAAAAATATTAGCATTTTAACTCCACCTCCATCTCCACCTTATGTCTCCAAACTATACATCAAAGCAGGAAATTGTTGAACACATCATAGAAATATATTGTTTTAATCTGGCATATTGATACTTGTTGTGGTTTTCAGATATACACATCTGCATACTGCCCTGGTTAGCTCACTGGATTATTTGTTTGCTGTGTGACATAATACTCAATATCAATGAAGCATCGCTATATTTCAAACTAACCACTGGTGAAAGGAGCTGCTGTTGGTCTGGCTGCCAAAGATGTTAAAGCTGTGCTAAAGCTTCTTGAATAATTGTATCATCTTCTGCTAAACTTAATTCAAGAGCATTTCTCACAATCATTGGTGTAATGATTGGCAGCAGGTGAAGGTTGCTAACATTTTAATAATAAAAATAGTTATAATTTTTTTAGCTTTTTGTTTGACAGAAGTTTCATCACCACTTCATCAAAAAATTCAGTAACAAAAAGAGAGGTAAATGAACTGGTTCTTATATAATGCTTTTCTATTTAAACATTCAAAGTGATTCATACAACATGCCTCATTCACACAAGCACTTTTTTTCTATACTTAAGTGCTTTCTATTTAACATTCATACTCCAGTGGATGCATCACAGAACAAACTGGGGTTCAGCATCTTATCCAAGGATACTTTGACAGGGACTGAACCACCAACCTTCCAATTAGTGGATGATCCTGATCTGCATGATCTGCATGACAAAGCATGCAAGCAAGGGATGTGTCTCATGCATGGAGAAGTGCTTACCTGCACACGTGCACCTGGGTATAACACCTCAGCCAGTAACCCAAGAAAGAAGCACCTGCAGAGACAGTAATAAATGGTGAAGTGGGAGATTAAATACATTCCAAGCAGAGCTGAGTAACTGCTTCTTTGATTTGGCCATAAATACCGAGGGACTGAGCACATACAAAAAACACTAAGAACTTATAAGTTTGGCTTTACTTTGGTTTAGGTTTTATGTTCACACAGTCAGGAGTGATGTACGTTTTCTGCCTTCTTTATTGATGGGAGGGGAGAGGAAGGGAAGAGTGCAGATGTACAGAACAAAGATGGATGGTTGACTGTCGGGCAATCTTCTGTCGGGGTTATCTGAGGAGGCAACTGAAAAGGCTGGCGAGAGAAATGACTTTAAGACTACAAGTTCTAAAACTCGCATTAGTCACACTCCAACTTTCTCTTTACACCACAGCCCAATTAACACTGAAAGATCTGCATAAAAGCAAATCAATTTCGCATTTTATGAGTGATATATAACTCAATTATGATACACAGATTTTGTTTCTCCTTCTGAGGAAAAGTCTGGACAAAATCTAATTTATCTATTTTTAATTTAAGTTCCACCAACAATTAGTTCGGAAAGGAGTAAGATTTGGACAGGAGAGTAGAAGTTGTTGAACTGAGCACCTTTATTACTGTACTTTGGACCACTGCCCAACTGGCCACTGGTTGAATATCAGCTGGCAAACCTCGGGGCATTATGTGAAAAAGAATGACAAACTGTTTTCCTTTCCTCCATTGAACTGCAGATACAAGCCTCCTCCATTTTTCATAAGAAATATTTAACCCTATGTAGTCAATATCATACTAATCACTATATAGTGATTGAGATTTTGACAAATTCTTCCATTCCTTTTCCCTTCATTACACATCTAGGCCGATGAGGACAATGTCTGGAAACAGTACTTCAAATTCGGTTCTAGGTTTCTTAGAAAATGCAACAAGGTAACAAATATAAGACATTTTTGATTAAAAAGAAATGAAGCATGATATCAGATTGCAAAAAAAATCTTCATGCTTGCAAGTCCCCAAACAGTAAGTATGGCTCAGGGTAAACTAAAATCTGAACTGTTGCTGATTTCCATCTGTTTCCTCCTCCTTAGCTGGTTCCTACATCCTGAAACGTGTGCTTGTAAGTCAATCATGCTTAGCGTGGGTTACAAGATGTGGAATCAGATTGAGTTTGATTCCCTCTCACTCTGAAAAGGTCAAAGCAGGCAGAATGACAGGTTAACAAACCCCAGCTCAGTAAATGAGTGACTTAAATCCATGTGACCTTTGTTCACAGGCCTTGCTTTAATGGTTGCCATTGACAAAAACACCTTGACACAGTGCTGATACTTTTCAGTCTACGAAACAAAACAAAACAAACCCGTGTGGCGTGTGAGGTTTGCGTCTGCTCCTGAAATTCAGACAAATTTTGCCCAGTTTATCAGGCCATTGAAGCTGCTGACCTGGCCAAGGTCATAATAAGTCACAGAGAAGTATATAAATAAATAAATGAATAATGAGCACACTAATCCTTGACCTCTGCTGAAATTGTTTTTTAAAAATTGCTTAAGAATTCTGATAAAGAGAAACATGGATCAGTAATCATTGCTTTACAGTGCTATGCAGAAAGTCCACCTCTTTTCTTTAGATTTTATTCCAAGAAGTCAGGCTTTCTTATATAATTATTTTAATTTGCCAGGAGCAATAAATCTCTTTCAACGGTTTTCTTTGAACATTGGCTGCTTTTTTTATTCGTTTTCAGTCCAGTACTTTTGTTTGATCATTTTCAGAGGGATATTTTTGTTTGTTAAACCACTTAACGTGGACCTATGAATCATTCAAGCATAAAAAAGGCGCCTAACTTAAGGGATGGACCAGTGTTGTGTTTAGTCATTAAAGACAATATATCAAAGAACCAGTTTTAAATTGTATCTATGGATAATTCATTATCAGCAAGCTGCCACAAAAACACATGTTTGGTTCCCATTTCTTTAGTTGAAGCTATGAAAATGCCAAAGATCACAGTTTGACAACCACAGACCGCAGTGTAGCTTAAAAAACAAAACATAAAAACTTGACAAATAGAGGAGAAAATAAGAGGCAGGCGTAAAAAGTTTTGGACTGCAGCTGAGCAGTATCTGAAAGTCATGTCCTTAAGAAATAAGAAAACATCAGCAAAGATGCGTCACAGGACCTCAGAGATGCAAAAAATAAATAAATAGATAAAGAGAAAGAGTAAATACAGTCAGTTTTTAAACCACTATCTGATTGCCAGTGCCCTCATTTTCCGCTGGATCCCAAACACATTGCCAGTGCAGTAAAACATCCTTGCACAGAACCACACAATGGGCTTCACAGAGCCCTGAACTCAGCATAGAAGAATATTGAAAAACATCTTGACAGGGAATGCATGAAGACACATCCAACATGCAAAGACGCGCTTCAATGTCTGTCAGGAAGCCTCGAGAACTATTTCTAAAGACTACTTAAAGAAGGTACAACAAAGCTTGCCTAAGAGAGTTCAGGCTATATTGAAGAATGAAGGTGGTCATCTCAGATAGTGGGTGAGCTCATGGCAGCTATGTTGATCCTGTTTATACCTGTTAAGTCCTTATATAGTTTTCTTTTTTAACCATGATCATTCTATAACCTTAACTCTTATCTTTTTTTATCTACACTAAAGCACTGTAAAAGGGTCAGAGGCTCTTTAGGGACAAACAAACAATATGTGATTGTTACAATATGAGGACTTCTTTGCAACCACAGTGCCACAAACGAGTGACGCTGTAAACTCTGTTCAGGTAGAGGATCAAGCAGTGAAGTCTTTTTTTTGGACCAAGATAAACTTTCTGATACCTTTGGGCTCCTTTTTCATGAGTCCGACATGGCTTGAATCACTTCAGTATCAGCATGCCGCCTTATCACCTGTCTGTGTAATTTGTCCCATTCCAATTCTGTCCCTGTAATTCCGAACTCACGTCACATGTGGATGCTTCCTTCCACTTTTCACACGAAAACAAGATAAGAAGTTTGGGTGCGCCTCGTCTCTATTTTCAAACACTCTCCTGCTTCCTAAGTGCTCAGTGAACAATCAAGATTTTGTCTTGATAGCTTGCTTCAGCTCCAGGTTGCTATCTTGATTGCCATCCAAAACGCTTGTTTTTCTAATGGGAGTTGGAATTAATTTCTACCCTCCCGCGGCGCGAAGCAGAGAGTGAAGCAGTGCAGGGTGACTGGCTACAAATGGAGGAAAAACACCGATCTACTGAGACAGAGATGGGGGAAGATGGTGACATAAAAAGAAAACCAGAGAGACCAAAGAGGAGACAGAGGAAAACAGAAGGCGATTGAGATGAGTGACAGAGATTAGAAGGCAACAATCGCAGAGACAGACTAAGCAAGGAGCAGTGTCTTAAAATTCTCCACATTCCCTCCATTTCGTTTACTGCCCTTACTGTGAGGGATTTTGTGTCTTGCCGCATGAGGCTGCTTTCAAATGTTGCACATAAAGATTCTTTTGATCATATCTGACAAAGCGTCTCTTTCTCTCTCCACCTATACCTCTGCCGTCAGCTCTCTATGCCACGCGCTTCTCAATGTCTCTCACTCATCGTTCTCTCATTAAGCATCTTTTCCCGCTGAGCTTTTATCACCTTTCTCCTCACATTTCTCTCTCTCACCAATTTACTCCCTCCACCTCTCTCTCTCATATCCACCATCTTGGATGTTTTGGGGGTTTCCCCCCCCGCGCTCTTACCGCCCCTGTGTCCCTCCCTTGCCTCGCTCTGTGACTCTCTTTCTCTACCACTTTGCGTCAATTCAATTTGACTCAATTCAGGTTGCTTTACTGAATCTAATGTTTGATGAAAGGTTTCTCCTGAAGCACACAATCGATTAAAATAAGGAAATAATGAACTGGCTCTTTTGTAGTTTCTGTGTGCATCCTTTAACAGTAAATCCTTTAACATCTGTGACTCAGTGCATTTTTCTATAAGGGGATTTGTCTTAATTCAGCTGTGCTATATAGACATAGCAGGGGAAGAATCCATGTTATAGACTCATGAGAGAAGAGAATGTTTTTAAATTTGGAAAGACTGATAGAGAAATTAAACAAATATAAATATGGAAATATTTCTTGTCTTGGGGATCGATTTTCCCATCTACCCTCTTAAATATTACTGTCCCCCCACCCACCTTCTTTTATAGCTCCATGGCTCTTTGATCTCATTTTGACTGAGGAGCATTAGGATCATTTGTATCTGAAGCATAAATGGAGCAAAACATGCTGTACCAAGCGTATAAATAAACACTGCTGTGTTGCCACTCTCTCGATCTGAGCCTAAATCTCCCTTCTCCTGATCTCTCTCCTCCTTCTTTGTCACAGTCTAATTTTTTACACTTTTTCTTAGATGAAAGAAGATTAGCTTAAAGAGGAGAAACTAGCTCCGGTGACTCATTTTGATGACTCATAATCTTCATTTTATGTTGGCAGGAAGATGGCGCCAGTGTGTGCAGCTAGCCGCCTATCAGGCCTGATCGGATTTTTGTTTGCTATTGTTTTATTTTGTGTTTGTTGCCAAGACAACAGCTCTTATAGCTAGGGATGGGTACCGGTATCCGCACCGGTTCTGACATAAACGGTAGTAACCAGACCGAAAAGCAGCGCACATTTTGGTGCTTTATTTCGGTGCTTTTTTTTCCTGATATGTGATACACTTTGGATTCTAGCCAATCATTTTACCTTCCCATGGATAGTAGACAGGCCCAGGTACGTACGTTCTTTTAGAGCAGAGCTACAGATTAAAAATGCCCAAGGCGAAGCGGTCAAAGTCTGGCTGTACTTCACAGCAAAAGATGCAAACTCAGCAGCCTGCAACAAGTGCTTTAAGGTGATACTGTGCAAAGGAGGTAACTCCTCGAATCTGATGAAACACCTGGCGACGTATAGCATTTTGTTAAAAGCCGAGAAATGCACCGTATTTGATAGCTTGCTGCGAGACCTCACACCGAGCACATCTACTGCGGGTGGGTTGCCAGTTATCGGACCCGGAGTTAGCAACATCCCCCAAAAACCCGAAGAGGAGAGTCCTGGCCCCTAGCCCTGCCAATGTAGCAGAAATGATGACGGATGATGATGGCAGCAGCAGCTGTTCTTCTCTGCGTGAGTAGCTTAATGTTGTTCGTGTGTAATTTACGTTGAGTAGGCTAACCACGTTATTACATTAATGCATGTAAGGTGAACTAGCAAACACCGTCGTAGTTACATCCGGCTGTCTTCTTGTTTGATGGCAGATACTAACTTCATCCTGGCCAAAAAGGTTAAAATGACCAAAGAAAAAGGGGGAAACAGCTAAACATGAGACGTTTTTGGACAAAGTTTGTGTTTTTTCCATTGTTTAAGCACGGAAACGTATCTTACCAGGCTATGATGGGCCAGGCATCACAGTGTGCATTATAGGAACCTTCGGGCACTGAGTTGCACCCCTACAACAAGCCGTAAGAACGGGATTGTTTGTTTGGCTCTTATTAACAATAGATGTCTAACTTTTCTGTTAAATGAATTCTTTACCTCTCCTGAGCTGGATTTTATATTTCTGACAGAGACTTGGCTTTGTACTGGTGAGTTCACCCCATTGTTAGAACTTCTCCCTCCTGACTGTTTGTTTTTCAGTTCCTCTCAGACTGCAGGCAGAGGTGGGGGGCTCGCTACTGTATTCAAATCCAGTTTCCAATGTCGATAGTCAACATCTAACTCCTTCTCCACCTTTGAATTGCAGTCAAGTGGGCTCTGGTCTACTGCCCTCCTGAGATGAATAACTGTGAATTATGATGAGTTCCTGATTGCCGGTGATTTTAATATTTGACTATATCAGGACTCTTGGTCAAGGAATTTCTTGATCTTATTGAAACATTTAATCTCACTCAGTCTGTGTCTGGTCCAACACATGAAAAAGGACACACACTGGACCTACTGTTATCATTTCATTTAAACTTATGCCTGACCGAGTTCTGTGAGACTCATATTTCAGATTATTATGCTATTTTATTTACTGTTTACTGTTACTGTTTACTGCTAAACCATACGTCCCAGCTCAACGAGTGCAAACACAGATGCTCATCTATGTTTGCATTAGCTTTTCATGACTCTGTACTTGTTAAATCTTAACCCTGCTCAATTTATAGTTCTTTTTAATTAATCTTGTAGCAGCCTACAGGACATGGTTGCTCCTTTCAGAATTTAACGGTCTAAACCAGTGACCGAGCCATGACTGAATGATACCACTCGCTCTCTAAGGCGCAATTGCCCATGCAGAGAGAGAAGATGGAAGAAGGATTACCTTCAAGTTTCATTGGCTATTTTAAAAAGCAGCCTACTGGAGTATCAGAGAGCTGTTAAAGCTGCAAAACCCCCATTTTTGATCAAATCTTATGTCAAATAATAGCCACAAACCTCACTCTTAACTCTCTTATAAATCCATGTAGTGCTACTTGTATTGTGCCCTCATCTGCACTTTATTTAAGGTTTCTCACATTTAAAAAGATTTCTGCTCTCAGGACTTTTCTCTCTAATCGTGTCCCAGATCCTGCTGTTTCTCTTTTTTGCCCAGTTGTCTTTGAGAACTTTGACCAAGCATCTCTCCCCTTTTTATCTGACATTGTTCAGCATATGCACCCGTCTTATTGACCCCTAGACAGTATTCCACCACACCTCTTCAAGGAGGTTTTTAATATTCTTGAGCCATGTATTGACCTAATCATTCATCCCTAACATCTGGTTGGTTCCCCAGCTGCTTTAAAACATGTGGTCATACAGGCACTCATCAAAAAGTGTAAATTGGACTTTCTAATAGGGCCCATTTCTAAGCTCTCTTTTTTTATCAGAGGTTTTAGAGCTATGGTGGTGCGGTGATTAGCACTGTTGCCTCACAGCAAGAACGTCCTGAGTTCAGTTCCACCACCTGGCCGGGGCATTTCTGTGTGGAGTTTGTGTGGGTTCTCTCCAGGTACGCCGGCTTCATTGCGCAGTCCAAAGTTAGTGGGGTTATGTTAATTGATGATTCTAAATTGCCCATAGGTGTGCATTTGAGTGTGAATTGTTGTCTGTCTCTATGTGTTAGCCCTGTGACAGACTGATGACCTTTCATATCTGTGAGATAGGAGTTTCTCTGTCCATTTAGGGCAGTATTCAACATCTGTGCCCCCACTTAGTCGTGGAGTACCTCAGAATTCTCTGCTGGAGACTTTTCTCTTCTCTTTATATTTGCTTCTCTTGGGGTCCACTTATGGATTTGAAGATGACCTCCAGATATATTTGCCTGTACAAACCAAGAGCCGCGTTTCTATCCAGGCACTAGTGAACTGTATCAGAGAAAAAAAGAAATTATTTTATTTTGGCAACTCAGTCTGTTAGAAAGGTATATCAGTGTTCCTTTGGTCTATTATTGTCATCCAGTTACAAGGAACCTTGGTGTGACTTTTGACAGTGACAAGTTTCTTTCAACTAAAGCTCCTCAGTAAGGTGAAAGCCTAGTTCACGCTACATGACTTTGAGAGAGTAATTCACGCTTTTATTACCTCTTATCTTGATTACTGTAACTCTTTATATGTTGGCTCTGATGAGGCCTCCTAGAGATTCTGAGATCAAGGTTTAAAACCAGAGGCAATAGAGCCTTTTCAGTGGTGACTCCTAATCTTTGGAACAACTTACCTTTTCATATTTTAGCCACCCAGTCTCTCATTTTAAAACATTTAAAAACCTGTTTTTTCTAACTTGATTTCAGGTGTAGAATGGCAGAATATCCTGGCTTTTAATGCACTTTTCTATTTACTTGTTTTATTTAATTTTTAGTTTATATTTATTTTAAATTTGTTATTCCACCTGCACCCCCTCCTCCTACTAGTTGTTACCAGTGTTTTGTTACTGAAAGGTGAGGAAACGGATTCTTTTGGAGATTATGTATCAGAATTTCAGGAGCAGGACCACGCCTCCAAACACGCTCCTTCCGGTTGTCATCTATATAGGTTCCCCCAGTTCTGCAAACTGTTCATTCTCGTTTACGTGCCCCACCCTCCCTCCTCATTCTCTATTCTTTAACTTCTTCATTTCTATTTAGTTCATGGGGATCTGCCAGGTTAATGACTGCACTTCAATTACATCTTGACTGTTTAAATTAAAATCCATTGTGGTGCTGTACAAAAGCAAAATGGCAAAACATATGTGTTTTGTTTCTTCCTGTTTAAAGGGCTTTTTTCCTCCCCATTGTCGCAAAGTGCTTGCTCACAGGGGGTTACTTGATTGGTCAGGTTTTCTCTCTATTATTGTAGAGACCTTACACTATAAAACACCTTGAGGCAAATGCTGTTATGATATAGCGCTATATAAATTGAACTGAACTAAGGTGAACGAAATTTTAATGAATTGAATAGAACTAAACTAAACTGACCCAAAACCTTACAGGTAGGTGTTTGTTTCAGGATAAAAAATATGTATTTCTCTGTAGGAACAGATGTCCTAGGTGCTCTGGGTGAATTGGTCCATGACACATAGTGTAATGGCAGTGATTTTCACATGAAAAGTCTATAAAGAAACCAAGCTGGCTGCTGTGAGATGCAAACTGACTCTTTAACCTACCACCATCTGTCACTGCCTAGATCAGCAGAACAACCTACACCTTGACCTCGTAAACACTCTGCTTTGCTCACTGTAATTAACGGGACCTAAGATTCAGTGATGGGCAAAAAATGGCCTTTGACAGCGACCCAGTGAATTCACAAGAGGGCAGAAAGCTAAGTACAGGTTGAACTGCGTAGACACGAATAAGTCATTTTCCATCATCATGCTCTGTTGCATCCAGCCGTTACTGCAGCTATAATACCTTCTCATCTAATATCACAGTGGCTCTCAGATCCTTTCCACTCAGAGTATGGACTATTTTCCTGCAGACTACTCATGTTTAAACACTGCATCTTTATTTCTGTCACAGCAGAGTGCTGTTCTAATGAGAGCTAAACTTTTGCCTTACTGTACTAACTGCTCTGATACTGCTGGTGACTAAATTTGAAACAGATTTTACTGTTTGGCATCTTTGTGGAAAAAAAGCAGAATAGATAACATCTCATGGCAAAATTAGATGTATGTATTATGCAAAAGATATAACTTCTAATAAACAGCAGAATCCTTTAGGGCAAAAAGTTAAAAAAAAAAAAAAAAAGAAAGAAAAAGACGTTTTAGATGATAAAAGTACAGAAAATCACAGAGCAGTTTATTAAACCATGGTAGTTGGTTTCAAGTAAGCCCCAGCTAGATGAATTTGTCTGTCATGGAAGGAAAATAGTAGAGAATTTATATTTTATAAAGTTTCCTTTTCCTGTCCTATCCATGCTCTCTGGGAAAATTCTTGAAAGACTCTTTGGTCTTTCTGTGAAAGGACAAAAAAAAAAAAAACAATCTTCAACAACTCATGGTGTAGGGTGGCATGTGCCAAAACCCTCAGTACCCACATCCTGTTACTGTATCAGTGACTGACACATTAGATGCTGAAGGTAAGATAAAAGCATTATTCATGCTTTTATCTCTTCTCGTTTGGATTATTGTAACGGTCTTTTTACGTGTCTCAACAAATCAGCTCTGGATCGCCTTCAGTCTGTACAGAATGCAGCGGCAAGACTTTTAACTGGTACAAACAAGAGGTCATACATTACTCCAGTTTTGGCTTCTCTTCATTGGTTGCCTGTAAAATTTAGGGTTCATTTTAAAATTTTAGTTGTAACTTTTAGAGCTCTGCACGGTGAAGCTCCCCAGTATATCTCTGACCTGTTGAAACCTCATGCTTCATCCCGAGCACTTAGGTCTTCAGGTCAGAGGCTACTGGTGGTCCCACGTACTAGGTTTAAAACACGTGGGGATCGGGCTTTTCAGGCACTGGCACCTAGGCTGTGGAACTCTCTGCCGTTGTCTTTACACTGTCTAGACTCTACTGACTCCTTTAAAAAGCAGCTGAAGACATTTTTAT
This sequence comes from Perissodus microlepis, assembly GCF_051167445.1. Lineage (NCBI taxonomy): Eukaryota > Metazoa > Chordata > Actinopteri > Cichliformes > Cichlidae > Perissodus > Perissodus microlepis. The sequence goes on from NC_140466.1 coordinate 34,874,708, forward strand.
ACAAACGGGCTTTTAATTAATTTTAACTTGTATGTCTGATCTTATTGTTAAGCACTTTGTGATTTTTATCTGTGAAATGTGCTATATAAATAAATGTTACTTACTTACTTACTTAAGTAAGTCCTCACATGTATGTATGTCTGTGTATGTATATTGATTTTGTCACTGTGGAAACAACATGGAAGCCCAGAAAATTGAGCTTTCTAATGTGTTTAACACTGTAACCAAATACTCAAAGAGTGATGCATTTTCTGAACTTAACTGAACCAAACAGTAAAGAAAACTACTGAAGAAGCATTTGCACGTTTCTCACAACCAATGAGACTGTTTAGTCTGAGGATGTTTTAAACTGTCACCAAGACTGCTGGATGTTTATACCAGTTTGTGTGTTAAATGGCATTGCATTAAAGCTCACCGCAGTTTGAGAATACCTGTGTGTAGACTATTGATCAGTAATGTGTCTTTAAATTATAAACTGAGCATGTGATTGAGTGAGGGTGAGGGCAGAGTACTCAAGAAAGAATCAAGCACCTCTATTTACAGATGTTGATGAGATCTGTTTAATGGAATGGGAACCAGTGACCCAATGAAACCATGACTGATAGGCAGATCAATAACCACTGAGAGACAATGTATAGCGATTTGTAAGTCTTTCACCTGCCAGGCCTACTCTGTTCTATGTGTCATGCATTCAATCTCTTTCTTCTCCATCTCTTTTCTCATTTCTTTTTTCTCTTCTTCTCTCACACTTTATGCCTTTTTTTCTAATGACTTCCACTCTTTACATTTTCAAAATCTCACCTTCAATCTGTCCAAATCCTCTCCTCCTTTTATCCTCTGCTTATGTTTCCCTTCTTCAAGAGGTTTTCACCTCAAATCTTGCCTGCCTCCAGCCCCACGCACCCTCATCTTACCCCATCCCCTCACCAGTCGTGACTGAACCCCTTCCCCACAGCTCCCCCCGCCACCCCCCTTCATTTTCATTCCACTCCTTTACTTTGAGTCCAGAATACGACTGGCACGACTCTGTCCAGAGGGAGCCAGCCAGGAGACCTCAGGCCATATGCTACAAGGAATAGAGAGATGGAAGAGTAATAGTAGAGAGGTGAGAGAAAGCAGCTCAGAACAAAACAGCCAAAATATGGAAAGGACAAGAGCAGAGGATGATGAAGTGGGAAAAAAGACTCTACAAAGGGTAGACAAAGAAATGAAGACTGAGAAAAAGGGGACGATAAATCAACTTTCTTTTTCAATGAGACCAGTTGATTCAAATCGAAATCTTTCCAGTAAACATTTCAGGAGGAAGAGCAAATGGGGAATGGTGGAACATGTTGTCAATTCAAGGTACAATTTATTTTCAGGTGTCAAGAAACAAGTTGGATATATTACTAATTACATAAGATGAAACTATAATCCAGCAGATCCTGAACAGCAGAATGAACTCACATTCAATTACACAAACGTTGCTTGATAGTAGAACGCAGGAAAAAAAAGATGCCTCCAGATATATATAAAGCTTCCCCTTAAATTAGAAATGTTGCTTTTTTTCTGCATCAGTTCAGAGAGACCTATAATGCTCATTTCAGCTTCAAATTTAAATTTTTGGACTATATTTGAGGAGCTCTGCATGATTCACAGTTCAAAATAACCCCAATTCATCTTATAGCTGGTCTTAGTGCAGTCCCTCAATTCATCCACTGCCTTAAAGAACTTGGTTTGGCAGTTCCCACTTGCCTTTCATCCTTCTATCTTCTAATTGGCTGCCCCTCTCCCTCACCCCGCACAACAGGTGGGGGGGGGGGGGGGGGGGTTTCTGTGTTCATAGCAAAAGCTGTCTGCATTTGCTGACTTCTTTATTTGAAACTTTGAACTTTGATTTATAAGCATCCATCAGTACACATATGACAGAGAACATGGGCCAGGATACTAGATGTACAGTTTAAAGTTGCACAAACCTTATCAGTGTTCCCCTCATAGACACACAGAACTTTCATCTCTAAATCATTGGCTGCCGCTGGTGCGGAAACAATTTGATTCAGAAACAATCAGACTTCATACATGACAAGTGTTTATGCACATATTCAAAGTTTAACAAACAAAAATTCATGACCCATGACTCTCAGAGACACATGCATAAACATGTGGGCTCGCTGAGAACTCTAGCATGCAGTGCAACCGCACGCAGTGGCCTTGTTGCCTGGTAACAAAACTTACTTTTTGCTAAAATCATTTCTTGGAACAAAGTGATGTGAAGATACGGAGATGGCAAAGACAAGAGGAGGAGAGAAAACAGGAGGGTAAAGAGATAAAAGGAAAAAAATATGTGGAAATAAGACAGCAGCAAATGAGTAGAACGTAAAAGACAGGCGCAAATATGAAAGTAATCTTGAGCGGGTGTTCAAAAGTTTATTTTAAAAACTCATTAATGTGACTGAAACACAGACTGGGGAGAAAAAAGAATATTTTGCAGTGGCTGGTGAAGTAGATTTCTTTTTTCTTTTTTGGCCTGTTTATCTCTTCTCTTCACATGTGCACTTTACATATGAGACAAAACATTTTTCAACTGTTCTGTTTTTTTAAAAAGACGTCCACCTAAGATGTGAAATGAGAGTCTGTCATTTTCCCTCAGCTGCAAGGTATCTGGATTTAAATACTGTAGGGAAGCCAAAAAGAATGGTGGACTGTCACTGGAGCAGCAACACCACATGCACTCTGTGATAAAGAGTCTGAACCTAGTGTCATGTGGTTTTTAGCAATGCAGATAAACTTTAATGGGTAACTTTTTATTAGCAAACAAATAGAAAGTTGGATCTGCCTTTTCTGCTTGGTGGCATTTCCTTTTTTGGCCTGGGCTGTCAGCCTGAGTTGCAACTGTCATACCAAAGGAAGAAAAATGGCAACCTGCCTCTGGTATCACCATGGGTGTTTCCCCCAGTCATAAAGGCTCTGTATCCTGTTTTACTTTTAGAAATATCTTTGAGATATATTGGGGCCTGATTATTCAAGATCTTGTTTAAATATGATTTTTGTCTGTCTTTTAAAAGATATCAGTATGAGAGAAATATAATCTCTCCTTCCCATTTCTGCTAGTGTTCTTGTAGGCATTTTGGATCAACTGAGTCTTTTCAGAGTGTTTAGAACAGTCTGATAATAAGAACTTGTAAATATCAAGCCTAGACATAACAAGTGGCGCTGTCACTTGGTGTTCACTCGCTCTGTGGCAGTGTTGCCAACTTAGCGACTTTGTCGCTATATTTAGCGAGTTTTCAGACTCCCTTAGCGACTTTTTTTCTAAAAAGCGACTAGCGACAAATCTGGCGACCCTTTCTGTTGTTATTGGAGACTTATTTATGACGACTTTTTGAGGTGAAAACGTGTATCGCTCTTACTCTCAACAAGCAGCGGTGCTGCCATGGGCACCTCGCCCGTGCCAAAGCGCTCACGGGCGGAGGATAGTCCTCCCCCAGATGCAGGAGATGTTCACACCTATGCGTCCAAACTGCAAATGAATCGCGCATGAGCGAAGCTGCTGCTCCCGCACTGACTGTAACGCCGTCAGTTCTTCTTTTACTGTGATGCTGTTTTGTGGATCACAAGGTTTAAAACAACTAATAAACACACACAAAGTAACTCCCCCAGAGTGCCAATTTCGGGTCACTGTTGCTGGTGTGGAGCAGGGTTGGAATTGTGACATTAAAAAACAATAATTGCTAAAAGAAATGTAATTTGTAGTTAAATAATTCTAACTGCATTTAGGACGTTTTTTACTCACTTTATGTCTCTTCCATGATGTTATTTCTGTCTCCAACAACGTAGGTAGGTTACAATTACATTAGCATGACCAAGTATGCAAATTAGGTGATGTCATATAGCGACTTATAGGACAGCCAATAGCGAATTTCATTACTGAGGAGTTGGCAACACTGTTCTGTGGTAGAGTATCACTTCCTAGGCCCCGCTAGCTGTTCCCCGGCAGACCCCAAGCAGCTGGGGAAAGAGGGCGGCTGGGTGACGGTGAGGAGGAAGCATAGTCCTAAACAGAAGCCCCAGGTACACCACCAACCTGTTCATGTGTCTAACTGTTTTTCCCCCACTCGGTGACACACCCGCCGGGGGTCAAACTCTGGTAATTGGTGATTCTGTTCTCAGACATGTGAAGCTAGAGACACCGGCAACCATAGTCAATTGTCTTCCAGGGGCCAGAGCAGGCGACATTGAAGGAAATTTAAAACTGCTGGCTAAGGGTAAACGTAAATTCAGTAAAATCATAATTCACGTCGGCAGTAATGACACCCGGTTACGCCAATCAGAGGTCACTAAAATCAATATTGAATCGGTGTGCAACTTTGCCAAAACAATGTCGGACTCTGTAGTTTTCTCTGGTCCCCTCCCCAATCAGACCAGGAGTGACATGTTTAGCCGCATGTTCTCCTTAAATTGCTGGCTGTCTGAGTGGTGTCCCAGAAACGATGTGGGCTTCATAGATAATTGGCAAACCTTCTGGAGGAAACCTGGTCTTGTTAGGAGAGACGGCATCCATCCAACTTAATTAAATATGACTATCCAGAGTTTGGACCAGGAAGCAGAGTTGCAGTCTTACACGCCTCTCTGCAGCTTCTCTCCTCCAGCTACCCCCCCAAAAACCCATCTCCATAGAGACTGTGTCAGCTCCCAAAAAGACAAAAAACAAACTAAAAACTAGCAATAAACAACTTAAACATAAACAATCACAAAGAAAGAACAATACAGTCACCCTGGATCCTCCCTTAGTTATGCTGCAATAGACGTAGGCTGCCGGGGATTCCCATGATGCATTGAGTTTTTCCTTTCCAGTCACCTTTCTCACTCACTATGTGTTAATAGACCTCTCTGCATTGAATCATATCTGTTATTAACCTCTGTCTCTCTTCCACAGCATGTCTTTATCCTGTCTTCCTTCTCTCACCCCAACTGGTCGCAGCAGATGGCCCCGCCCCTCCCTGAGCCTGGTTCTGCTGGAGGTTTCTTCCTGTTAAAAGGGAGTTTTTCCTTCCCACTGTCGCCAAAGTGCTTGCTCATAGGGGGTCATATGATTGTTGGGTTTTTTCTGTAGCTATGAAGCGCCTTGAGGCGACTTTTGTTGTGATTTGCCGCTATATAAATAAAATTGAATTGAATTGAAAGTGCACAGTCTAGCTTTTCAGAACCACCCTAAGGTGGGATATTTCAAATTTTAGCACAATTGCAAAGCTGAAAGAAAGCAGTCCATATTTGTTTAATGTGCAAATTGAGGAATATGTGCTGGTCAAAAATCACTCCAAGACTCCTTACAAAGTTACCGGAGGCCAGAATAATGTAGATGCCATCCAGAGTAAGTTGGACACCATGTTGACACTATGAAAAGAAAACTTATAGGTCATCCAGGCCTTTATGTCTTTAAGACATGCATGTGGTTTAACTAATTGGTTTCCATTATCAGATTTTATAGATAAAAATAGCCAGGTATCATCTACATAGTAATTAAAAAGTAGACAGAGTTTTCTAATAATATTACCCAAAAGGTGGTATGTATAATGTAAAAAGTGGTCCCAGCACAGAACCCTGTGGAGTTCCAAGACTAACTTTGTTGAGTGAGGGAGATTTGTAGAAAAAAAAAAAGTGTTTACATGAACGTAAATTGGAATTCATAACATGTTAGCTTGGTAGTTTTAGCAGGCCAAGGATATGTTTATGATCAAATAATCTTAAAAGTGCTTTGATCTGAGTCCTCATGTGAAAGCAAGCATGTGGCATTTATCATTTATCGTTTCAAAGCACCATCACAAGCGCCATCCACCTCAGCCACCACCCACAACTGTTACTGTTGTTTTACTTCTCATGATTTCCCTGAAAATGTGGATGACAAAACAAATTAGTGGCACATTTAATTTCAGGGAAACAGTTAATTTAAAGCGTTAAATCTTTGATTCCCACTAGCTTAGGAAAATGACTTCTGTCATCATTGTGAAATGACAGTAGCTGATAGTATATTTATTTTGCATGATTTTAATCTGAATATATCATGCATATTCTTCATATGCTGTTTTATTCTTTTGAAAGGTGTCATTTAGAGTTGGTTTGATTGAATGTTTGACGTTTGCCCATTTTGTGCACATCATGTGCACCATGATATCAGAAATACATTTCGCCTGATTAAGATTTACTTCCTGTCAATTATCTGACCATTATTAAACAAATTACATCATGCTTCCTGTTACTCTGACTCTTGTTTCCTATAAGGCTGAATTACAAAATAAATTTAAAGCGGTTGTGAAATGAAGGGAGCACTGGTAACCACTGGGGGGCTATAACAGGAATTATAATGTCATGAGTAAAGTGTCTCTTTAAATTCAATGTAAGCACCAGCCCCTTAATTAGATTACATTTACATTTTAGTCATTAACCAGAAGCTGGAAATGCAGAGCAGTTTTCAATTAGGGTAACTACAAAATCTGTTTAAAGTCTTTCACTATCAGCATTACGAGGAGTCATTAGTAAGAAGTACAGGAGTCAAAAACACAGCATCTCAGCAAGAGATCAAATAGCCACAACTATTCCCCTAAAATATCCATGCATGTACGGTGAAAGAAAACACAAATGCTTACCATGATGGAGATGTGTTGAGACAACAAAATTTAATACACACCAGAAACTGTTAGTGAAGATGGAAGGAAATTAATTTAAAATTGAATACTCTTATTAAAAAAACAACAAACTTACTGTTAATAACTACAATTTCCAGATTTTTTTTTTTTTTTTTTTTTAAATGGCTTGTAAATATTAGAAATCTTTTCAATATTTGTTTTTGGTTTCTTTGTTTTATTTTGTTTTATTTTCTGCCTCATTTAGAATCGAGAGTTTGCTGCTGTCACAATTTATATATCTCAGGACAGAAAATCAACAGATGGACTGGTACTGTGGTGTGACCAGGCCTGAGCATGAGTGAGTTCTGTTACCCAGCCAAACATTTCTACAGCCTTTGGTGCGATGAATGGTCAAGTGTATTTTCTCGGGGGTGGTTAGGGTCACCCTTAAGGCGATTAAAAAAACGTTTTTAAAACATTTTAAAACCCTTTAACTGAGCACCTCTCTCCATCACCATCCTGGTGTTTTGAAAATGAAAATGACAAGCTCTGACTGTAAAACTGCATGCTCATTGGTCAACAACTTGTCAGTCAAAAAAGTCATTAACCAATGAGCAAATCCTGGACTATCTTACCTTTCTGACACTTAAAATCACTTCCGTTTACAAAATCGTCTGTTTTATTCCTTATAATTTGAAATAAGTGCCCCATGAACTCACTGGGGAAAGTGCTTAGAGAGGTTAGGACCGTGGGCTTTTTTCCTATTTATTTCTATAATATCAGAAGTTTTTCTAGAACAAAGTATGATCCCAGGCAGCCATTAAAAATAACACAGGTTTCAATTTTCAGGCCCAGGAACTTGTAAATAAAGCTGATAAATAACAAAGTGCATATGAAATGATCCAATTATTCTTCAATTCAACTTTTGTTCTTAATTCCATAAACCTCCTTTGTCCTCTAACAAGCATTAAGTCCATGCAGATAAATTTTGAATAAAGCAGCTGGATGGCAGACAAGAAACTTTATAACAATGAAAGATAATATACACAAAAATGTGTAATATGCAGGACACTGAAAAACATGCATACAGTATAGCTGTAAACACAATCACTTGCACAGTGATCCAGATTATTGTTATACAAATGCAATCCTCTGTGTGGGACTTAAACTTTCTTATTATATGCATACATCCAGGTTGTCTTTCCAGGCCTCAAAAACACATTTTTAGTGATAGAGGATGAGAGAAAGGCAAAAAAATCAAGAAAAAGAAAGTGTGAGGTAGGTCAGACAGAAGTTGTAGGCAGGACAGAAAAAAGGATTCACAGAATTTGAAAAGATAATGTGCAATGGAGTAAAAAAGAAAGAGGGAGAGCGGATTGGGGTGTCAAAAAGAAGGAAGTCGTACACTGAATGAAGAGGAATGAAGTGTGTGTCAGGCTTACATACAAAGGAGATTGGAAGGTAATCAGCCGTATGGCAGGTGCAACACAAGGGGAATAATAATAGGCTCACATACAAAATAAACTTGCATGCACACACACAGACACACACACATTGTTCTGCTACATGATGAAATACAATAAGACTGATAGAAGGAAGAGAAGCACTGTCATTCAGGGCTACAAACTGACACAATCTCCTTTTATTCTTCACTATGAAAAGATAAGGATGTAGTTCCACTCATCGGAGCCTAAAGTAAGAACTAGTTTGAAATTATTCACAACCTCACAAATGTATTCATTTGGACTTAAATTTTTCTTTATTTAATGTTTAAATTCAAAACTTAGAAGAAGTGTTTGTCACTAAGAAAGCTATATGTTCAACTAAAATACAGTTTTCTGTGATAATTTCTCTCTCTTTGTGTTTGGTTTGGCTTGAACATAAGAACATAGCCAACGCAGCCTGTTGGTTAGTATAGTTCTCAGGCGGAGCATTTTCATTGTCGCCAATATGAAACTGGATTTGATGTGTGAGGAGTGGATCTGACTGTGAAACCATTAACACTGGATTCCCTGGCTAATCCTCCTTTCTGATCCTAAGTCATTCATTTTGGGTCATTTTAAGTCTGAGTTCTTAAACCCATCAGGAAAGTGTTTTTCCCATTGACTTCTAAAGGAACCGAAGGGTTTTGAAACCATAGGAATTTCCCCACAATGGTCATTAAAAACAAATGCAGGTACACTTTCATATAGGCTCTACTAATTAGATGCATCTATGTCAGTCCTTAGTACCATCTTTCATACCACTGGAGCAACACCTCCCAACACTTGGATATAATGGTATTGTGTTGAGTGTAGAACACATTTCCCAACAGCAACGTTTTATAGGATAGAAGGAGTTTTCTCCACAGCAAGACAACAGGCTTCATTAATTTGGCAATAAGCTCAGATTTTCAACATTTTTTTTCTTTTGATGTAATGCTAAATATTACTTAAAATCAGTGATAATTCTAATGATGCTGAGCAATTATCTGCCCATATCAATACACAAGAATCAAAGGCAAGATCCACGATGCTGTGTCAACTGTATAGGTGGCAACAGAGGTGTGTTACCATTTTTAATATGTAAGTGTTGTGTATTCCCTCCATGTGGTAGGACAGAGAATAAAAGTCAGGATTTGGGCCTCTGGTCTTTTTGTGGAAGGAGCTGTTCTAAATTACTGAAGAGCTTTAAAATTTAACAACCCAAAGACAGAGTAGCCAAACAGAAAAGCAGTAAACACTGGACCTCATGTAGAAACTCTGACATGATGATGAAGCCAGGTTTCGTCTTTTGTACTAATAATCACAGTATCACAGTGATCGATTGCCATTAAAGCTGTGGCATTTATTGAAGTTCCAAATCGAACATGCATGGCAGAGACAGTATTGCCTGTATCAGAATTTTTAATACTCCCTTGTGTCCTATGTGAAGTAGCAGGTGTTGCCCTCGTTGACGTGTTTTACAGTCACTGTTTCTAAGCCTCTTTTGAATTTCGGGGTAGTATGTGAAGAAATATTTGTGTTTACTGACAATGTTGATGTTTACTTCCTCCCAGAGGTGGGATGTAAAAAAGTACAAATAGTCACTGTACTTAAGTAGAATTTTCAAGTGTCTATATTTTACTTGAGTATTTATTTTTTTGCTCATATCTGTACTTTCCACTTCTTACACTTTTAAAACAGGCTTGTTACTTCAGATTCGGCAGTATCATCAATAGTATTTATAGTCAGGGGTTAAAGCGAGCCTGAGTAAGTGTCCCTAACTTGTGGTCACAGTACATTAGCATGTAGCTAGTGCTACTGTAGAGAAGTGAGCATAAAGGGAGTCATGTTTACTCCCTTTATGCTCTTTTTTAAGTGTCAGGTCATTTCAAATGCAACGTTTCTATCAGCTCAACAAACATCAGCAAACTGTTTGTGTGCAGTTTGTCGCACACTGTGTTGCTAGCTGAAGGTCCAGCTGCTGTTTTTCACAGGGAGAGAAAAGAGTGCGAGATAACGTCAATCAAGGATGGAGGAAGATGAAAGAAAGACAGGACAAGAGAAGCTGGGTTTAAAGGTAAGGAATGCTCAGTGCTATTTTAGGAAATGTAAATTTAAAGTTGTATGAAAATACTGGACAGTTTTGTGCAGGACAAACAGGTTAGTTTGCAGTACTGTGATGAATTTACATTACAGTGCTGTGTTGGATTGACGCTGTACACGGTCAGTGTTGGCTACATCAAGTGTAACAGATTACAAGCGTGCTCATGTTCACAGGTGTACACACGGGTGCTCACACACACAAACTACACTACTCTTTTTTTTTTTGCTTGTTTTCTCTTTTTTCTTTCTCAGAGATCCAGGTGATTGATATATGTATTTTTTCTGTTTGTTTTGTTGGTTTTTGGTTTTTACAGCAAGGCTGGGATGGTCCATTTGATAAAGTAAATCCATTGGGCATCTTTCTTTGCCTTTAGACAATAATTCTGATGGCAAAAGAACCAAACGGGACAGTGTGTAGTGTAACAGATTATTTTCTGTTTAAGCTGACAATGCTTAGATTTATTCACTGAATTCAGTCTGTTTTCCAACTTTATACTGTCTAGTATAAAGATGTACTGATATATGTATAAAGATATACTGTCAGTGCAGGGGATGGACCAAGGTAGCTCAAGAAACATGTGCTCACATCTTGTTGAATTTTGTGATAATCCACAAAGAACAGCAGGTAGGCTGATCACACCCTGTGCTGGAGCTCATATTAGAAATGATTGTGAGTTGTGATTCTTTTCTCCAGACTGAGCCTCTACACAGATCTTAGAGTTCCTACAACTGCTGAATCTGACTTTAAACCCTCATTGAACTCGTTTTACTGTTTAGCTGTGGAGGCAAAGTCACTCGTCTTCAAATGTAGGCAACAGAAAATAGTTATTTTTTTATTCGCTCTCACTGCTTGCATCCTGGGCAGTACGGTGGCACAGTGGGCAGCACTGTTGCCATGCAGCAAGAAGGTCCTGAGTTTAATCCACAAGCAGGCTGGGGTCTTTCTGTGTGGAGTTTGCATGTTCTCCCTGTGTTTGCATGGGTTCTCTCTGGGTACATTGGCTTCCTCCCACAGTCCAAAGACATGCAGTTAGTGGGGATAGGTTAATTGGAAACTCTAAATTGGCTTTAGAAGTAAATGCAGGAGTGATAAGCTAAATTTCAATGTAGTAAAGAATGAACAACAAAATTTAGTATTTCAGATTTAAAAAAAAAACAAAACAACTTTTTATTTACCCTGTTTGTTTAGAGGAGGCTCATACCACACTTGAAATTCAAAGCATTACCTTTATTCCCAGTTGGGAACCTTAAAGCAAAAGTCTAGCCTTTTGGACTCTGCGTGGCTCTTCTGGGACAATTAGTGGCTGAAGGAGGGGAGAATATGTCTCATTAGCTTTCATTTTATAATTGGCTCCCATCTTGTTTGGGATTTGAAATGGAAGCCTTCCTTTGTGGCAACCCCCGTGCACGAGCTTTCTCCCATTAAATGGATTCTCTAAAGAAGGTTATTCTAGGCACAGCCATAGATGTAATTTGAAAGCATACCCATTAGGGAGAACTGCCTGTTTGTTAAACATAATTGAATTTTGTATGCTCCAAAAACTGAATAAAAATGAAAGAATAAAGAAGAGTAGTTTATTCAAAAGGTTTCATCAGAAGCTTTATAATTATGATTTATCAGCAAAGTGCTATTTTCCTTACTGGTGTGGAAACATCAGTCAATACAAAAATACCAGTACCATAAATACTGCCACCACAGGTCATCACTTTCTCTGCTTCTTATTATAAAGAAGCAAAATAAGCACATTTCTTATCATTTGAATAACTTGAGCCATTTATGTTTACTAATTTATTTATAGCGGATTCATACTTGCACCATTTGCTATATTTGTTAGCTAGCTATTCTTATTTTTGCAAATATATTATTCCTCAATTCAGAACACCTGCCTGCATTTTATATGGATTCATATATTATACACAGTTACTGGTCTCTGGACCTCATTCTTCCAACAGCTGGCAGGACATGGCCTTTAATGAGTAAAGGCCATACTCACATAAAGCAATCCATAATGTGTCTGAGCAAGTTTGACCCACAAAGTCCAGTTTACTTTACTAGCGTGCATAAAAACAAACAAATAATAAAAGTCATTATAATAATAAAAATAGAACAGAGAAGAAATGAGACAAACTTCAGTGTACTTGTGCTTGGAGAGTTAAGCACAATGTGAATGCAGGCCATTGAGGCAGCGGCACTAAATGAGGCAACTGTGTCTAACTTGTCTCGTGTGTTTATGAGTGGCTTGCAACTTAAGGCCTTTATACACTGGATATGTAAAAATGTAATTCTCTCTTTTTTGGACTTCTTTGTCCTTTTTGCCATCGATCAAACAGACTGCATAATTTTCCAGGTTGAATTTCTGGCATTTATTTTTTTCGGACAGAGCTCAATTTTCTGAATGCAAATAAACAGAACTGACCAGTGAGACCACTGCATTGGGTAACAAGTACTCATAGCTCAAACAAAAACAAAAAATAGTTAAATAATAATATTTTGCTGCATACAGACAACAAGATGCTGCTCCAGGTCAGTCGGCTCTCTGAAATGACTCTCTGCCTCCTTAGACGTGTCCCCCACTCTGCCAACAAAAGCTCAACATACGCCGTCGACATTCTGAAATATGTACGAAAGCGATCGTGATACAGCTTCGACTCCTGGATCAGACTATGAACGTCTCCAGGCTGCTGCCTTCTCTTGGGAATCAGATGAACCCAGAATCTGTGTTTCTTCCTTTTGTTGTTCAGAAACATCAGGACCAGCTCATCGTCATTTGATGTCAGCTCCAAGTTTTTCACAATGCGTTTTTTGAGGACAACATTTTCACCAAATGAAAATGGTCTGTATATATGTTACATGTCAAATTTGCATCAGAAAAAAATCTGAATTTAATGTTGCAATGTATTTGGTGGGTGAAGGCCTTTATTCCTACATGTCCATCAGTTAAGCTATTTGGAGTTTGCAGTTTTCAGATGTAGGTTATTGCATTTCTTTGAACACGTATTGGCCACATTACCAGGAGGAATTTTTCTTTTTTTTTACAGCTTTAAGTAACAAAACTAATTCCATTAATTTATGTGTTCCCAGATGCAACAGAGACAGAATGGCTTTTCCTCGGTGTCACACTATGACACGGCTGTGAGCCTCTTAAATCCTGTGTGTTACACATAAAAGGTCAGTAAAATATTAATCAGAAAGGTTACTCATTTTACGCAACTGATCTTGTAAATAAAACATCTCTCTGGGTGTCTCTGCTGGAATAAATTTCACACGTACACAGTGTCTTCGGACCTACAGCATCTGCACCATCCAAAAGAGTTATTCTCTTGTTAAATGAGATTCATACTGGGATATGACACAATCACATGCCATCCTGAATAAAACCAGTGAAAATGAATAAATACGTGGTCAAAGTGTTTAGAGCTGGGATAGCGAAGCTTGAAACTGCCTAAAAATAAGGAGATCATGTCAGAATTTGATAGGAGTATGTTTTGCAAATCACGTTAATTTAAAATAGCAATAAAACGGCTGAACTTGACGTCCTTGCATTTATTTGTTCCTACCCACAAATATGTCAATAAGAGCTATGTCGATTGGCCTGACAGATTTTTACTCGTGTGTGATGATTCAGAGGTCTGGAACTCGGGGTTTGCACTGAAACCTCATTATTATTGGTCCACCAACTCCAGAGAGGAAGCAAAAGCTGTAAATTGCACTTGAAAGCTGTATTTTGTATGTGAGCAGTAGGACATAAGATGTGTGTCTGTGCTGCAGGGATCTAAAGGGAGCTGTATTGAGCTAATAAGGCATAGAATGGTGATTTAAGAGAAGACTCATGCGCCTCCCAGGCTAATTATCCAGGTCTCAGTGTGTCTAAACCTTTCCGTTTCCTCTATCAACCATTCTTCCCTTCTGTTTCCTGCTTCTGGCTATATTCCCTCATTACTAATGTCTTTTTTTTCTGTTTGCCTACTGCCTCTGTGTTACTGCTCCTCGCCTATTACTATCTTTGCTTATACCCCCAAATTTCTCACCACTTTCTTCTCTACCTCTCTCTGTGATCAAGAACCCTTTACCATTTTCTGCAAGTTGGTTTAGCCTATTATGCCTCTAAAGGAGTCAAAGTGTTACCTACTTGAACAGTGTGTGTCTGAAAAGCCTTGTTACAATGAAGGAAAATGGACAACGCCTTAGCAGTTTCTGTGTTCAAAGTAAGCTTAATGCCAAAGGATGCATGGGTAATCATGCTTTTAGGAATAAGGCTGGTTGTGGAGGACAAAAACAATTAAAATGTCAGTTAAAAAAAAAGAAAGCAGTAAGTATTGTTTGATGCCTTTGAAGCCATTAGTCAGAAGCACAGAAACATTTGATTGCCTCAGTGATAAAAGAATCAATCAAGTCTATAACAGCAGCGTAACCCAGCTGTGCCACAGTGTGACGAACTGTGCATATCTCCATAATACATTCACACATTCAATAAAATGTGTGAAGAAAAACACACCAATCAGTAATAAAATTAAAAGCCCCTGCCAAGTACTGTATAGGTCCTAAAGAAGTCTTTTACCCATCTTTTTACAGATCACTGCAGACAGAACACATGTTCTGGTGCCATGTGGTGTCCAACATGGGCGTGCTGATCCTACAGGAAGGCTTACAGGAACCTGCTCGACTGATTTTGGGGAGTTTGGAGGCCTTGTCAATGTCTTGGGATCTGCTGCATTCCTTAGGCCATTCCTAAACACTGGGCTAGGCTAAGGGGCACAGACTGTACTTTCCTGTGTGCATTGCTGATTGGAAAAGCCATTTCCAATGAGATAATGAATATTGTTTGTGGCAGGGTGTGGCTTGGGCGCGGCTGCAAGGGAGGCTGAGACACACCGGAGGTCCATCAGCTCATCACGCCTCCCCTGCATGAAAGAGTGTGCCGTGACCTGTGGCTGTTGTTGTGTGTGGGATTGCAGTTGAAAAGCTCAAAAGCTACAACCGAGCATTATACGAACGAACAAGCATTCGAATAAAAAAGTGTTGAAAGTGCAAACTATGTGGTCGTGTCTGTCATTCGCATGCCGCATTGTTCTCTACACTTTCATAATGTTGTTGCTGATCAGTGCATAATTCTGGTAGAAACAATGCATCTTAAACCTTTACAGAGATGAGTCCCTTTTTAAATAAGTGGTAAGACAGAAGTCTGTCACTGGACAAAATGCATGCTGGTGTCTTGTCCTGTGGTCTGCGTGACAGGACTGAATTGAGAATTTTCCCTCTTTGCAGCTTTTTCTTCTATTTCCCTTTTTCTCGCAGTCTGTCTCATTCTTCCATCCATCATCCTTCCCCACTCTGTCTTCCTCTATTGTAATCTCCCTCAGTCTTAATTCATGGTCCCAGGATTCCTACAGCTCCTATGTTCCCTTCTGTTTTTGTTTGCTTGTCCACTCCCTGTGGTCCCTATTACGGAAGAGAGCAGAAGACGTTTCTCTTCCTTGGGACAGCAGTGATCATGTGCTGGTAAAGCTTGGGACCAAGAACAAAGGCTTCCATGCACACAGACACACATGCACGAACACTTTGCAGGCACTAACTTCTGAAGAACACATGGAACGACACACACACATATATGTAGATACAGTATGATGATTGAGATTTAAAAGTGATGCACATGACATATGAATCACTGTACAGAACAGGTAAACTTCTGTCACTACTGTTTAAATCCAGCAGCAGATATTTTTGTTTCACATCTTAAGAGCATGTAGACAGTGTGTGTTACTGTTTTTGTTTTCTCTTGTTGTTGCATGTGCTCCTGTGCATTGACACATTCTCCCTCCAATTATACCTTATTTTGTTCATCCATTATCAGCCTGTCCTCCTTCCCCTTTTCGTTATTGCTTATTAGCTGCAGAGACTCACCAGCACGTACATAAAGCCAAACAGGGCAGATAGCTGCCTTCCCTCCACCCTCCGCCAACCTTTATCCTTGGTTATTTTGAAGGTTTGTTTTATTAATTATTAATTATGTCTGGAGTTACTGAATGTCCTGTTTTACACCTTAATAGTTAATTTGATTGACATTAGTTTAGAGGCTTGTTTGTGTTTGGTCTTGTAGAGAATTATTTTATATTACAAACCTCGACTTGTACTGCAGCAAATTGGAGGCGTCTCATTTGCTCAGGGTTTAATTGAGGAATTGATTTAGTGTTAGATTAATTTTATGTCCCATATTTTTCCAACCAGTGTGGTTACTCATACATTTATATATACATAAAATCATAAAAATGTGCACTATTACTTTGTACTAACCCCTAATAGCTTTCAGCCTTGAAGGTTGTTCAGTAATACTAGAAGCCTCTGCTGCAATAACAGTATGAGAGTGTGTTTTAAGATAAACTATAAAACAGGAACATACAGTCTGTGCGTCTCTGTGTGTTCTTTAGTGTGTAATGAAGATAGGAAGGTTCATTAATACTGGTCATTAAAGGGCCCTTAGGGCTGAGCCAGCAAGAACACACCACTGAGCTAAATGATACACCAAATGGAAACTCTCACTTGCTTTTTTCCTGCTGTAATGTATCTCTCCCTCTCATCCCCTCTCGTGTCCATTTATCTTTGTCTCTCCCACTGCACTTTTTCCACCTCTTGAGCTTTTATTTTACTAATTCAAAATGGAATTTGGATAGAAAGATGAAAAGAAAGAACTGATGAAAAGACTGCAGCAGAAAGAGTAGGAAACAAGGGAAGAAAATGGGGGTAACTATGAGAGGAGACAAGGGGAGGGATAACTGTGAGAGTCAGGGGGGATAAAAAGGATGGAGCATGAGACAATACTGAGGGATGGATGGACGGATGGATGGATGGATGATGGATGCAAAGGCAGAAAGTGAGAAAAAGACTGACACCAAAACCGATAGGAACAGCCCATCTAAATAGAGAATTGAAGTTAAAAAGATATAAACACATGTGAAGAATTAAACTGCATCAAACATTTAGTCTCAATGTATGCATGGAGGCAAAGAGCTCTGATATTATGGACTGTGACAGAAGGACAGCAATTCTGTTTAGCACCTGATTCTAATGGTGTCCCTTTGATTGGCCAATTACAGTTTTTGGAGTATTTTGTTTCAGGAATCTCTCAGGAATCCAACCTGTAAATTTTTGCCCCTGATATTCACTTTCAATAACAAATAAATATAATAAATCAATGTAGATAATATGTTGTATCTTATTCATAGAGACAAGACAACAAATGGCAAAAATAAAGGTTCAAAATGCAAAATCTACGTGGAAATATGGAGGCTGGTCTTTTCTAACTGAGTGAAGTGACCCAAAGTTTCTGTGTGGCAACGAAAAAGCTTCTCCAACTCTCTCAGTACTGAGCAGACTTAGTACTGCAGCTCATGACCATGGTTTAGGGTAGGGACATAGATCAACCAGAAAACTTGTTCTCATGAGCCTAGTGCTGCAGGAGGTTTCTTCCTATTAAAAGGGTGGTTTTCCTTCCCACTATCACCACATGCTTGCTCATCAGGGGGATGTTTGATGGGGTTTTCTTTGTATTATTGTAGGGTTTTTATCTATATAAACAACATTTAATTGAAAACAAACTAAAAACACATAGAGTGAAGTGTCCAAATTCTTTTGATTTCATTTTTACATCTTTCCTGACCTCATGCTATTTTCAACTGAAGTCAGAAAAGTATGATTAGCAAAGCTCCAGCTCCAGTTGCAACCAGGCCTCATAGGCCAGACACAGAACCTCTCTGAACTGATACACATAAAGGTGGGCGGACTTATCCATCCATTATTTATCCGTTAGAGATCTGAATGATTGAGTGGATTCAGGATTTCATACAACATTGTATCATGGCTGAAATAAATATCACATTTTTAAGGGTAAAGAATTATTGTTTTATGAATAAAGATAATGTGGCCTTTACACTTAACTTAAAAGTTAACAATAAAAGCATAAAAGACTTTAAGTTATATTGAAATGTAGCAAATAAAATCAAGAACAACTAAAAAAGGACACCCGTATATTTTGGTCAGATGAAGCGTTTCCTTGTTCATGTCTAGTTAAATTATATCTCTGTCTTACCCTTTATCTTACACTTTATTGCTGCTGAAGTGACCTAGTTTAGTAAAGAAAAGTTTGACTTTCACTATTTTTTGTGGGAGGGTAGGAGTGGGGGGAGGGGCATGGGTCTGGTCTTTGGAGGAAGGAAGGAGAAAAAGAAGAGGAAATGCAGGCCTGAGATGACAAGACAGAGAGAAGACTTTGGTCCCCATGAGGGCACAAGACAGACGAGAGTGGGGTGATACACAGAGGAAGATGATAGAGGAGGCCCTCGCCTTTGGTGAGTATTGTAATCTGAAAGCAAGACACAAGCCGCAGGAAGGGCCAGCTGATGAAATCTGACAGAAAGTAGAAAGTAGGAGGCAGAAAGAAAGAAGACGGAAAGAATTGTAGGCAGACCATTAAGTGTTGGTGATGGATCATTAAAAAGGCATGTTTGGATGTTTTCTTTTGCCCTTTCTGATGTACATTTCTATGTTCTCTGGAAGGAGACGGTTTCTTTGTGTATATCCCCATCTTGCTTGTTTTCTTGATGCTTCCACACACTCTCTTTTTCGCCTCTCTGTCTTATAGTTCATGTCCAACTCTAACCAGCAATAAAATGGTAGCAAAGCTAACGAGTCTTTCTGCACAAATGACTACAAAGGACTGTGAGACCTTTTTACTGAATACGACTTCTAACATTAACACTACTTGTATCGTGTTCCCAAATATTCTACAGTTGTTGTTGTTAAATCATCATTGAAATATTTTTCTTCAGCTTCTTTTGTTTCATTTCTGTCAACTAGCAAGGTAATCTAAGTCAACCTGTAACCTGTTCAGGGTGTACAGTACAAATTTTAACAAATTTCCCACACGTGGGACTAATAAAGGTTATCTTATCTACCCTTTCACTTGCCGTATGACATCTGGGATAGGCTCCAGCCCCTGGACAAGTCACCAATCTGATGCAGGGCTAAAACAGAGAGGCAGACAACCATTCACACCTCTGGGCAGAATAAAGAAATAACAGGTGCCCAATTCATTTCTTGTGTACACATACTTGGTCAATAAAGCTGATTCTGATTCTTTTACTGTAGTTCCCGCCCAGACTACTTACGTCATTTTGTCAGAGTTCTCTAAATAAGTGCTGTTGTTGCCAATGCCACAGATTTCTTTGTATACACATTTTTAAAAATGATTATTCTTACAAAAATGAGTTGACTCCTTTTTTGCGTTAGCCTATTGTCCCCAATTTTCTTATAGCTTAATACAAAGTGCCATTGGCTGTTTGGAAGGTCACATATTCTCAATGAATACCAGGTTTAATGTACTTTCAAAAAGTCATGTCATGTGACCTAATCTTTATGGTTTTTCCTATATTTCTCTTCGTTTCTTAAGGCACAATTCAATATGTACAACACGCTGGTCTGTATTTAAATGTCAGCTGTGAGTTGCCTGCTATATTTCCATGTACAGAACCAGCTCATTTTTTCTTGGTAAAAGTTTGAAAAAGTCAGGAGAAGCAGGATTTTATGGAGTTTTAATTACTTTTTCTGCTGCTTTACATCTGGCTCTAAAGGGAGACAACACAAATGTCGCACCCACCCTTGGAAAGATACATCAGCATATGTTGCATTTGCTTTTAATGGGTTAAGAAACACATAACATGAACTGTCAAAGTTTCTCCAACTCTCCATCTGCTGTACAGTCTGTGAGCCAGAAAGTTAGTCTGGCGGACAGGGATCTTGTCCAGCATCAAGAGATAATCACACACACACACACACACCCATGTCCACACACACACATGCCAGTAATCCAGTGTTTGTCATGTTGTAGCTGATAGGCTGCGCCTGGTCAGTCTAGAGACTCACAGTGCGTATTAGATTCGGATGGCTGATCTTCTTCACCAATTTACTGGACATCTCTCCTCTTTTCTCTCTGTCATCCTTCTTTTCCTAGCCTCTGTCTCTGACTCTGTATAAAACGTCATCCCTGTTTCCATATATTTTCCCTGCAGCATTCATTCAGCCTCTCATCCTTTCCTTGCAAGCAGACAGTAAGTAGTGGACAGTCCCACCCTCCTGAGACTGAGACAATGCTTTGTTCATGTTGAGAGGAATCACATGGACTCTTAGAGTATGCTTAATTTGTTTCAAGCCAATTTGACGGCAGGTGATTACATTTATGAGAGAACACTGTCGCCAGGTACATAAAGTGATGATGACTGATGAGATAGATAGATAGATTGTTCGGTTAATTATTGCCCAAATCTACAAGACTATATTTGATAAATTGCATGCTTTTTGTTTGGTTTTATTTTGTTGTTGATCAATCATAAAAGTTGATAAATGGGGTATGTTTGTGAATATGAGAGCATGTTTTTGCTTTGATAGATTATCTTAACAGCTGTAAAACTGTCTGTTCTTAATGAGACTCTCTGAAGTGCTTATATTGTCTTTTACAAAGCAAAACAGAGAATCTTCTCCCGCATAAAAATGCAATTTGTTGTAGATGAGAAAGATTAAAAAAGCAGAGAGACTCAGAATGGGTGTCTCCTTGACCACTTCTTGCTATGATGTCTCAGAGACAGGCAGGCTCAATGTCACATCATATATTATTTTCAAATCATTTTAACACAGAGAGCAAAATTAATAAATGCTGAACAGGGCATACCAGTGTGAGGGTAGTGTTATTGAAAGGATAGTCCTGTGACGCTTGTATTTCTAGCACCCTTTATTCACTTCACTGGCTTCACAACCAGACTGACTTTGTCACTCTCTTTCCAGTTTAAATAACTTATTTTGCTGTAGAAGTATCTGTTCCAAAACCAGGCTGCCATTTTTAATTGTCACACAGCAAGGCAAAATCATGAAAGACTGCCTTGTACTAACTAAAATGCAGCATTTTAGTGCTTCCGTGCTGTGGGTAAATTAAGTTACAGTTGAGAATTTGTTGCAGTTCGACTTTGACAACTTAGTTGGGAGTCAGAGTTATGTTTGATGAAACTAGCAATTTAGGTTAATGCCAAATGTTTGGCAAAACCAAGCAAATGACGAACCAATCACCATTTTTTCTCGTTACAAAGTAAAGTATTCAGTATTTGAAATTAAGATTGCTGAGCTTATGTCTGTGTGTTTGAATGTAAAATCCAGTCCAACCCCAGTTACTGACAAAACAGCAGGCTTTAAGATCCCTGCAACAAAATAAAAAGTAAAACCTACTGACAGCTTGCTGAATGCAGTCGGCTCTATAATGTTGTTTTCTACTGATGGACCAACCAAGCACCAAATATGTGTCACTACTAGTGGGGTACCAATTTTTTTTGTAAATGTTGATTATTGAGTTTGACAGTCATTATTTCTGGTTGTTCTGCTATGTTAGTTTATGATAACTCCTTATCCCATATTTACTCCAGTCAAGCTTAAACAATGCCAAAGACTACCAATAACTTTAAAAAGAAATAAGAAGTGGTGAACTCACTGACTGTCCCAGTACTGGTTAATAGAATCTCACACATCCTTTTTGGGAGTTGACATTTCTTGGATCAAAAACAGGTTAAATGAACATTCTAAAAGTCATAAAATGTGAATCATTCTTTCCCTATATTTGCACATTTGTTAAGTCTGCACAAGTCCATATGCACAGTATCAACATCTTTATTTAATAGTGATGGGTTAACTTCTACTAGATTTCAATGTACAGCATCTGACCCGTTAGGCTATTTGTGGGCTGATTATTTAGTGAACAGCCTACAGTCTGACTGTAAGTGTAGATGAAAAGCTCATCAGACTATAGCAGATGGTTTCAAGTCTGCATTTCGACCAGTGGGGTTCCTCTTATGCTCTGAACACAGACTGTTTACTTGCATGCAGCCAAATTCCACTCAGGTTTGATTGGCCACTACAAGTCAGTCTACAAACAGAAGTAGAAAGTTCCCTGGACTGTAGAGTCAGCATATTTTCATGCAGATATCAATTTATCTAACTTTGGCTTTGTGAATAAAAAAGGGAACTTTACATTAATTAAGATTTCTCCATCCGCTGAGATGAAAGTTATTTGTGTAGATTTACAGTTTTGCAGCTATTGGTTATCAAAGGTTTTATCATGTGGAACTTTCAAAAATCACCTGAAGCTTAACAGACAAACTGAGTCAAACCAAGTCATGTGCAAAAGCAGACAAAAAAGTTAGAGTAGTTCTGTCACGTATATACAATGTACAGTTACTTGAAATAATGCAAAATACCTGAAGAGGTTTGTTTTATGCAGAAATACAGTCTGATCTTCATTATATCAGAATGCAGATATGAATAAGAAGCACTGACTGATCTGATAATGAGAGTTTAACTTCTGTAGCAAAGATATTTTCTACCTTGTCAGAATAGACTGTGCACACAGTGTTAAGAATAGTGAAAGAGCTGGTAGTAAAGGGAAATCAGGTCCCAATGAATGCAGTGTCAGAGATACAAACGAACACAAAACATTGTTCATTTAATCTTTTCCGTCGCATGCATCACTCCAAAATCATTAACAATGCCTGAGCACAAATGAGGGATTATCGACTAAAACACATTATTGCTCTGAGTTCAGACTAAAATACAGATCATTTAGAACTACAATATGAATGTGAATGTAAAGACTGACAGTCAACCGGGCAAATCAGCTGTATTATTAAGCTAGACTAACATGATTAGAACAATTTTGAAGGGTCAACTAGCCTGTGAACAGGATAACCTTGGGGTCACACAGCACATTAAGTAAAGTGCCAGTCAACACAGAAGAGATGGTTGCTGAAAATGATTTTGACTGACATTTATTTTTTTTTTTTTTAAATCCATCCAATTACCAGCATGTCAAACAAACATGTTTTCCTTTAAAAATGAGGATATTTCTAAACCATCCTAACTTTGAAGGATGGTGAATTTCTCGATTGCACAATCCCACACAAAGCTTCATCAGCAAGTTGGCTCACCGATTAAAGCCCAGCTGCTAGGCAGAGTTTTCACCAATGAAATACACTACATAGACTAAAGCACTGGAGTACCTCCACCTAAAATACAGCCTGGCCATGGAAACCCACGCCAGGAAGCTCCTGGAATACAATTTGTAGTGATTACATGTGAACCACTGACATTTTTTAAACCCAGTAATGGCAAAACTACTTAAGTACCACACGCACAATATCAGTTGTGGATCATCGCTGTTGACTTTCGAAAAGCCAGATAACTCAAGCACATGTTCACTGTGACAGTTTGTCAGGCCTCTGGCAGTATCTGCCCTGCACTCACTGAACAAGACAACCATATGCAGAACAATTTATCAAACTGAAGCACATCCCAGAATATTTCATTTACACTTGCAGCTTTTTTTTCTTTATCCGCCACCTGGTTTGTTCATATTTCCCCCTTAAACCTCACTCAACAGATTGAATAGTTACAAAATCTGCTCACCAGATGTTAAATTGGTGTTCTGAAAGTGAAAGCTGCAGATACGGAACCCTGATAAGATAAAATGCATCCCTGCATGCTCAGTGTCATGAATTGTTAGGGGTAATTCGTTCTTTAAAACTGGCCTCTGGTTGAGACATTTAAATATGTAAATATGTGTGTCTCCTAGTGGATCTATAAACACATGTAAGTGGCATCTCTGTTATCCACCCTGTGTCTCTGTCTCACACACGCCAAAGCTTCCAGCTGTTTTTAATGATTCTGCTAAGGTAATAAGTGTTATTTGTCATTTTCAGATCCAACATTCTCGCCCAAAGGTCTGCAAGAATGTCTACATAAGTTCTCAAACACGCTACCCAAACAATCATATAACACGCTTATCCATCATCCCTGGGCGCCATCATGCCATGGGGCAGTCTGGCCGGGTGTCTTGTCTGCCCATGTACAACCACTTTCTCTCTCTCTCTGTGAGGGGCATCCATGACAAGTAAAGTCTGCTGCCTGTTAGATAGATGGCAGCGACCCTGAAGGAGGAGAAGCAAATTTATGGAACAAAAGAGTGAGACACTCCAACAACCAGCAAGAGACGAAACAGAAGAGGAAAGCAACACACATAACAGACAGGATCAAAAAGATCTGGCCCCGTATAAGATAAAATGAGACGAGAAGCCGAGACAGTCAGAAATGTAAGGAAATAGCACACTCATTTCTAAATTTGTTACCTTCAAGGAGCTTTTCATCAGTTCAGATCACCTCTTTCTGTGCTTGAGCAGCTCACCACTAACTGACTGTGCATTCTTTATATTGTGCTAAAAAAGAGTAAAGATTTTGTTGGATGCTATGATCCATCCATCTGTTCTTAGCCACTTATCCAAAGTGGCCTCACAGGTGATCTATGTGCCAGTTGCCATATGGCAAAAACAAATACAGGATATTATGTGAAATTAAATCTGAAGACGCTTCCAGGACTTTTCATTATCATGAAAAACTGTGCCTTATGTATCGATCATTTGTTTCAACAGTGTGTGAGGTGACAGTTAATTCTACCATATTCTGGATTTTGTCATTTTGGAATATGAAACTTGAAAGTTTCAAAAGTGATGAGATCAGCAAGCTCTTGTTTTTACACCTGGATGGAGTGGTGATACTGAGGGAATTGTTTCTCCCACCACCCACGAAGATGAGATCGAAGATCTCGATCTAACATTTTCCTCTGACCTTTTAAAATGAGCATCATAGCATGTACTCTACATAAAACTCTACAGATTGTGGATAAAGTGTATAAAGTGGGTTTATCTCCCTAGAAAGACTGTATACATCTAGCTGCTCTAAGCACTGTACCAAGCACAGTTAGGTCTATAATAAGGTTCAAAAGTAATTGGACAAAATACCCGAGCAGAAAGTATAGCCCTATAATCTTACAGAGTTCGTCCCACTGCTTCCCACAGTAGTCATATCATCAGTAAACACCAGTACCACAGGTGGTGTGGTATGTTCAAGACCCGTTTCTCTCCTTTTTCATTGTTTTCTTCCCATCATTCTGGTTGAAGTTAACCTTGGATTTTTCTTGGTTTCAAGATATTTTCATAACTACGCTTTTAGGTGTTTTCTGGCCTTTGTGTTCTTAAGTGTAACCACTGGTTTGATTCTGGTTGTAAACTCTTTTTAGAAAGTAGACTATGATCCCCTTAAGATACTCTCAAGTACCCCCTGAGAGTCTTGACTCATTGAAAAATAGTTTTTCTTAACAATAGAAAGGATTCTGTGGTGAAAATCTACTTTAGTTATCTTCTCTGGTCTTTATTTTTAAAAATGCAGCAGGTTGTTGATTTGGACAGCCATTTTTCTTGCTCTCTCTCTCCCCCTCTCTCTCTCTGGTTGGTTTATTTTGATTTTTCAGTCCAGACTCAACATCTCTTTTGACAACATACCGAGACTTATATTTAAATGGACGTTCGACACTTGGATTCAACTCTGGATGTTTTCTATGTTTAATTTATCATGGAGAAAAAAAGAGAGGAAACAGCTCTCACATGGCCATGAAAAATTTGATTTCCCATTCGATTTTTACTTTTAGGACTATTCATAAAAACGGCTCTAATTCCAAAACAGTTAATTAAATACTTATGTGTCATTTAGTGGTATTTCAAAAGGTTGCATTAAATTACCAACACTAAGACGAATGCTCAGCAAAGTATGAGATCAGCCATTTTACTAGCAGTACAAAGCTCTCCTGTTTTGTTTGTTTTTATTCTTTCGTGTTTTTCTGCCTCACCCCAACCCGCTCCAGCACCTCTGCCATCAACAAAATATTTATAATGTGTTCCATTTACTACACTGTCATCTCCTGCTTTTGATTTCATTGAACCTTCTTTCTGGGAAAAAATAAAAATCTGCCCAGTTTGATAATAATGTACAATTTGAAGGGTTGACGGTGCTTGAAGACAATAAGAGACTTTCCTTTCAGAGCAGTCTGAAAACCATCGTTTCCTGTGTCGGCTAATTACATTACTAATTATTGATTCCTGGTTTGTTATTTTAGTCGTTCTTACTCATAGAACACAATCTGTGTGGCTTTTCTTTTTTTACAGTGTCTTTTTAAAAACACAACACAATACACAATTAGTGTAATTATCCCTGCATGTCTTTCAGACATAAAGTTAATGCACTGTTGCGATGCACCATAGCTGAGTTAGATATTAGCCAGTCTAGTACACACTATAGAAACTGTGCACCAAAGATTGCTAAATGTCTAACTGATGTGGCAGGATCATATTTCCAGCTTTCAAAAATCATTTATAGGTTATGTTAAGCATTGAAAATAGGACTTAAGATTTGAGCTTCACAAACTATGCAACACAGACATAAAAGAAAATGCAAGAAATGAAAACTGTGTCTGGTCCCAGTGTTCTTACTACGGTTGGTGGAATAATTTTATTCTTATTAATTCATTCAAATTAGCTTCATTGTCATTTTCTTATGCTATCGGATTTTTCTTAAATTTTTTGCAGGGTATTTTGTGATTTATCCGATAATTTAATCAATAGTGAAATAAAGTCAACGGCTCTTTGTATGTTTAATAATGTTTGAAATGTCTTTGGTGCACAGCATGTTTATTAAAGCACATGTATTGTTGCAATATAATTTGGAGCCATGATGGGCAGCACTCAGCATTGTGCTGGTAATCATAGTCTGTTGTCTGTGTGGAGAAGAAAAGATGCATCGCCCTGGGTTGAAATTACGGTTGCTGTGGCTTTTGTAATGCTTCTACGTGACATCGTGCATAGCGCGATATTGACGGATTATATTGTAGATGGATTTTGTGATTTTGTAGAGAAAAGATCCATCGGGTCTCATGTTTATAAGAGAACAATTGCAAAACAGTACTTAACCATGCAACTACTGAATAAAACACCTTTGATGTTAAGCATCAGCTCAATTTATCATGTTGAGCAGTTGGTAACATGTTTACAATCTCATTAATGAACTTTACTGAAGTATGCATGTGCCTGGAATTCATGCTATAGTTGACCAACTTAATATTTACCATAAAATATCACAAAAATGATACTGAGAAAAGGGCAGTACGGGTTTAGTGATTAGCACCATAGATAGGAGCTAATGCATCGTATGAAATGAGATAGGGACGGAAAAAGATGGGAAAAAAGAGAGCGAGGAAGAGCACTTGGTGAATTATTATGCTGATGTGAATTAACGCCTGGCTGGATGAATGAATTACCAACCAGTCAGAGAGTTAAAAGATGAGAGAAAAATAAGGGTGTGGAGAAAATGAGAAGGGTGAAAAGGGTAGGAGGGGGTGAGGAAAAATTATGGCAGCGTAGAAATGAGAGACAGCAGGAAGAAAGATGAAATGAGGAATTGGGTGGGAGGAGAAAGGTGAGGAAGATGGAGTACATGAGAGACAAGAATAGACATTGTGAAAACAGAGAGAGAGAGAGACTGAAGCCATAAATAAAATAAGGTCAAAACAATAAAAGAATGTAGTTAAAATTCAAAAGAATCCCTGAAATGTCTGCACACCGAGATGTTTGCTACACACTGATGTGAAAAGAAATTACTGTGATAGACTTAACTCAAACTTGTGCAAACATACCTGGAATATAAAAAGGAAAAACAGAGTTTGTAAAATTCTAATGAGCTTGAAAGTTAATATTTGGTAAGATTACCACAGCCTCAACTCTTTTACAGAAGCTTGTAATTTCTTTAAGTAGGTTTCACTAATAGTTCCTCCGGGTTTTTCAATGACATTCAAAGCTCTTCTTTAGATGTTGGCTGCTTTTTTGTTCTGTTCTGCGTGAACATGATCCAGCACTGCTTCAATGATGATGAGGTCCTGGTTCTGGGGAGGCCAATCCATGTCCAACAGGCTTCTGTCCAGGTATGCTTCTACTGAATTGGCAGTGTGTTTGGGATCAGTGTCAATCTAAAAAATGAAGTAATTGCCGATCAAACACATTCCAGATGGTATTTGCATGTTGAATCAAAACCAGCGTTCCTGAGGCCAGATGAATCTCTCACATCCTGTTTTTGCTCTTAGTAGTGGAACCAAATAATTTGACAAGCTGCTGGTAAGAAAGTGACTAAAGCTAGAATTTAAAATAAGTCTTTCTGTTGTGTGTAAATACAGCACCCCTTGGTTGTTCCCTTGCGTTAGGTGCCTTTTTTATATTTGAATGAATCATTTAGTTGCTTAAAAAAAACAAAAAGCATTTCAAAGAGCCGGATTCATTGACCCAGCCTTTAAACGCCGCAACGTCTACCCCAATCAAGCATCTGTGGGATACGCCAGACTCAGCCCTAATCTATGGAAGCCTCCCTCTGCCGATCCATAAGACCTGAAGGCTGCACAATCACATCCCAGCTCGAAAACGTGCATGAAGCTTTTTTCTGATAATTTTGTGAGACTATTTAAAGATGCTATAATTGATTGTTTTGACATTTCCTCCTTTCATTTCCTCTTTTTTGGCGGTGAACACCCACTGGTGCAATTCTCGCCAAAGTAACTGTCAGGTTGAACTTTTCAATGCCAGATTTCTTTAATATATTTATGGATATACCTGACTACAGCAAACTCCACATGAAAACCAGCTTCATAAATCTGAAAAAAAATGAAAACAAGGTGAAACACACTTCTTATCTTATATTTCATTTTTTTTAAGAAATTAATACCTGGGAAGTCTTCACAAGACTGGAGGTTGGAACCCCTTCAGTTACATAATCGCAAGGCTGTGGCCCAGATAAGATAGATAAACTTGTTCTAATTTTAGATAAAGAATAAAAGATATTCAACAATACTCTTGAGACACAGGAGACAACCATAGAGAGGAAATGAAACAGCAATGCCAAAAGGATGAGACAGAGAGTCAGAGATACAACAAAAGGTCATTTGTGTGACAAAGTGAAGTAAATCAGAAGAGACAAGGTAAAGTGGTAAGGCTAAGAAGTCAGGAGATCGAGGACCATGGAAATGAAAGAAAAAGAAAAAGAGCAGTGTGACGAAGGAGGAATCAGAAAAATCTAAGCGATGTCTGTTGAACAGTGTTGCACCAGTCCAGCGGGGCAAATTCCTGGCTTGTGTCACATGTCTTTGGCATTAAAGCGATTTGGATGGTGATTGTGACAAGACAACATGGCTAAGCAAATAAACTGAGTGCCAGGCATGCCCAGGGCGGAGAGCAAGTAAGTACTAGAGGCTTAAGAAAGAGGGGGGTAGCATGGGTAAGACATCTGTGGGGAAAACACAGAAGGACGTCAAATAAGAAAGAAAGCAAGAAAAACTCCCCACCGTGGAACATTATCAATTATGGATTGGCCTCCCCAGAGCCTGGTCCACAACATTATTGACGCAGTGTTGGATCATGTTGATAAAGACTGGAATAAAGGCTAGCCAGCATCCAAAGAAGAGCTCTGAATGTCCTTCAACAATCCTGGAGAAGTTTTCCTGAAGACTACTTAAAGAGAGGCAGGCTATGTTGAAAAATAAAGGTTATCATACCAAATATTATGCATTCAAGCTTGTTGTATAAACTTTAAAAAAATGTTTCCTATTCCCCCAGCAAAATATCAAGATTTCATATGCTTTCAGATCCCCATGCACCTCATTCCTTTACTAAATATTTGCATTAAAACTGAGCAATGGTGTATATAGACTGTTTACTTCTGCTAACATGTCAATGGTGGTAACATAGTGTCTACTATAATTCCTATAAAATACCAGCTATGTGTGTTACAACTAGATAATGCCTTTACGTACATTAAACAGCACGGACCTGACAACTTTTACACAGAAGAGAAGAGAAATTCTGAGTGAGTCCAGTGTGTCTGTCGAAGGCAGCGCCTTGCTTCCAACAGCGACAGCAGCATTCTATCCATGTGTCAGTGTATTAAAAAGAAAAGATCCTTTTGTTGCAAGGATCCTTTTTTTCCACTGTTGGTAGAGTGACATAGTAGCTGTGGTATACATGCCACACTGGTCTATAGGGTACACACCCCATA
This sequence comes from Perissodus microlepis, assembly GCF_051167445.1. Classification (NCBI taxonomy): domain Eukaryota; kingdom Metazoa; phylum Chordata; class Actinopteri; order Cichliformes; family Cichlidae; genus Perissodus; species Perissodus microlepis. Next base: position 34,904,881 of record NC_140466.1, read on the forward strand.
TTGGTATAAACAAACCATTAAAAACTCTTTAAATCACCTCAGAAAACAATCAGGACAAAAGAGGAAGCAGAATTTAGGCTGCCAGAGAGTCATTAAATGGTCTTGTCATCAGATTCTGACTTTCGGTCTTTAATGAGCAATATCATAACAAACAGAGGAAAACAGTATAAGTACAGTGCCAACTCACTGACTTTCTCTGACACACACACACACACACATATGCAAACAAATTTTTCAGACAACACTGCAACAGTAAGTAAAGCTGTCGGGGTCCCAGACACCAACGAACCATAGACAATAAAACAACAGTCTGTTTAGACAATGATTCCAAAACTCAAGGGGTGGAAGTCACTGGAGCAGCGGCAAAAACAAAATGTTACTCCTCTGGGAGAGGCAGTGGAGACGGGGGGGGACTGGGAGATAGAGAAAGAGGGTGAAGAAAAGACATGACAGCACTGAGAGAAAAATAGTCATGGACAGCTGCAAAAAAAGAAGAAGAAGAAGAAAGAGAAAGAAAAGACAATGTTCACTGGCAAAAGGGAGGGAAAAGAGAAGGATGTTTTTAAGGACTACAACATCTAAGGGAGGATGGGCTGGATGTGAACAAGTGGGAGGTTAAGCCTTTGTTTGACAGGTATATGTTTACATGGAAGGTGCCTATCGAGGCTTAAAAAAAGACCTTGTGCGGTTCCTCAAGGGACACTAATACGGTAGAGCAGTCATTATGTGACAGGAAAAAAGAATAAAAAGATCAGGGAGCAAGATAAAATGCCAAAAGTAAAATAAATCCATTTTTAATCAACTTTATCTCACATTTGGCCTCTCCTCTCATCAGTCGATTTCAATTTTTTCTTTGTAACCTAAAGCCAAGTGATTATTTCCGTCTTTCATATTTAGCTTTGTGCTTGTCGAGTGTAAGCATCAACATGCTGCGTGTGCTTGCATTGCATTTTCATTGCATCCGTGTAGTGCAGCAGAAGATTGCTTTTTCCCCCGTCTCATATTCTCCTGCCATGGTTTCGGTGCTTGTGGCTAGCTCGTAGCATATTCAGCCACGCTTCCCTTCTGTCCTGATAAGGCTGTTTTATATTGTTTCAGTGAGCATTTCTTTCCATTGCTCTCTTTAAGGGTGTTTTCACAACTGAGGTGTTTATTCAGCTTAAACTGGAACTCAGGTGTTTTCCCTGTTGGTGAGTTTTGCTTGCACAGGTGTGAACACAGTAATTGCACTCAGGTGTGAACCAAAACAACCACACTGAGCGCATTTAGAGGAGGTGGTCTTGGTGTGGTTCCATATGAACTCCAGTGCTGGTCATTCATTGTGTGAACATGGTCTGACCTCGATTCAAACCAACTACCCAGTGAAAGTTGCAAGTTTGAGTTAGAAAACTTCCTGTAGCAACATGTGCTTTGCATTCTGGGATGCAGCAAGATGTGCAAAGGTCTATACTGGCCAGTGTTGGTCAAGTTACTTGAAAAAAGTAATCAGTAACTAATTACTGATTACTTCCCCAAAAAAGTAATCCCGTTACTTTACTGATTACTTATTTTCAAAAGTAATTAATTACTTAGTTACTTAGTTACTTTTTAAAAACACGATTTACAACCTGAATAGGTGATAAAGCGATAGATCTTTCAGCCCAATTCTACTTTTTCTACATAATCCATCATACAAAATGTAATCAAATGGAAAAGTCTCTTTTTAAAACTTGTTTTATTAGTTTTAATCTTTTAACTTTATGCATCAAGCAAAAATTTAATTATATGCAACATTCTCTGACTGGAAGAAATTTGTTTAATATTTAAACCTATTTTCTGCACATTCCAGCACATAAAATATATTTTTTTGTGTTTACACTCAGTCTTTCAAATAGATGCAAGTAAAACACAGCAGACAAAAAAATAAAGTCACAGACTAGCGGTCCTTTTGCTCTATTTTCACCTGTAAAGCAGGAGCAGGGTAGGCGGAGGTTTATCCTGGTGCAGGTGTGCCGCAGCGGTCAGTGGAAGAATCCGCGAGTTTCTGTGTGAATTTCCCATTACGTCATAGCGCACTCGGTGCTTGCTTGGAAGTTTACGGGGTTTTTTTTGCTGTAAAAAGAAGTTTTCTTCCCACGCACAATGCTAATGGACGCTAATGTTTTTGTCACTTTTTATGGAATCAAACTTAAAGTAAGGTCAGTACTTCCACGCTTTAAACGCTGCAGGCTCATACTCTCTCCTGCACTCGATATATGATCCATTGTTGATCTGCACACAGCTGTTGTCACAAACGTCGCACTTGCTAACGTCATTGTCATGAGACATTCTCGCAAAAAAAATCACGGTTTTAGTAACGCAGTAACGCAGCGTTCCTACGGGAAAGTAACGGTAATCTAATTACCGTTTTTGCAATAGTAATCCCTTACTTTACTCGTTACTTGAAAAAAGTAATCTGATTACAGTAACGCGTAACGCGTTACTGCCCATCTCTGATACTGGCTACCAACTAGCTGTGAAATGAATGTAAATTCTCCATGTGTCCTATAGTCCAGAACTCAGCACTTTGTTCCTGTGTCACACCGCAGACACGTCTGGCTGAACATTCTCACGTGGTTTGTAGCGACTTATTTTTGGTTCACTTGGAGTTCACTTTGATTTTTCTCTGTGTGAAAAGAAACCAAACCACAGAGAAAAGATTGTGAACTCATCAACTGATTCGGACCAGAATAAATGAAATATATATGTGAAAACACCCTTAGTGTTTTTTTTCTTTGTCACCCAAACAGAGCTCTCAGACTGTGGGCTTACTGGGGGTTTACTTTAAAGCAAAATAGGAGACAGAAGGTTCAGCTTCAGGCCCCTCTTCTGTGGAACCAGCTCCCAGTTTAAATTTAGGAAACCGAAACCCTCCTGTTTTTACTCTCTGTGTGTTTATAGACATCTCTGCATTTAAATATTAGTTATTATTCATCTCTGGCTTTATTTCACAGTGTGTATTTTCTCCTGCCTCCCCCCATTCACCCCAACTGGTCACATTAAATGGCTGCTGCTCCCTGAGCCTGGGTCTGCTGGAGGTTCATTCCTTTTAAAAGGGAGTTTCTCCTTCCCACTCTTGCCAAGTGCTTGCTCATAGGTGGTCAGTTTTTTACTGTATTATTGTAGGCTCTCTGCCTTACAATATAAAGAGTGTTGAGAATCACATAATGATGTAGAAGACTCAAAAACTCCAATATGATACACTTGGTGTTAAGGGGTTAAATCTGATTCTCTTCCAACACATCATTGTGCATCTTACATTATTTTGTTAGTCTCTCTGTCTTTCTCCTTCTTCCTCTTTTTATCTGTTGTCTTTCCTTCCCCAGCCTCTCCATTCCCTACAACAGAGCAAACCCTTTAATAATAAACAAGCTCCTGCGTGTCTCTTGGCAGCAGTGGCAGATTCCTACAGGATTCAATCATGGCCGCACTAACGAGATTAGCATGGCTAATGCACACGGCTCCCCCTTCCTCTGTACTGCCTTACCTCTCTTTCAACAGGCGCGCCACATGGCAGGAAGGTACCCAGGATGTGTGGGTTGACTATAGGGTGGCTGATCTAGGAAAGCCCCCCCAGCTCCACCTGGGCCTCACCGCAAGGGGCCGGAGGGAAAAGGAAACATCCCAGGTGAAGCAGGGCAGCAGTGAGAGTGAGTTAGCCAAGCGAGAAGAGCCTCCTGATGAAATTTGGCCCGTGACAAGTGTGTGTGTGTGTGGGAAAGGGGTGTGGGGAGGGTTTGGAAACCTTCCACAGCTTCACCCCATGTTTGAAAAGCAATGGTTGAACCTGGCACTTTTCAGACTGGCAGCATGGAAGAGAAGAGTGGGGAGAAACTGGATGGGCTGAGGAATGAAGAGGCGATGAATCAGATTAGCACAACCTCCTGAGGGCTTATTGTTGAGCCTGCCTAGTCAAAGCCTGGACCACATTTAATCAATCCTGACTTTTAAAGCAAGCGCACGCATGAAAATATTTTAAACATTTAGCACCTCCTCTCATTAAGCATGACTTCAAGAACTGCAAAGGGAGATACGCATAAAGTGATATATCATCAACATTAGGAGCAGTCGATGATGAATGCAGCAGTCTAACCAAGAGACACGCAGATACACGTGTAAAGAAAAAGATTACAAAGAGATCGAAAAGGGGGAAGCACAAGTATAGCAATTATTTCAAGCTTACGTCCCAGGTCCTTAAGTTGTTTTGAGTGCATTCCAATTAGTTGGATGCAATCCTTCACTGGTTTGATTGATTTCTCAGTCAAATTAGCTGAGTTGTTAATCTATCAGTGAACTGAAGATGCATTTCCCAAAGTTCTTCAAGAGTTTCATTCAACTTAAAGATATATTAGTTATCAGCTCGCAGCCATCCTTCACTGATGTTATATCGCCCAAAGGACCTTAAAGCCATTGTTCAAGTTAAGACAAACAGTCGCATTTAAAGACTTGTTCATATGAACGTGACTTTCAGTTGTATTTTGAGCCCATTTTCATTCCTGGAGTGCCAAATTCTGATGTTTTCTTAAAGCCACTAGCTCTTCCCATACAGTGTTGAGAGCCACCTTCATCTGTGTGGATGACTTCACTGTGCGGCCTCTTCTAGGGTTGTTTTCAGGGGACAATAAAGGACCTTATCTGGAGTAGGTACATGAAAAACTCCTTGATGTAGCTCGAGAGGAAAACAATAACATGCACTAATTATTTAAAAGAAACGAGGGGGGGGGAGGAATAAAAGAACAAACAGGAAGAAGATCACAAATTGAAGTCATAAATAGATCGATTAGCCAGTGCAGGACTTTTGTTTTTGTTTTTTGTGGCTATGGGTGGGTATTGTGGGTACTGCATCACTGATGAGGTCCAGAGAGATCTCGTGTCAGAGATGGAGATGATGAGAGAATGCTAGCAAGCTGTCTCTCACACTGAATAAAGAGAAGCAGCAGCATTAATAACAACAAATCTGTGAACCAGAATAACAATTTTCTGATTGTTTAATAGTGGTTAGTGGGAAAGTACCGCAGGTACCAAAGACAAGTCTTCATCCCGTCTGCTGTTTTCTACGTGTTTTGGCCGTCATAGAGAACTGCATGATGATGGCAGGTGTGTATGAGAAAATATCCAGTGCTGGATACATGCAGCCAAATATTTGCAAACATCTTATTAAACTTTCACTTGTCGGAAACCCAATGCAATTGAGACATGTAGGAAAAAAAAAAAAAAAAAAAAAAAAAACACGGTCAAAATGACCTGTTGAAATTCAAACCAAGCATCAGAATGGAGAAGAAATGTGATTTAAAGGATTATGAATGTGATTGTTGGTGCGAGACAGGCTAGTCTGAATATTTCACTGTTGATCGATTCGGATCTTCCCACACAGCCTCCCCAGGGTTTACAGAGAACGGTCCAAAAATGAGAACATATCCAGTGAGCGGCAGTTCTCTAGAAGAAAATGACTTGCTGATGCCAGACATCAGAGGAGAATGGCCAGACTGCTCGGAGCTGATATAGCTCGTTACAAGCAAGGTGTACAGAAGAGCATGTCTGAATGCAGAACACACCACACCTCAAAGCTGATGGGCAGCAGCAGCTGTAGCAGGAGTCTGCCTTTTATCAATGGTTCCCACTGGTTATGCTGGTGTATGGGGGGATGGTCTGGGGGTATATTTTCTTGACATACCTTAGTATTAATCAAGCATTATTTAATCGGTAAAGCGTACCTGTGAAATGTTGCTGACCACGTCCATCCCTTATGACAACAGTATACCCATCTTCTGATGGCCTCCAGCAGGCTAACAATTCATGTCACGAAGCACAAATCATCCCAAACCTTTTTAATAAATGTAATGATAATGTATAATTTATTGATCCCCATGGGGAAATTCCTCTCTGCATTTAACCCATTCACTCAGTGAAGCAGTGGGCAGCCATTGGGGAGCAGTGTGTATGGACAGTAGGGGTACCTCAGGGTGGCCATTCAGTGGATTCGAACCCTCAACCTTCCAATCATGGGGCCCCCACTCTACCTATTAAACTATCCCTGTCCCTTTTCCCTGAACATGATGATGACTTCACTGTACTCCTGTTTTCCTGTTTCTTCCCACTGTAGCCAAAGCACTTGCTCACAGGGGTCATTTGAATGCAATATAAAGTAACTTGTACCTTGAAATTGACTTAAATTGACTGTAATATTTCAGTGTACATTTCACTGTGAAAGCGATTATAATGTTGTGAAACATTACATTTCAATTCCAAGTACTTTTGCTTGCTAAAGCTAACTGGTGAGGAGAAGGGCAAGTAATAAGATAAAATAAAAACTCAGCTAATCAGCAGGTGAAGAGAAAGCAAGTAATATTCCATACAAACGGCATCTCCTGACTGAGAAACCTGCGACCTCAAGAAACACCACGACTCCAAACCTGCTAATGCAGACTTCATGCCCCTTTAAAACATAACAGCTATCTTTCTAGTGCATCAAGGTAACGGCACCAGGGGCGCCGTGTACTTATAACTATGATGTCAGCGGTATTTGACGAAAAAAGCAGTATCTGTCACACTGGGATGAGAATGTGCTGGGATTTCTTAAAAAGAAGCAAAAGTAAAGATGCAGACAAAGAGAAATGAAAAAAAGACAAAATCAGACACAAAGCAGCGGATTAAAACAGCGAGAAGGTGGAAAAGGCTTGTCAAGGATTTTAATAATGCACACAACACACACATACATACACACACACACAGACATCCTTATCAGCAAACTCCAGTTATTTCTCCCCAAATACAGTTGTGCTGACAGAGTGAGCTATCACCATGGTGATCAGGAAGATGTGAAGTGAACAGCAAGGCTTTGAGAGGTGATCTTGACTTCACGCAAACACACAGAAATATATGCAGTTACACATGTTTCTTTTACAGAGCTGCACCATAATCATAGTACTGCGCACACAATCTCATGCTGATCGATCACACAGAGACAACACAGTACTTCTGCCCACGCCACATAGTAACGCACATTTCCATATGCGTGCACACATACTGTGAGAATTCATGAGCAAGCCTTCTCCAAGAACACACACATATTCCGACTCCTGCACGCACACACGTGCCACATGCAGCCACCCATGCACTCCCCCTGACAGAAATATCTATCAGTTAGCCCACAGTCAATATGCACTCGCACACACACAAACACAGACACACAGGTGCGCACAAACATGCCCAGTTAGATAATTGGTGACGTGCTGTATACTGCTCAAGGTGAACACTGAGTAAACTAACCTCTGGCTCTTGGAGGATAAACTATTCAATCAAGTCACATCAGGATCACACAACATGGTGAATGCTAAAAAGATCAGGCAGATCACAATTGTCTGCACTGCAGTTCACACAAACATGAGTTAACTTTTTTCTAAGAGGAACCATTTGGTTGTTTTTATTTTTTTAAAATCCCTGCAGTCGAAATTAATTTATTGCTTACACGAGGTGCATTTGACATAAATTCCTCGCATCCATGTTAATTGCTTACTGAATATTGGCTTTAAGCCATGTATACATTTTTTATTTTGCAGAAAATGACAAAAAAGCGCAATAATAGTCTCATGAAAATGCAACGGAAATTTTATGTAGGTTGCAAGAACCAAATTATGCAGCAGTTCAAAAACATAAAAAAGATTCATGCTTCTAAGTGACAGGCCCCACCACCAGCTTCATTACAGTTGTTAGCTGAAAAATGTGCTATGATTTCAGTTGCGCAGAGCACAACAGAGAAACCAATAATGGGAAAAAGGCTCTGAATGTTAAAGAAAAGGAAAACACCCGGTTGTTTCTTGATGCTAAAACTGTGTGAAAGGTTCAGCCAACATATTCGAACCTTTGGTAAAAATAAAAGGAAGCAGGAAAGAATTTAGTGACACCTACGTGTCTGAGTTTTTAAGCAGCTCAGGCTGAATTATCCTCTTGACTGTATTAAAACTCACACGAATTGGGTCAAAGGGCCAGAATTCTAAGAATTAATAAAAAATCATTGATGGCGTCTCAGTGATACACTAAGAAAGCTAGTAGTTAATAGCTAATTTCAATATCAGCAATGCTGTCAAAAAATTGACCCATTAAAGTATCATTCCCCATGAGCGATGACCTCAACCTGAACTCTAACCCTACACAGTCAAAAGTTTAGTTTTTATTACATAGTTCTATTAAGTCTTTGTAATCATCTAACAATGAATCTAATCATTCTCAAATGTCGAAAACTTCATATTTTTCCAAAAAAAAGTCAGTTTTGCCTTTCTCCAAAATAAATGCAGCTGTTTAGAGACTGCATTAAGTAATCTTAATGCTCAAGTTTGCACTAGGGTTGGTTAAGTTTAGCATTTCATGAGAATTAAATGATGAATAAAGCTCTGTAAAGAACAACATAACTGAGGACAGACTTATTAGAAGTCAGCCATCTTACTATGTGAACACAGAGCCAAAATTGTGCGTTTTGGGAAAACAGCATCAAAGGACCAGAGAATGCTCACATAAATATAGGTATAATTTTCTGTTTGGTGTGGAAGAACATCTGAAATTACAAATAATTAGCCTGAGTCAGATGAGCTCAGAGGCATATCTGATCAGAATTAAGCTGTTATTACACTGATGCTGACATATTTCAGCTTTGATGAGACTTGATGTTCATAGATATAAAACGGATCTGTTGTTGAACACGGCCAGGAAGGATTACTGGGTATTAGTGTCACTCTAATGTGAAATATGTAACACCAGAGGTGGTGTTGCCAAGGTTGTAATTTAAGGTGTTTTTTTTTTTTTAAATCTCAGTGAGTTTTTGCCTTGGATTTTGGAGTCTTTCATTAAATAGCTGTGAAGGAGAGAATTTCAAGCACAATCAAAGGCTATTATTAGATAAAATGAGAGATGATGTCAGTCAAGAAACATTGAGTTTTTCTAGGTATTAAATATTTACATATGCTTATGTCCTTAGATTTTGCATTGTAAAATTTTGGTGTTGCCTCAGTTTTGTGTTCTTAGCAGACAGGCGCGGCACCCCATGTGGTCTTCTGCTGCTGTAACCCGTCTGCGTCAAAGTCAACATGTTGTCCGTTCAGGTACAGTTGCCCAGAGATCTGCAACTCACATCCTGGATATTTTTTCTTTTTTTGGACTCTGCAGCCAGCTCTCTGAGATGGTAGCTTGGGAAAATCCCAGTAGATCAGCAGTTTCTGAAAAGTTATTTATTGCAATTCAAGTCGTTTAAGTCCGATGAATACCCTGAAATGGTAGAAAGGTAAGTGGTGAACTGCCAGAGGTTAAAAAAAAAGGTAAGATTACCCAAAACTAAAAAATAATGTACATTTCAGAATTATACAAAAAGGCCTTTTGCACGGAACTCGAAATGGGTTAACAATTTAAATCTGTTCTGGAGCAGTGGAGGTTGATCAAGCCTTGAAAGCTGGTGCTACTAATTTCTACAGGTGTTCCAACTTTTCTGGATTACTTATAACCTCCTCTGTCTGCATAAAAGCAGTGTTGGAACACACTGTGGTACCAAACCCTGGTGACCATCAGTTGGACAGTATTGTACTGCAGAAAGTAGTGTGTTGCTACAAAACTGGAGAGAAAAAGGCAATTAACAATTTAAGAGAGACAGAGAATCATAACACTTGAAAATGTAGGGGTTTCCTACAGAGAAACTGAAAAGAAAGTCAAGGTGTCAGTGAGTACAATTCTCTTCACCATCAAAAGGTACTGAGAAACTGGGGCAAACTCTGAGAGGAAGAGTTCTGGTAGACCCAAAGCCACAACTGAATCAGAGGCCAAGTTTCTGAGAGTTAACAGCGTGATAGGTGGCTCACAGGACGACAGCAGTCGTAGTAAGTCCCAGTTTCAGCTGTGAAGAGAAGTGTCATGATCCTGGGTCTTTTGACCCAGCGTTTTAAGTTTGAGTTTATTTTGTTCATTAGGTTATCTAAGTTCATTTGGTTATTAGACTCCTTGTGTTTTCTTCCCCTGTATTTAAGTTTCCCCTCACCCTTCGTGTTTCATGCTGCGTGTCTTATGTTATCAAGTTTGTATTATCATGTCTGTCTCATGTTTCCTGTTTTATTTTGAAGGAGTTGTGTGTTCTTTGTTCATTGTATTTAGGTTCACTTCCCTTGTCCCCTCATTAGGCTCATGTCAGTCAGCTGTTCCTCCATGTGTTCCCACTTCCCCTAATCACCTCCTGTGTATTTAAGTCCTCTGTTTTCAGTGTGTGATTGTCAGGTCGTCTGTTGTCCACGCCATGCTTCCTATGCTTCCAAGTTCCTTGTCTAGGTTTTTCTTATTGTTTGTTTAGATTTCCCAGTTTAGGTTTGTGTTAATTTTGCTTCAGTTTGCCTTGCCCTTTGTTTGTACCTTTTTTACCAGCCATATTAAACGGTTCGCTTTTTGTTAACATTCAAGTTTTGTTCCCTGTTCCTTGGAGTCTGCATTTTTGGGTCCTTTTTTCAATTCATACAGTCTGCCCTCGCCAGACTGTGACAAGAAGACTTCGAGCTGCAGTTTTGACAGGATAAGTTGCAGCAAGATAGCCATTGCTAAGTAGGGATGGGTACCGGTATCGGTTCTGACATAAACGGTAGTAACCAGACCGAAAAGCAGCACACATTTCGGTGCTTTATTTCGGTGCTTTTTTTTTTTTTTCCCTGAGACATCATACACTTTGGATTCTAGCCAATCATTTTACCTTTCCGAGGATAGTAGGCAGGCCCAGGTACGTACATTCTTTTAGAGCAGAGCTACAGATTAAAAATGCCCAAGGCAAAGCGGTCAAAAGTCTGGCTGTAAAAGATGCAAACTCAGCAGCCTGCAACAAGTGCTTTAAGGTGATACTGTGCAAAGTAGGTAACTCCTCGAATCTGATGGAAACACTTAGCGACACATAGCGTTTTTTTAAAAGCTGAGAAATGCACCGTATTTAACACCTTGCTGCAAGACCTCACACCGAGCACATCTACTGTGGGTGTGGTGCCTGTTATCGACCCGGAGTTAGCAACATCCCCCAAAAACCCGAAGAGTAGAGTCCTGGCCCCTAGCCCTGCCAGTGTAGCAGAAATGATGACGGATGATGATGGCAGCAGCAGCAGCCGTTGTTCGTGTGTAATTTACGTTGAGTAGGCTAACCACGTTATTAAATTAATGCATGTAAGGTGAACTAGCAAACACCGTCGTAGTTACATGCAGCTGTCTTCTTGTTTGATGGCAGATACTCCCTTCACCCTGGCCAAAAAGGCTAAAATGACCAAAGAAAAAGTGGAAAACAGTTAAACATGAGAGGTTTTTGGACAAAGTTGGTGTTTTTTCCATTGTTTAAGCACTGCTTCCAGCCAAGAGTGATGCCATATATGCCCCATAGCTGCAGAAAAGGCTAACATTGTTATCTTTTTACAAAAAACAGCTAAACATGAGAGGTTTTGGACAACATTTGTGTTCTCCATTCTTTAAGCACCGGTTCGAGCACAGTTTAAGCACCGGCACCATTATCGGATAAAACCTGAACGATACCCATCCCTGTTGCTAAGACGTCGGAATAAGACAAAGAGGCTTTCCTGGGCCCTGAAACACCGCCACTGGATCGCCATCGAGTAGGCAAAAGGATAATTTCATAGTGTGTGGCATCAACTGCCAGACATGAAGGAGGAAGTGTGATGGTCTGGGGCTGTTTTGCTGGATCCAGGGTCAGTGACTTGTACAGAGTGAGAACTCGTAACTAGGTAACTAACTTAGTGACTAATAGAATATTACAATTTCACAAAGTATTTGTCAGCAATAGCAAAAAGAAAGAAAAAACATCATTTTATTGGCCCCTAACTACGAAAATACACGTCTGCTCACTGGCTTCAATCACAGACTCAGAATTTGTTAGTTGCACTGGGTACACAACTAAAAACTTGGGAGTGGGGTTTGGTTTAAACAGGCTTTTTGTTGAGATTTTTTTTATTAAATAATAATTATATATTTTAAAACTACCTGTTTATTGTGCCTTATTGTAGACTTTAATTGTTATTATGGCACTTAATGTTCTTATTTTTAAAAAATCTTTCTGTGTTTAGCACGTTGTGACTGCATGTCTGTGAAAAGGGCTTAATAAACTGCAAGAAACTGTGGTGGCAATATATAGCTATTTGTGGACTTGAACTTTGGCACGCTGTGAATGGGAGCAAAAAGTTGTAGATAAATAGCATGTTTGTTTAGACCAAAAACAGGTATGCCTAATAAAGTGCCAGAGATCGTGCAGGATGAGGGATGCACCCGCTATGCTATTGGGGTGACATGCACCATCCCGCTGACAAAACAGACATGAGGCAGTGGTAAGTATACCACTGATGGCAACAGCCAGACTGTGGTGAAACAAATAATATATACTGGCATCGCTGCTTTGCAACAATCCCACTAATAATAATAATAAACAAAATGGCAGAGGTGAATAACATATACTGGGATTCGCGCTATTAACTAGAATTTGCAATTCTGGGAGAAATTGCAGTGGGATTAGCTACTTGCGGATTTGGATTGTGGCACGCTGTCAATGGGAGTAAAAAGTTCTAGATAAATAGCTCGTTTGTGTAGGGTGAAAACATTTGTGCCTAATAAAGTGGCAAACATTTCCCAAATTGATGTGTTTCTATTAATCATACTGTAAGTTCATAACGAGAAAGAGAGCATGGTGAAAAAAATTGTTGCAAACTGTGAACCTTTAGCTTCTGACAGGCTTTAGAGCAGGAACTAACCCACTAAGCCAACCAAAAACACACAACAGTCCAGGCTTGCATGTCCCACATGAGCCAGTGGTAATTGTGCCACAAACCGTGACAGCCTGACTATGGTGACGATCCAACCTACATATGATACTAACGTTAGGGAGGCGTGACATGAGAAAACCCCCTCTTTTCTCCCTTTGAGAGAAGTGCTGCACCCTGTAGTGACACACTGTCAGTAACATTACTGTAATGTCATTTCATGCAGCAGATAGCTCTATGCTGCTTGAGTCTGAAAAGCATCCCTTGCTGCACTTGAACTCATAACCTTCAGCCTACAAAGGAGGACAAAACGAGCAGTGGCTTTACAACTACACTACCAAAGCAGCAGCCCAGGTCCCCATTCAAAGCTAAATGCACATCTCAGAAACTGCACAAAATTGTACAAATCTGAAAGCAGCTCAAGAACGAGCCACCGTTTTCAAATGAACAGTGTCTTAAGTGTGTGAGACTGGTTATTGCAACAATCCGACTAATAAATAAAATGGCCGCCAACAAGAACATATTCTGGGTTACTTTGTAACAGTCCCACTAATGAACTTGCCTTACTCACTCGCTTCACTTAAGTGTGCACACGAGGAGCTGCAGTTTTGGCATTTGTGCACTGGCTTCATTTTTCAGCCCTGGAGGCGTTCGCTTGGAATAACTATGTGTGGATTCACTGACTGAACTCCACCGCTGCCAATCTCTTCATTCATTCATCATTTTAATTAAAAGTGAGCAATTCAAAATGCAAATTCACACTTTACATACATAGCATGCCAGGATGGTCTTTTTTATGCTAAGTAAAGTTAGATATGCACATTTTTCAAATCAACTTCTTTCCCAAGCCTGAGCTGTTTGAAAGGGCAAAGAAAATGACTGCCTGGCTGCTCACGATATCATGAATACCAGCAGAAACTACTATACAGATAAACAGAGTTTAAAAAAAAACCAAACAGTCTGTGTTTTATCAAAGTGGATGTTAAGATTTGCAAACTTTGGAGTGCACAAGTTGAAATTCTCAGAATTGATGTAACGTGGTAGAATTTTGTGTTATTAGTGTTATTATTCAAGCCTGTTTTAATATATTATTTCAGTATGTGTATCCAAACTATTCAGTGGCAATAATTAAAGACACTGCTATCTAATGACAAACTTACTTATGAACTAATAAGAAAAAGCAGTTTTCCACTTTCCCCCCTGCAGAACTAGTACAGAGCCGATGTCTGCACTGACGGATTTTAACCCAGTAATGTCTCTAAAAGAAGAACGCTTCCAGCTCTGGAACCTTCAGCACGCTACCAGAAGTGGGACATCATAGCCAGCACAGAGGATGCTCAGCCAAAACCACAAGAATTCAACTGTATACACAGCATTTCGGTATTTGTCTCGTAAATGGCAGCAGATTTCATCATCGTGCAGTATGACAGCACAAAACTTCAACTCGAGTCTGAGTAAAAGCCACACATCCACTTCCACCCAAATGACAGATTCAGGAAACATATTAAGCAAGAGAAGTCTTGCACAGCTGTCTCCCTCAGCACACCTTCCCAAAAAGCTCATTCCAGCCATGCATATGGATTAGCACCTGCTGCTATGGCAACAGACATCCTGCTTCACCGGCCAGGCTAGTTTGGCTAGAAATGTCTTACCATTTTTTATCTAAAAAAAAATAAAATAAAAAATCCTTCACATATGGTTGCTTTTCACAGTCAAACACCACTGGGTACTGTCAAGTGCTCTTGCTGGAAAGTGCTTGAGTGGGTGAGCCTTCAGCTAAGCCTGGCTGCCCCGTCAAACCCAGCCCAAAGCACTGGACTTATTAGAAACTCCATGCCTCACTAGAACTGAATAGGAGTTAAAATGACAGTTGTTCTACACTACAGTGTAAGGGGTTTTCATATAAGGGAGGACAATTTGAACTGACTCACTCACCTCTACTGTAGTAGCTCCAAAGAGCAGTGGGTAGAGAAGTCCTTCCCACTTGAGGACACTGTCGGTTGCGTGGAGTGTCCCTCCTCAGGTCTAAATGCCAATGAGCTCCTCAAAAACTGTCCTTTCTACTGATGGATGGATTTCAGCTTGTTCACTTGTTTGTGGAAAACTCTCTGTGGCCCAGCTGGATTCCCGTGTCCACACAGACAGGGAAACAGGTGTTGTTCCAGCAAATGGTTCTTTCTCCGCTAGCCGGGGCAAGAGATCTCAGAAGTAGAGCTTTGACTGTTAAATGAGAACGAGAAAAGAGGAGCAAAGCTGTGTTAATAAAAGTGAAAATTACTTTCAAGTCAGACGAACATCAAGGGACAGAAGCAGCCATAGATAGAGATCAAATCAATGCAAACCTTTAATTAACCAGAATGACTTGATTAGGTGCACATACCAAGAGCCCTTTTTTCCTGATTGAACATTTTTGTTTGGTCAAACACTTTCTGATGTTTATTAGTAAGTTCCATACCAGATTATAACTAAATCAAGTCTAATTATAAGTGTGGAATGTACAGCATCTTTGAAGACAGCCTTACTTTTTCAGATAAATCCGCATTCAGTTCAATTCGATTTTATTTATGTAGCACAAAATTACAACAGCAGTAACCACAAGGTGGTTTATATTATAAGGTGGAGAGCCTACAGTAATACTTTTCAGCCTAATCTAAAGTAGAGAGATAGTCCTGAATCCAAACTGGGACTTAGTTCCAGAGAAGAAGGGCCTGAAAGCTGAGCCCTCTGCTTCCCATTCTAATTTGAAATACCACAGGAACCACAAGTAAGCCAGCAGTCTGAGTCTTTATTATCTTTTCTTACTAAGTATTAATTTGACTAATTCACCTGGACATTGACTGGCATCATTTACTTTTACTTTTTGAGTATTCAAACTTTCATCTTTCACACATATAGCCAACTTTAAAGACCTTAGCAAGGTTCAAATGTATGTCTATGATATGAGGTGAGTAGCATATAGAATTCAGTTTTAACTAATTTTCATTCTTTATTTGTCTCCTGATATGTCCTACTTAATTCTACAACACAAATATGTACATTTTGCTGCACAGGAACATATACATAACTTTTCTATGAAGGTACACATAGGTACAGTGGGGGAAATAATTATGATCCATTAAAAACAAAACTACCATAAAAAAAAATCAGAGACTGCTCGTTCCTTTGTAAGCAAACATACAAATTCAGGAGGGGATCAAATAATTATTTCCCCGAGGGCGTTCATGTAGATTGAATCCCTGGGGGTGTTGAAATAACAGAAAAAACTGTCAAAAGAAGAAAGCAGATATTGGAGTCAAATTGTTAAATATTGTCATTGTGTTACTTAAATTTGTAAGTCTTAGTTCAAGCAGCAGATCAAAGACATTCCTTTGTCTCTGACCACCTCTCCAGCCAGTTTGTTGGTGGGGGAGGCTGAAGTGTTTTATTATAGGCACATCCTATCTGAAGGTTCTGTTTGTTGCTTAGTAAACTTCCTGCTTTTATGATCCTTTTGTGGGCAGGAGGGCACACAAATGTACCACAAACACAAACATACTCACACACACACACACGCCTTATCTTTTGTAACCATAGGGGGGTTTTACAATGGGAGGTGCTTGTGTGTATTGTAACTGTTTTCAATAAAAGGCAGCAAGTGGAGGCCAGAGTCGAGGTCGTCTGTGGTTGGATCCAGAGTGCTTTTCTGAGACACCGACCGGGGCCTCCCTTGCTCAAGTAAAATAGATCAATCGCTGATTGTCTTGCTTTCTTCATGAGGAATAAGTTTCTAAACCAACGGTGCCTGTGGAAGCACAGACCCAACAGCAGACATCTAATTTAAGTGACACTGTTGATTGCAATGCCCCAAAACTGCACCAGTGTAACTGACCATACGTCAAAAGCCACTTTCTTTGTGTATTTCTGCTGGAACAAAGACAATGAATGAATGAACATATATTTGCATAAGCAAACCGACTCACTTTCTATCCTCAACATCCTTTTTCCGATACATCCACAGTCCCTGCTCTGAACAACCTCGCCTCTCTAACTTTGTCTACAAACTGCGTGGCCAGAGCTCTGCCTGTGATAAACTTGTTTCCAGCACCACCTGGTCAGTCCCTGTGGAAATCTTCACATCATCAGCTCTGCCTGATATCTCTTTGCTAGTCTACCATTCATCATAGCAGGTCTCTCTATCATCTTGTAAACCACCCCTTGGTGCTGCTGTCATCTGTGATAAATCACCCTTGATACTCGTCCCCACCCACTCCACCCTGCCTGCACTTTTTTCTTTACACATTGTCTGTTACTTCGGATAGTTTACCCAGGTATTCCATCTCTACGTATCTTCACTGCCTCTACTCACTGAAACTTCGGCATCTTCCCCCATCTCCATCTCATTCACAGACATGGATTCTGTCTCGCCTCCAGTGATTTTCATTCCTCTTCTCTCCAGGGCATGCCTCCACCTTTTAAGGCTCACTTCCACCTGCCCCCTACTTTCACTACAGATTACAATGTTGTCTTCAAACACAGTCCAGTGTAAACCTAAATAATAAAGCATTTTCATAAATCAAGGAATTATTATTAGCAACCAGTGCTTATGCTAGGAGTTAAAACAATGAAGCCTTTTAAAGCAACATATACAAATGTGGAACATTACAACAAATTATGCAAATAATATTATGACTGCTCTCCAAATTCAAAGCTAATTTCTGATTTGATATCTGTTTTTGCCATCCATCGTCATTTGGTGGTGCCCTGTAAAGGTGTTACAAATCATATGAGTTACAGTTGCCAGGATGACGCTGTTTTACCATCCCATTTGGGTTAAATGATTGACTTGTTAAGCGAAAGGAAGCCCACTGTTCTGTTGACCAGTGATGGCTCAGGAATTCCTACAAGTTCAAGGAGCTTTTTCCTTTTCAGGCACTTACTGAAAAGGAAATGGCCTAGACACGTCTACTTTTACAATAAATATTACTTATATTCTTCCCGATCTTCAGTATGTAATGCTTATGTCTTATGTCGTACTTTGGGCGATTGTGTCACAAATCCAACCTTGCATGGAGTGACACAAAAAAAGAAAAGGATTAACCACCATCCTGTGCCGTACAAACACACCACACACAAAAATGCATCTGCTGGGGAATGAAAAAAAAAAAGGTACTTGGCCCACATAAATGTCAGAGCACACTGATGCAGGTCGGTGCCAACTCATCTGGTGTTAAAGGGGTGGGACCACAGCAGCATCGGAGATATTAACTGTTTTCAGGAGGGAACGAAGCTGAATATCTGTTTTTTTCCAGCTGCGTGCAAATCCTCTGGCTTTATGTAAAGGTTAGAAGAGACAGGGTCAGGAGGTGGGTGCATGTGTGTGACAGAGAAAAGAGAGAAGAAAGGAAGGGGTAAGAGGGAGGATCGGCTTGGCAGATAGAGGGAATAATAAGTTAAATGTCAGAAACAGCAGACTACTGCCTGTAACCTCAAGAAGATGGTGGCCTTGACAAAGTGGGAGTGGCAGAAGCAGGAATATAAACCGACGACAGATGACAAAAACGGGGGAAAATCATAAATCTTGTGTGTGATCGAGGCCGAATGCGAAAAGAGAAACACAGGTTTCATGCACTTTAATTTAGTGTGGAAATTAGAAACAGCGTAGCAAATATAGCTTCATAGGGCCTAGATTATTAACTCTAGAGAAAGTGTAACAAAATAGAAGGCAAATTAAAACAAGGTGTTTAATAAGTGGGAGGAGAGAAAGGTGATAGTGTGTGTATGATGGGAAAAATAGGCCAGTTTTTTTTCTGAACTCCAGCACAGGATGGGAGAGAAAGAGTGTGGATTCAGGCTAGAATAAATGGGTGAAAATTATGTTTTGATCCGCCGCAGTGCCCAACAGTCAGCTCGGGGGGCACAATCCATCAAGGAACAGAGGGAGAAGAAGAAAAACGGTGAGATGCAACACAGACGGATGAAAGGGAAGATGGACAGTGAAGGACAAGAGCGAAAAAACTCAAATGGAGTCTCAGAGAGAATGAAGACTGAGAGAATTCAAAAGTGAGGGCAAGCTGTTAAAGTACCTGAAATGAAGACCTATCCATGCACTATTAAATGATTTACAAAGATCAGTAACTTCAAATACGAGCAACAAAAAAAAAGGTTAAATTATGAGAAAATAACTGCAACAAATGCTGGAAAAGTTCACCGATCAGGGAATCAAAGTGCTAATAACACTCGAATTCCATATCTTTGTACCTCTTGATCTAAAACCAAGTTCCTGCTGGTTGATATATAATTTCTTTAGCTGTCAGCGAATCGAATCAAAGCAAATCAGGGGTTCTGTATTTAGAGACTTCCTAATTGGCCATTACATGGCTCGGAGTGGTAGCATCTAAACTTCTGAAAACTGATCATTAACTGGCATAATGTGAGCGGAAGGCTCATGTTTTTTCATGTGGTACTACAGCGCGAGGCCGTACAAGAGAAAAATCCGTTCAGCCCAATTACCCACATTATTTTATATGAAATGTTTATCTGTTTGCATTCAGATTTAGGTACGTGATTATATATTAATATTATTCTGGCTTGGCTTGCTTCTTCATAGGTTTATATTTCGCTAGCATGTTAATTAAGTGAATCTCGATGTTCTATTCAATTAACTGATGTACTGTTTGAGCTAAGGTTTGAGGAGCCTCACAACCGTGAGCGTGCATTTTTAGCCAGACGCCTTAACCCTCAGCCCAGCTGCACTCAAGGTTATCACCCTACCATTGTGCTGCTATAGGGCAAGAGGCGGGGTACAACCTGGACAGGTCGCCAGTCGGGTCGCTAACATGGACAGACAACCATTTGCACTCACATTCACATCAATCTGGGCGATTTAGAATCACCAGGTAACCTAACTCCAGTAACTCCATGTCTTTGGGCTGTGGAAGGAAACCAGAGTACCCGGAGAGAACCCACACAGACATGGGAAGAACATGCAAACTCCACACAGAAAGACCCTCACTTTGAGCCCAGGACCTTCTTGAGTTTTTCTTGGACCTTGTAGCGAGAGTGCCAACAACAGCATTGCCAGGCTGCCCCGAAGAAACTATGCTTACTTAATTTCCCATAACCATGACTTTGCCTAATGTTGTCCTTCCATAGTTGTTGTGTGTTACCATTTACTGAAGCTGAAATGTCAAACAATTTGTCATCAGACATTAGAAACAATGTCAGGGTTGAATCTAAGGTTTTACAGTCATTCAGCATTGACATTTTATTTTTGACAAACTTTAAGGAAATAATATTATTCGACGGGAAAGTTTAAACAATAACACAAATAAAAGCAGATTGAAGAGTCATTTTTTTGTGAAAATTCTCAGTTATCCAGGTTATGGTAGTCTTGAGTCATCTAAAATTGGTTTCTTAATCAGGATAGTGAGCTCATTTTAGTGAAATGGCCTCCACAGTCACTCAGTCCACAGAGCACATTTGGGATACAGTGGGATGAGAGAGTCACATCAAGGATGGGCAGCCCACAAATCTGCAGCAACTGTGTGACGTTGCCATGTCAAATATGGACTAGAAGCTCTGAGAAATGTTTCCAACACCTAGCTTAATCTGTGCTACGTGAATATTAAGGCAGTTGTTGAGGTAAAACGACCCAGAACCCAAGAAACTGAGTGTAGTCTGTAGTTCTGAACAATAAGGGCGCCCAATCCAACCCCAGTAAGGTGCAACTGATGAAACGCACTCTTTCTCTTTCAGTCAATTTATCCGACAATTCATTTGGAAGAAAAAAAAAAATGTGAAAAGATCAGTATTTTATGAATGGTCAACAGACATGAACTCATAAGACATTTTAGTGGAAATAGTATTTCCTAATTTTATCCTCTGCTCTATATATTAATAAGGTTTGGAGAACATTAATCTTTCACTGAACAGGAACATTTTGTGCAAGCGCAATTATGATAAACTACATTGTCTGTCTGTACACAGAGATTGATGTGTAGAATAGACTGAGGGTAATAGTTTTATCATCCAACTTCATTTTTCCAAGTATGTTGGTCTAATGAAAAGGCTTTCGTGCCATAGTATTGTATCGTATTGTTGTCAATGACTCCCTGAGTACATCAATATGGTCAAAGAGCTGAAGCTACAACTACAAGTACAGCAGTAAGGCAGAATTATGCTGCACAGTACATTTGGCTTGAGTTAATAAAGGTCAAATAGCCCAAAAAGCTGGCAAGTTCAATATTTACCTGAGGCAATGAGGTACCTGGATGAAAGGTGGGCAGATCAATCCAAATATTAATAATGTCTTTAATACTACTGGTATCAGTATTGAATTGATACTTGTGGAATAGGATCAATAGTATCCTCTAATTATGTAACTCATTGAACTGTGTTAAATAAATTAGATTTGTTGGGGGAAATATACTTCAAACATGCACCATGAAAATCTTTTTTGTGGACTTTTCCGTTTTTTATAGCCTATATCACATTAAAAAGCAGAGGTTGACCCAAAGTGCTTTAAAGACAAGCGCATTTAGATTCATGAAAAGCTGAAAGGTGTGTTTAATTATTGTTGAAAGTAAAAATCACAGAGATTCAGTGTTCATTAAAATGTGTTCAGAAATTGGCTAATTGATGATGAGTCATTTCATGCACCATGACACACACAGAAGCTGCCTTATGTTAAAAGCATCTGTACCGGTATGGTATTGGCAATACTGGCCCTGTATTCACTTGGTATCAAATCCATACTAAAATCTGCAGTATCGCACAGCACTAACTTGGACCATAAAAGATAATGCAGAGGAAGAATAAAATGTATTAATGAACAGACATGTAAGGTTTGAGCTTGAATGTAAATGCATGTAAGAAGGCAGAATGAGAGCAGTGAGCGATAACAAGAGATGCTGTGAGGAGGATGAGAAGTGGTTTTAAAGGTGCAGAGCCACAAAGGCAGGGCAGTGGGGTGGAGGGTGTGAGCGCATGACTGTATGATTCCATTAGGCTGTTGTCCCTGGCAACCATACACTCGCACCCTTTTTTCTCTCTGTGTTTTTCCCACTGCAAGCCAAATTATATCTCTTTAATAAGGACACGAGATGCTTCTTCTCCTCCCCACTGCTCCCCACAATCTCTCCTTCTCTTTCATCTGTTCTTGAGAGAAGCAGCTTTTCTTCCTCCTCCTCTCCACAGCCTCATGACTTGTTTTCCTCACGGTAACGATTTTTTTTTCTTTTGCTCCCATTCCCTCTTCATCAAGTCTTGGTGTCGTTTCTTTAAGAAAAATCCCCACATCCCCTTTTCCCCCGCTCCTACCGTCCAATCTCCTGCACTCTGAGTGGGTGTATGGATGACATTCCGATGACCGCCACTCAGCCAAAACCCACAGTTTGTCACAACCAGCACTGCACCGCTCTAACCCTTCCACCCTCCACTGAAATTCCTCCAACCTGACAGCCTCATGCAAGCTGACTGTGTTAATCAGGAGGTGGGTGCAATTTATGCCCCCACTGAGAGACACGAACAGACACACAAAGCCAGTGCTGACCTCATCTTTTTCTAACACACAAATCAATGACAAACTAGGCGCTGCAAACAAAAACGAAATTATCATTTTAACACAAACATCACATGGGGAAGTCTGTTTGGAAAAAGTTGACTAAGATAGTTCTTTGAGAAAGGTGCTTAATCTTGTCAATGTGGACACAGTGGAAATATTCACTTGCCACCTGTGAATTGCTGAGAATGCTTAGCAGGCTTTCGCTGCATAAAATCAAGCCTGAATTTGCATCACATGCAGCATATTCACTATAGAGATGTCCAGTCAAGCTGTCAGCACAACCAGCTGCCCTTACACTATCACAAAAAAATGGGGTGCCAGATTGACCACAAAGGGCAAACAAATCAATCAGCCACTTGTAGAAGATGTTTGAGGTCAGTCTGTCTGTGCAGATCACCAGCAGTCAAGTGAAGCTACACGAGAAGGAAACACGTGTAAACAGAGCAGAAATGGAGGGGATAATATGACTCTCAATCACCAGCTGCACAAGTCTGAACACTTTTAAGGCATTAATATGCTCTTTTTGATTGCCATGGTTGAGAGCGAGTTACAATTCAGATAGGTTGTGAGCCTTACACTGTATTTATTTGAAAACAGTACAAGAACATTAAAAATGTGCAAAACCTAGAAATATTTTTTTTCTAATTTTTGTTGTTGTTTGTTTTAAATATTTTTTCAAAAGTTGGGCTTGGCTGTAGCTCACGAGGTAGAGCAGATCACCTACTAATTGAAAGATTAGTAGGCTACAGCCACCCAACACTAAAGATGGCAGTGTTGCTATTACACCATTGAGCAGCTATGGCAGCAAGTTAGCCAACAAACTGTACATAGTGGTGGTTGAGAAGGAACAGAACACAGCATTTATGATAGATGTGGCAATCCCAGTGGGCAGCAACATCAGGAAGAAAGAGTGTGAGAGAACAGAGAAGTACCAGAGACTGAAGGAACAACTGGAGCCGATGTGAAGGTAAAATCCAAAGTAGTCCCAGTGGTAATAGGGACATTAGGTGCTGTACACCCAAAACTGGAAGAGTGGCTCCAGCAGATTCCAGGCACAACATCAGAGTTCTCTGTCCAAGAGTGCAGTCGTAGGAACAGCTAAGATAATACACACATCCCTCACACTCTCAGGCCTTAGTTAGAAAAGCTGGTTGTACATAAAAACATGAGAAAATGGGGACATCAGTCAGTGTTTAACCCCCAATAAAGGCCTGTGGCTATTTCTTACAAATGGTACACAGGAGAGTGAGCGATTATAAGGTAGCAAAGATCTGTTCATCTGAGTCTGAACTGGCTGACTATTCCTGAAAATTCCTATTGTTCCTTGGAGAGGGAACAAGTCCTTCTCTGAAAAAACCTAATTTGTTTCCAAGGCAAAGGAGAAGAAAAAAAAAAACATAATTGCAGTTGTTTTGAGTACTGAGCAATTATTCCAGAGGATCAATTTTCTACAAGTCATTAATCAAGCACTCAAAGCATTTCTGTGTGATAACTGTCCTCAGTCTATGCTGTTTAGATGTTGCAAATTGAAGCTTTAATGGTGCATTACGAGCCGCATATAATTTTAATGGCAGCTGGTTTCTTCCTTCTGGATGTTGAGCTAACCAACCAGTGCAGCTAAGCTTAAAAAGGGGGAAACAATTATCATGCACAGTGCACGTGGATTAACCTTGAACATATCAGTGGCTACTGTACAATCCCACAAAATATTCATATAGCTGTTGCATGGGCTCAACACATATCCATCTGAAAAGTTGCACAAATGAGCCAAAAATAGACAGTTCCACGGCTTTCCCATGTCCTCTGCTTCACCCCGTCCATAAAAACCCATCTCATACCAACACTATTAACCACCGCATCATCACTGGCTATTTTGCTGTGCTGAATAATCAGGGGATCAGCCACTGACAGCTAGGAGTGATGGTGATGGAGGGAGAAAAAGAAAAAAAACTGGAAGTGAGCAAAAGATTTGGGCCTCAGTAAGAAGGAAGAGACGGAGGAGTAACACAGGCTGTGGATGGTGGCACGTGGTGATGGGGAAGGTGCACGGACGCAGATATTTGGGTGAACTTGAAGCGTTTAAAACAGATGACTCATGTTGAAAACTTGTTCGATTTGGGTAAGAGAAGTAAGCAGACTGAATCCAGGTAGGTGCCAAAAATAGTGATCTTTATTTACACACTTGCGCAGAGTGTGGGAAGAAACTTGCAACAACAATCTTACAATCTTCCTCGAGCAGACCGCTCCCCATCCTTATATTACCCTGATGACATCACAGCTAGATCTTACTGGAAATGATAACAGTTCCAAAGTTCTCCTTATATAGACATCCGATACTACTTTAGAGACAAACAAGTGTGTGATATGTTGTGCAATTTTGTGAGACTGTGTGTCCAACCGAGAGATTGTCCTGAGACGACCTCCCTGTTCTTAATACGTGCGGGAGTGAACGTGCGTACTTTCCATGACTCTCTATGTGCATGTTGGTGTAGGCCTGAATATGTGTGTAGGTGAATGTAGAAGGCCCTACTGGACCCACAGCTTCGAGAGGTGTGAATACAATGATATGGATACCATTTGCAACAGCTTAAGCAGACAGAAAGAATGATAGAGAACAACAATAGACTAATTAAAGTGACGATAATATGCATACATTAATATTTTGCTCAGATTACCATAGATATAATTCAGAGATTATTCTATCAACAGATTCGACAATGATGAATGATTGATCAATGATAGTTCTGATTATAAATTGTCACCATAAGAATACAAAATAAAATATCTCTTGTCCACACTCAACAGGACAAAAAGAAGGATTTAACGCGGCCAACGCACACCTAATGTTGAGAAGATGTAAAGTGGGAGGGAGGCATAACGGGAGAAGAAAAGGATTTTATTCTGAGCCTTTTGTAATGTGCAAGCTTTATATATCAGAACAAGAGATAGAGAAAGGACACAGGGCTGATGAAAAAGACAAGGAGTAAAAATACAGTAGGAAAACACATAAAGGACAGATGACGAGATGCAAGCCTTTCTTCATACTTTGACACATCAATTTCACTTTCACACTTATTTTTAAAATTTTCTCTCATTTCTCTGTCTCTGCCTATTGTTTAAAAAAGCAGCGCATAATCAAAGTAATTACAAGCATGCTCACTTTGAATTCGCCATCTTTTCACTCCACTTTGGCTCGTTACTACTGGCATAATTTCTCTTTTTATATTCTCTCTAAAGCCTTTAAATGCTCTTCTCTTTCTCTCTTGTTTTCTTTGTTAGTGCAAAGCCAAAGTTTTACTTCAGAAAATGTCCTATTTTGTGTACTGTACATTCTGTCTAACCAGGGCTGCCAACTCTCACGCTTCTGACGTGTGAGGCACGCTTTCACCTCCGGTCTCACACTTTCACCCTGCAAAACAAATCTTATGCCAATTAAGAAGTCTCAAAGCCCCTTGCTTATGAAAAGCAGCCATGTTAAACAATCTCTTTTTGTCTACACTTTAACATTTTTCTTACTTAAGCTCAAACACTGGTTCATAAACATCTCTCAATCTAGCTTCAACAGCTCTTTCCCATAGCTTCATGGTCTGACGTCATTAGCCATCCAAGCTCTTCTTCGTTTTAGCATCACTGAGGGTTAAAAACTGCCCAGATTATTCCATCTTCAATAAAATGATCAGTTTGGCTGCTCATCCAGCTGGTATATAAAAGTTTAGTATCCAGGCATCCATGAAAAGAGGACTTAGTTTAAAAGACATTGCACGTTAGCAAAAATATAACTCACTAGTAAACAGAAAAACTAAACAGCAGCAGTTATATTTGCAGGATTATCCAAGTTGGGCTACCTGGTACCTGGTGTGCTAAAGAGGTCTGGTTAGGATAAACACATTAACACAGCGGAGATGGAAGATGAATGTTAACGTCCCCTCAGTAATGTTTAAGGTGAGGGTTGCAGATGAGCAGAGACAAATATAATCTCATAGCAGGTTAAAGAGGCTGAAGGGTCGTCATTAATATGCTGCTTCATGGTTTTGATTACTCACTATAAACAAATTCTAATCCTAGAGCTTCGTGTACACACTGAAATCTTAGTTAGCCTCAGAGTGATTATTTTCTAAAGCGTTCCAATATTAGGTTTCTGGCAAACAACGAGCCCGTGAGATGTACTTGAGATGTTGTAAGGTTTTTAAAATTGTGCAGCACATGAGCAGTGCTAATAAAAAGCCAGAGAGGCCAGTGGAAAGCAACCATTGAATATTTTCAGGGGCTTCTTTATGTTAAATAAAATAAGATACAAAGCATTATAACATGTTAAAGAGATAACAGCAGCAAGATCTTGGACCAGGAACCAAGGTTGATACAACTTCACTTAAGAGCGGAAGGTTCGTCAGTTTTATGTCGCTGTAGTTACCACAGCTCTGCACATCAGCCTTGTTCTTCAAAACTGGTTCCTGTACACACCTTCTCCATTCCTCAGAATCCTCTTAATCTCCAAGACATCTCCATGCCTCCATAGGTATGTCATCAGGACAAACTGCCTTTCCACTCTTCGTCCTCTTCATAGTTGAACTCATTTCCTCCTTACTAAACTTTTGCACTTCCTGCTTCACTAACTATCCTCCATCCTTCATTTACAGGGAGTGCAGAATTATTAGGCAAATGAGTATTTTGTCCACACCATCCTCTGCATGCATGTTGTCTTACTCCCAGCTGTATAGGCTCGAAAGCCTACTACCAATTAAGCATATTAGGTGATGTGCATCTCTGTAATGAGAAGGGGTGTGGTCTAATGACATCAACACCGTATATCAGGTGTGCATAATTATTAGGCAACGTCCTTTCCTTTGGCAAAATGGGTCAAAAGAAGGACTTGACGGGCTCAGAAAAGTCAAAAATAGTGAGATATCTTGCAGAGGGATGCAGCAGTCTCAAAATTGCAAAGCTTCTGAAGCGTGATCATCGAACAATCAAGCGTTTCATTCAAAATAGTCAACAGGGTCGCAAGGAGCGTGTGGAAAAACCAAGGCGCAAAATAACTGACCATGAACTGAGAAAAGTCAAGCGTGCAGCTGCCAAGATGCCACTTGCCACCAGTTTGGCCATATTTCAGAGCTGCAACATCACTGGAGTGCCCAAAAGCACAAGGTGTGCAATACTCAGAGACATGGCCAAGGTAAGAAAGGCTGAAAGACGACCACCACTGAACAAGACACACAAGCTGAAACGTCAAGACTGGGCCAAGAAATATCTCAAGACTGATTTTTCTAAGGTTTTATGGACTGATGAAATGAGAGTGAGTCTTGATGGGCCAGATGGATGGGCCCGTGGCTGGATTGGTAAAGGGCAGAGAGCTCCAGTCCGACTCAGACGCCAGCAAGGTGGAGGTGGAGTACTGGTTTGGGCTGGTATCATCAAAGATGAGCTTGTGGGGCCTTTTCGGGTTGAGGATGGAGTCAAGCTCAACTCCCAGTCCTACTGCCAGTTTCTGGAAGACACCTTCTTCAAGCAGTGGTACAGGAAGAAGTCTGCATCCTTCAAGAAAAACATGATTTTCATGCAGGACAATGCTCCATCACACGCGTCCAAGTACTCCACAGCGTGGCTGGCAAGAAAGGGTATAAAAGAAGAAAAACTAATGACATGGCCTCCTTGTTCACCTGATCTGAACCCCATTGAGAACCTGTGGTCCATCATCAAATGTGAGATTTACAAGGAGGGAAAACAGTACACCTCTCTGAACAGTGTCTGGGAGGCTGTGGTTGCTGCTGCACGCAATGTTGATGGTGAACAGATCAAAACACTGACAGAATCCATGGATGGCAGGCTTTTGAGTGTCCTTGCAAAGAAAGGTGGCTATATTGGTCGCTGATTTGTTTTTGCTTTGTTTTTGAATGTCAGAAATGTATATTTGTGAATGTGGAGATGTTATATTTGTTTCATAGGTAAAAATCAATAATTGAAATGGGTATATATTTGTTTTTTGTTAAGTTGCGTAATAATTATGCACAGTAATAGTCACCTGCACACACAGATATCCCCCTAAAATAGCTAAAACTAAAAACAAACTAAAAGCTACTTCCAAAAACATTCAGCTTTGATATTAATGAGTTTTGTGGGTTCATTGAGAACATGGTTGTTGTTCAATAATAAAATTATTCCTCAAAAATACAACTTGCCTAATAATTCTGCACTCCCTGTATAAGCCTGTACAAGTACTCCTTCCATCTTTTAAACAGTGCTCTTCACTGTGTGGCTTCAGGCTACACAGAAGTTAATTTTTTTCCCTTAAATACATATACATTGATTTCTAAGATATTTACAGGGCAAGTTTCCTAAAACAAAAAGAAAGAAAGAAAAGAAACAAAAAGTCTAACGTGAACATTTTCTTAAACAACAGCAACAACGGCAAAAATAATGTTTGATTCAAACAAATTCAAACATCCCAGTTCGTCCTCGATACACACATTAAACTTTAACATGCTGCATGAAACTTTGGCTCACACTGACAACGCTGCAGGGAAGTTAAAGGAATAGAGATTAAATACAGATTAAATATGAAGATATCTTTCGAAGATGCTTTAGACTAACTGGAGCCAGGCAACTGTTTTCCATGGGCTTTTATGCTAAGCTTAGCTAAACAACTAAACACATCCAAGTACGTCTCTAAACTCAACGCGACGTCACGAGAACAATGATATCTTGGAAAGCAAAAATGGTAAACTACTCCATTTAATACTGCAGAGTAGCCAGAACAAAAATTAACAAGTAAGCAAGGCAGGAAAGTAGGTTATATCAGTAATCTTCAAACTATTCAAGAAAACTGCATACAGAAGCACTACATACACAATCAGACATGCATAAACACAGACTCACACCCTGGAGATGTGCCAAGTCGGCATCTAAAGTACGTACTCGGTATTTGACTGCCAGGGACTGACTGAACATAGTGGAGAACAGACTCTAAAATTTTCCCCCAAACTGACACAGCTTCACAAACCCTTATAAATGAAATTAATTAAAGTCTGCAAGTGGATGCTGGATCGAATTTTGTTTAGAGCTGATGCCATCAAGGTTATTTTAGTGCATATTCGCAAAAAAGTGCTTTGAATTAACGCTCGCTTCAAAGAGATACGCCAATTAAATGTGTTTATATGGAGTGAGGCTTACTCTCAGTGACACACACTGATGCAATTATGTAAAAGATTGAAGACACAAGACATGAATTAATGAAGAATGAGCTAAATGGGGTACATTAATATAACAGGGGAACAACAAAGTAAAATGGATTCCTGCAAATGACCATTAAGCCACTTAATACATGTACCCAGCATTTAGTGCCTTCATTAATTAAGCTGAAATACCTGGATAAATAACACTTTTTTAATGATCATTATTTGGTTGGATTTTTTTTTTTTCTCGTATAAATCACCATGACGTGGCTGCTGTCCAGTTAGGCATGCTGCTTTGTGTGGGAGTTGGCATGGAAACTGTAAATGACAGGCAGGATATGGTCGGTGATCAAAACAATGTTTATGAACCCCTTTCTCACCGTGAACCTGTTATTTGAACAATAAGACAGTGATAAAAGACTTTGTCAGATCAATTATTATGTGATTTTACAACATGATGTATTAGTTTGTAATGAACCTCTTCCCCTACATCTATTACGAGCTACAGTAGCTCCAAAGTGTTTTCATCCCAGCATATCACATAATGACATATTGCTCTGAAAAACTGTTAGAATATGTAAATCACACCTTGATGAAAGAAATATTTAAGTTGAAAGTCTTTACTCATATATATTGTAAAATTTGTGAGAACATAATGAGGTAATAATACACGGAAACCAAAATCACAGCGTTTCTCATGTGACTCAGTAGTGTGTATGGCCCCCACATGCATGCACTCACGACAACGCCTGGGCACGGTCCTCATAGATCGGCAGATGGTGTCCTGGAGAGATCTCCTCCCAGACCTTGTTCAGGACATCAGTGAGCTCCAGGACAGTCTGTAGAGCTCTTTAGCTTTGGATGAAATGTTACACAATGTCCCAGAGGTTCTTCTTTAGATTCAGGTTCGTGGAACACGAGGGTCAGTCAATGACATAAGCTCCCTCGTCATCCAGAACTACCTACGCTCTCTGGCCACATATGACTGGGGATTGTCCTCCATCAGGCAAAACCAAGTGCCCACTACCCCAGCAGGATGTACCAATGGGTCACAATAGGTACTGTTTTCTAGCACAGATCATCACTGACTCACTGCCAAACCAGACAACCTGGATGATGTTGTAGCAAACGACATATGTTCACTGCAGTGTCTCCAGACTCTTTCAAGTCTGTCACGTGTGCTCAGTGTGAACCTCTTATCTGTAAAGAGAACAGAGTGCCACTTTTGGACTGCCAGTTCTTGTGCTCTTTGGCAAATGCCAATTGAGCTGCACGCTGTCGGTCTGTGAGCGCAAACCTCACTAGGATCTCGGACCCTCACAGGTCCAACTCAGTTACAGTTTGATCAGAAGTGGATTTTGTTGTCAGATAGCAAGCAGTTTAGGTGATTTTTAGTGAATAAATACAAAACCAGGTTCATTATGAAAGAAAAAAAATACTTTGAAACATTATGTCATTGATTTGTACAAAAGTCTATTGTCAGTTGTCAGTTATGGGTAAAAACCCATAGACTTACCCTTTTAATACTCACATTTCAGTCAGAAAACTGTTCTAGAAACCACTGCAAGAAAAGACTGTTATTTCGGTGACTCGTAACAGTTTGAAAAGTCCAATTGAACCATCTTTTCTCTACTGAGCTACATAAGTGCAAACAAACTTGTGTATCTGTGCATATTATGCAAATTTCTACACATTTAGTGAGTAGTTATGTCCTCCAAGTGAAGTTCTGCTGCTGTTCTGTGTATGCCAGGACAGAAAACACTTGCTGAGCACTAAACAAGAGCCAGAAGGCCTGCAAAAAGACAGCTTTTTTTCTCTTTCTCATATCTGGATGCATTTGCATTGTTACATTCTTATCCAGAATGATTTAAAAGAAGTGTTTTAGGCGGCAGCACAAGAAATTATAATCACATTAAGCCCACTACTTTCCCTTCTATAACTACTACTACTGCTTTTTACTCTTATAACATTCATATGATCGTATACTACTAAAAGTTTAAATGTGTTTTTGCTGTTGATTCATAGTTTGTGTATACCTACATGAACCCTAAAAGCAAATATATCCTTACAAAATTCAATATTAACCTCAGGCATCCTTTTCATATAGCTGTGTTGATGCACTCAGATGCAAAATTTGCATAATAGTCATTTAAAAGGCTGATTATTTGTTGATTGGCCAGAGCATCCTTTCGCTTGTTTAATCATTCATCTGGATGACCTGTGTTTATTCGGGTTGGCCCAGCCAATGACATGCTTCGCTTCTCACAGCCTGCACCCGTTATCCATCAGTGAACTGGTGGCGAGTCACTCTCACTAACGGGTAACATATGGAAGAGTGTGCTACTCATTTAAACCATCATCACTCAAAACGAAGGATCGTTAATAACAAGGCAAATCATAAGATTTAAACCAACAGATAAGTTGGTTTGAGCTGCAGTTACAGTTTTACTGCAGGTAATATCTGAAAACGAATACACACTTTTCAAACAAGAGCACTTTCTAGATTGTAAAGATGCTTGAAGAAACATACGTGTGTCATGTGTTGCTGTGGAAACTCAAGCGGTAACCAGGCAGCTAACAAGATACAATCCTGTTTGACCCTGATTTTTTATTTTTGTGCTTTCATAGCACTTTAAAGAAAATGCTCCATGTAGTACACTTGTGTCGATACCTATTGTACATAAGCCATTTCTCCCCAGAAGGAGCTGGTGGCTGTGATTATTGGAGGCTTTGTTGCATTAAAGTTGTCATTTGCTACACCGTTTTCGCCCATAATCACAACAAGTGATGCTCCATTTGGTCTTATTGTTAACTCCCAGACTGCTATACTTGGATAAAAACATTTTTCTCATATTATATTTTTGTGAAGCATGAACAGGGATAGAGCTTCCAAATAATAGGGCATTAAAAAAAAAGATGTAACTCCATCATACAGCAGATTTAATACAGCGCTAGTTGCAGATAGATAAATTTTATCCAGCCTCTTTATGGATACAAGTCTGGAAAAAATTCAATTTCCCCCTCAAGTTTAAAAAAAATATATATGTATATATATATTGATATATTCTACTAAGACAGACACCGTTTTTAATATTAGAACCTTTTGCAATTTTATACTAGAGTCAGTCAAACTGGATTTGGGTGAGTTTAGGGGATTGGAAAGTTTTGCGGGGGGTGAAATTGGAGTCATGCTATCATAAGGGCCTTAATCCACTAGCCCTCTTAGGACAACTCACATAACCGGCAGATTATAGTTCATGGTGGATTCGCTGACATGTATTTGGAACAGAGAGCAAAGCCTCCAGGTATCAGGCAGATAGAAAGCTCTGCACACTACAGAAACCACAGCTTTCTGTGTATGTATGTCTGCCTCACTGCTTCCTCCCTTCTCACATGACAACTGCCTTCTTTGGAAAGAGAGATGTCGTGTTACTCATGCTCTTTAATTTTGCTTGGAGTTAATTACATAGTTTCTGAATTAATTTAATTCGTTTACAGACATTAGCAAATGAAATGCACATAGATTTATCTTGTATGTGCTTTTTATATTCCTCCAAAGTTACCCTACCAATCAGTGTTTTTAGTACCATGGTAAAGAGGACAGAACTTGGTACCAAACATTAAAACCAACAATGATGTGATGATCAAGTATGACAAGTGTTCTCAAGAACAATCTCTCAAGGATGGCTCATTAATCATGACTATAGTGTAATCAGAGATATTTTTACATTAACAAAATTGTTTCTATAACCAGTTCTGGCTCTCAAGACTATATATGTACTGATATACTTAATATAATGGCAAACTTTCATCTGTCTTATGGAAGTATGTTTAGTATATCAGTAGTATTTATGTACACTCCATGAAGTACATGCTTTTGCTCTGTTTCAAAAACAAAAATCAGACAGAAGGTAAGAGCAGCAACTGGGAGCAGATGGATCTCTCAGATCTTTTAGAAAGGATAACAACTTGGGCTGAGATGTGTTTTAAAGTTGTAAAAATCAAGGTCACGTAGAGAGGAAAGGTGACCAACTGGTTCCACTTCTGTCTTAGAGATACTTGAGTTCCAGTGGCTTCAGAGAAACCAATAAAGAGTCTTGTAAAAAGCGTTGCCAGCACTCTACAGGAACCCACTTCAAACACAGCAAAACCAAAAAAGAAAAGAACTGAATGATTGACAGATGACTGCAAAACAAAACTACCAATAAAATTCAAATCCTGTCTAAAGCAGAAAACTGTATGAATTCCCAGTGAAGCGGGGTTAAAAAGTAGTATAACCAGTTATCTCTCAGGTGGTTGGGATAGCCAAAAATAGCCCCATTGCCCTCTATGGTAAGAAAAATGGCTAAAGCCCCCCTTCATCAGCCTTATTAAGGTTAGGAGGTGCTGTACATACAGCAAAGCTTGTAAAATTCTCTCAGGCTAGCATTAAGGTGAGGATGGGTGAGAAGCAAAAGGCACATCAGGTAGCGGACCAGTCTCCGCTGAGCCCAGCAGTGCTCTGAGGGGATCAATGGCAGTTGGCCAAGCAGGATTAGGCAGCATTCCAACCACCAATTTCAACAAAGTCAAGAGCGATGAGAGGTTGGGCTCGGTCAAGAAGGAAGTGGGAGCTTAGGTCGACGAGCTGCATGTATGTCAGACGAAAGCGGTGTGGCAGCTGGGTGTGCGGACAAGATAGGCCCTCAGACCAGTGTGGTGGTAAACAGGTGGTGGTGCTGAAGCTGACAGTCCCATAGGAGGAGTGGATGAAGGCAAAACTGAAGGCACTAGTGTAGGCATGGGTGGTACAGTACATGCATACTGAAGTGGGTATGGTGGGGCAATCACTGTACAAAGACTACAACCTGACATCACTGGTGCAGGTAAATGAAAAGCCTAAAAATTAGAAGAACTGGAGAAAGGTGAGAGATACCTGTGAATCATAACATGTGTTTCCACTTTAATTCGACTACCACTGTTGGACTTCAGAGTAACACTTTTGTTGTTTGTAGTGTTGCATTGCAGCACCTAATAGTGCTATGAGACAATTGCATTATGTTGCATCATGCTGCTGCCCTCCCACTCCGCAGAGCCCACAGTCCTTGGCCACATGCTGGGTAAACACTGCTGACACCTGCTGAGTGTGGACTCTCACGTCACACTGAAGCAAACACAAGTTAGTCCGAGAAAGGGACGGATAACAGCTGAATCTCTTCGGCGTTCGAAACTTTGGTGCCGCACTGCATCACACTCAAGAAAACGGACGCCATCAGAGAGTGTATGCAGAGGCTTAGAGACTGTCTCTGATGGTCACATAAACAGTATCATTAAAAAAAACATTTAAAATGACTTCTGTTCTTGTTCATCTCATCCAAACGCAGCATTTCCTGTTTATGGACACAGATTCTCAACCTGCGTCATTCTTTTGTCTCTCCATGAATCACAAAAGGACACACACATACTTATACCTGAGCCACCTGGGGAGAAGCAGAGGGGGGCTTAGTGTTAGCCTACACAAGAGTGGGTGTATCTGTACTCATTGTGAGCCATTGTAAATGAAAGCATCAGCTAAATGTAAATGTGATACACAGTACAATATGTGTTTGTAGTTATTTCCACAGAGCACTGTGGGAAAAGTGGTGGCACATGTGCTGCTGAGTAGTCTTTGTGTGTGTGTGTGTGTGTGTGTGTGTGTGTATGTATAGGATGTTCAAGGGTGTAGAAGCATAACATATGCTGACGCCATTATGTAGCCTACATGCATTAAACGGTGTGTGACTAAGCTTCATGCTTATGCTAGAGATGCTGTGAATGCAGCTGCTATAGACAACGCAGCTTACTATTACGGCCTATATTTGAATCAATGTTTACAGAGTTTATAGAAAGTTTATAATAGATATCATATTTTACAAATGCTCTGATGTAATGGCAATACTTTTATTGTTTGAAAGGTATAACACCCATAGTAAGCGATTTTAATAATTGGGTTAAATGTTGATTAGTGATATAACACAGACCATAGCACATGATCAAACCATCTTACATTAACCACCTAGTGTAGTTTGAGATGCTCTGACAATCTGGTCAAGTTAAACTGGCTAGCTTGACAGCTTTACACCAGCTACTTTAATACAACGCTTATTTTAAAAGTGTGTGTTTGTCTGTTATCTGTCTTATTTCTCTTCCAGCCTTGCCATCTATCTATCCATGCCATCTGCTTAATTTGCTTAGACTGGCAAAAAGAGATTTGTAAGGTGCCCCTTGCACCTCCTGTGAGCTAAGAACAGGAAACTGAGCCTAAAATTTGCACAGTATCATCATAGATTGCTACACTGTTGAAATTTAGAAATTGCTACATAGGGTGATTTATTTCTTATACAGTGACCATCAATACTCTCCTGCAGGATGGAACGTTTGCTGAAAGGCCTAAAAGTGTGTCTGATATATGTCTGTTTAAATGTTCCTGTTGCACAGCCTCAGTACACATACAGGCACAGACATACACTCAATATAAGTGTTCGGAATAATCTTGTCCACATTCTGTTCCACACCTCCAACAGTTCACTGACTCTCGGGTAAAATTGAGAAAACCCAGCCAGCAGCACAACAATCCACCAACAACAGACTGTTTGTCCTCTCACTGCTGGCATGCTAAACATGGCAGGAGGCTACAGCCAGTGAGTCAAAACACTGTGACCGGCTAGACTGACGGGCAATATGGCCCATGCTTGCATGGTATGGACCAGAGATCGCAACTTTTTCAAGACAACTCAGAGGTCAAAGGAGGTACATTACTCCAGTTACAGTCAGAAAGTCATACGTGTCATGGTTTATGTCATAAGAGCACTATACTGTAGTTTCTAATGCTGTCGTGGTGGGATTTAATGCCTTAAGATGAATATAAATACATTTTATTTTTAAATTACAATTACAGCATCAGTGAAGTCTAAATTATTTATTAAAATATTATAGTCTCTATATTAACCAGCTTATTATTAAGCTTGTCAAATATGAATGTGTGTTTTCGTTCTGGATATGCTTCCTTTACTTGTACTTTTATATGAGAGTTTTTAGACATCAACTTTCACTAACAGACTATTAACCCCAACAAATCAGCAAATTTACATATGTGATATCAAACTGTTAGAAATACCAAGACAATCTGTCTCTCCATCTGACCTGATATTATCCGCTTGAATTCCTCCAAAAGTAAAACTTTCCTTTTCATTAAAAAAGATCTCTGATAATAAATCTAATAAATTATACCTTAAAAATAGCACACAGAAACCAATATGTACATAAAACAACACAATCTTTCAAACAATATAAGTCTTACAGGCTAAAAAATACTCAAAAGACCTGTCAATTAATTAACTAGTAGCACCAAGTATGACTCTGTCAGACAAATATGTTTTTTTAATTAAGGATCAGAAAGCATATAGTTTGGCTTGTCTGAGGTTTTATGTTCTATGCACCACATGTCACTGTTTCTTTGCATTGATAAACTATATACTGTCTACAATGTGTAGTCTACAAATAGTTTGTTTCTATAGGTCTCTGAGGTCCCAGTAGCCCAGGTATTTGACATCCGTTTGCCAAGTGATGTTGATACACTCTTATCTTCCAGTGGTTAACATTTAGTGCTTTTAGAGGGTACTTAAGAGAAAGTAAGTACTAAATTGAATTTTTTCACACTGGACTGAATTGCTGCCTATGTGTATTGTTCAATAATATCAAGAGATACTACTATATATCAAAATGCATTACATTGTGCAACTTTGTAAGGAAGCTGTGAGTGAGGGGAGAGTTGAATGTGAGACTAACAGACGGACTGGGGAGTCCGGATGCTTCACCAATCTGTTTTGGTGAAGAGACCACTGAGCATAAAAGCAAAGCTGTCAATTTACTGGTCAATCTATATTCCTTTACCCTTACATATGGTGACAAGCTTTGGGCAGTGATCGAAAGAATGCAGCTGTGTATGCAAGAAATGAATTTGCTTTGAAGAGTTGCCGGGCTCTCCCTTAGAGGCAGGGTGAGGAGCTTGGTAATTCGAGAGGGCCTCGAAGTAGAGCCACTGCTCCTCCACGTTGAACGGAGCCAGTTGAGGTGGTTTAGCCATCTTCCTTTGATACCTCCTGGATGCCTCCTAGGTGGGGTATTCCAGGCATGTCCTACCGGGAGGAGGCGTTGGGTAAGACCCAGGAGAATTAGGGATGGGAATCAAGAACTGGATCTCTACAATACCCCAATCCCTATCGACTCTGCTTATTGGTTCCAGTTGCATTTGCACTTAGCTGATTTCAGTTTGTGTGCCAGAAGAGAAAAATATTGGTGAAGTCTATGTAGATGGAGCAATGGTAAAGTGCAAACTACATCAAGGACAAAAACAAGTAATTTATGCTGCAACTTCGGCTCTTTGCGAGCACCAGCAAAGACACCATACTAACGCTAAGCTAGCCAAGAATCCAGAGTGATGTTAAAGCTAAGTGAATGCAGTCTCCAGCCTAGGAGACAGACAGGTAACAGACAGATGAGCAATCAGGCGGAAGTTTGCATGACTGCCGTCTTGTTCAATGCCATATCGATAATGTAATCTGAATCACTAAGTTCGTATCATTTTGTGTCCCTACTAAGAACAGAGGAAGGCACAGACAGAAATACAACAGCATTGTTGTAACTTGGGAAAACATCACTGGGGGTGTTCTTGCTGTTACAGCTCTGCCCAACTGCTAACAACACATCTGCAGCTTTGATGAATATTTCGGTCCTGTTTCATCAAAATCAATCAAAACAATAGTCACTAATGAGGCATACACCAGGTTCAAATCAATTGCCCATGTCGCCAAACCTTATGCATCCTTTCTCTGGGCTCTGGCCATACAGTCAGTGGATTAACCACCACCATATTTGAGATGTTCACAGTGCAATTCAATTCAGCTGTACTCTATTCTATTGAGGTTTATTTATATAGGGCCTCATAAGCAACCCCTTATGAGCAAGCTCTTTGTCAAAGCAGGATGAGAGGAATGAGAAAGGAAGAAGAGACAAGAACGAAAGCCCAGACTAAGGAAGAGAGAAGACAAAAAATGTGACAACATGTTGCAGTGGCCCCTATACATGTAGAGGCATGAATAGAGGTGAGCAGAGAAGCGCTCAGCGTGAGTGTCTGAGTATATAGCAGCATACCGAAGGGATGGTCAGGGTGAAGAAAGACTGAAACATTACATAAAAATTTCCCCAAAACATTCATTATCTCACTCTGCATCTTGCCCATATGCCACTAAATTACTATATACTAAATTAATCTCATGCATGTCTACTGCATACAATAACCTTCTCTAAAACTATGGTCTCGTGCTTTAGATCAACCTACCCTAGAGCATGTGTGGTATAGGCTTGGCACTACCTGGGTCACATAGATTAGATTTTTTCCTTGCGACCACTTCTAGGGGACCAGCTCTTTTCACTCCAATGTCTTGACAGCTTTTTAGATCAAACAGTAGACAGTAAACAGTTTACAATAAAAATATGTAAAAGTCATTGTGTATGAAACAGCTGGCCAATTTCACCCATATAAACCCTTCACTGTGTCCCATATGGTCCTGATTTGTTTGAGTTAATGTTCCTTTCCCCAAAAATCACAAGGCAAAGCATGAAACAGTGAAGCCACTGCAGAGGCCAATGACACGTCCAGCACTGGCAGCCATATTAGAAAAATAGAGCTTGCCAGAGAAAGTGTGAGAACGGGTGGCCGTAAAACAAAGCAATAAGTGAGAAGTGGCGGGACACAAAGGGGAGGAGGGCAGAGCGGAGCGAAGAACACGAAAAGCTGAGGGGATAAACAAAGAGAGGAAGATCGAAGACACAATGATTGGTGAGAAAGGTGTATAACAGTAGGCATAAGGAGGTGGGTTGACTATTGAGTTTCGCTGGCTGGATAAGACTTGAGTTTTGAAGCAAGATGTGTTGAAGCAAGGTTTGTTATCTCTGTTACTAAGAATGTAAAGCATATTAAATAGAGCAGCACAACTCAAAGATTCACACAGGGTTGATTAGCTGAGTAGGCAGACATAAGTCAATTAAATTCCTCAAGAGATACAGCTATTTAAATATGTAGTCACAAACATAAAGAGGTGTACAACAGTTTGAGGTATGTTGGATGTTAAAATTATTTTCTATCAATCAGTTGAAGTTTTTCACATGAGTGTATTTTTTCATGGCAGGAAAAACACAGATTTAATTAGTTAATCCTGCAATAGATTCAACAACACCCACAGCACCCTGATGGCAGCACCAAATCAGTTTGGGTTTAAGGGACAAAAGCAATTCAAGCAGCCTGGACACACAATAGAAATGTGCCAAGTTCCCCACAAAAAACACATCTTTACCTGCCAAATACCTTGGAAAAAAAAAGAAAACCGGAGAAGGCTGTCACATGGGTGCAGCAATCCAAGCCATTAAAAAGACAAAAAAGTGGAGTCAATTGCAGATAAGTTTCAGTCTCACATAATGATATATACCACCGTCCCTTGTAACAACAAGCAATATAGCTGCGTAGGGTGGATATAAAAAACATATGTAACAACAAGAAATCGGATTACTCTCTGATTATCCTAATGACATCTAGAGGTGATCTGGCTAACACTGGGATCAGAACCCAGCCAGGCGTAAAGTCTAGCCACAATCTTAAGAGAAAACAAAACACTCAACAACATAAAAGGTCAAATTGTTTGACTTCTTCCACTTCTTGCTGCTGTCTCGAGTAAGATGATCTAAAAGCTGCATGGAT
The DNA here is from genome assembly GCF_051167445.1 of Perissodus microlepis. Lineage (NCBI taxonomy): Eukaryota > Metazoa > Chordata > Actinopteri > Cichliformes > Cichlidae > Perissodus > Perissodus microlepis. The sequence continues at coordinate 34,945,150 of NC_140466.1, forward strand.
GCTTTGGGAGACAGGAAAAATAAATATCGCCTCTACAGTAGGTTAACTGCTTTTGTCTCGTACGTACTACGTTTCTGAAGTCTGCAGCATTTCAGACTTTATCACAATAACCACATTTATTAATACTAAGTGTGGAAAAAAAGCAAGAGCTCGTATTTGGACAAGGATACAGATTATGTTCAAATAGCAGGTAGAAGGAATTGCTGATTCCTACAAGTTCACCTCAGTTTATATGTTCCCAAACAGATGAATGATACATGTCGCAACAAGACAGCACATAAACAGAGGGACTTCTAACATTGTGATTATGTTTTCAAATTAAGGATTATGAATAAAAAGTGCAAGAATTAAATCAAATAAGAAGGAAGGAAATACATACGCAAAAGCCTTAATAATAGCTCTAATCACACACTAAAATGCAGTTTTTACAGCAAACAATTTGACTTTTTATTGCAGGAGAAGCACAGATGAAAGTAATTTTGATCAATGATGCCAAGTTCCATCAAGTCTCCCAGCAGGCCATGACAGTGAGTCAGTATGCCTGAAGGGCCAACCCAGGAACCTCACCTAAATGGATTTCACTCGTTAGTTTTATAAGCAGCTGTACACCTGCCATGTGAAGTTAAAACTCCTGTTGTGAAAATGATCTGTATGCAGGCAAAAAGTACAAGCAATCTTTACTTAACTAGTAGAAATAGTTGAAGTACTGATTCAACTTATTTACACAAGTAAACATGAAAAAGTACTAAAACTAAGACAGCAAAAAGGGACTCTTTGAAGAACATTTCAACCAGTTATTTTTATATTTTTTGCAAGGCCAACTAAACCTTGTGCTATATTATTATAATAATGAAATAATAGTACAACAAGGGAATACAATCTGTTTTTTGTTTTTTCACTTTGCCCCCACACCTAACAAAAAGTCGAGTACAGTCTGGGATTAAAGTGGGATCTGACAGGTGGGGGGGACCCTAAAATCGGTTGCATAGCCTCAATCTTGGGGACAAGAATCACAACTCACCAGAGTTGCTATTGTAAGTGCCAGCTCATTTTCTTTGTGCACAGGCTCTGATCGGAGAAGTGTGCTGTTCCTGCTCTAAAGTTATATACTGACAGTATATTCTTAATGCCGCCTCAATACTAGATAATACAGAGTTAGTATACAGGTGGAATTCAGAGAATCTAATCACCATGAGAATTTAAATTAACTTGATTTACCTTAAAACTAACACCACAGCCACTGTGCACCAGTCCAACATAGAGCTTGTAAATTCATCACAGCACTGCTAGCTAACCTGTTTATCCTGCACTAAGCTGTCTTGCAACCTTTAAATAACACAGTTAGCTTAAACACAGTGTGAAAACAAACACAAGTTCCCATTACAGACCTAATATCTGGTTTTAAAAAATGAGGACATTACATGAAAGCTTTAAATTTCCAGTTGTCACCAAAGGTTACTAAGGAGGAGGAGGAGTCCTTACCTAGAAATATGACCTCTCTTCTTCCTCTCATGTCCTAGCTATCTTTCATCTTTCTCCATGTCTGAGTGAAGTTAGTTCTCTTTCTTTGCTCTCCCTGTGAAATACAGCAGCTGGACCTTTAGCTAGCAACACACTGTGTGACAGACTGTAAACAAACAGTTTCTGTGTTCTACAATGTTTGTTGAGCTGTTGAAATTACCTGCTAATTTAGGTTTTTTTAGGCTTAAGTCAGTTTATGTTTGTCAGTCAGTGATGGAAATTTAAAAAAATAAGCAAAACACTTCCCTAAAATGTCTTAAACCTAAAGTAACTAGCCTCTTTTGAAAATGTAAAAATATGTTGGAAAAATAAATGCTCAAAAAAAAACTACACATACTTGAAAATTCTGTGCAGTAATGATGTATTTGTACTTAGTTACTCCTCACCTCCGTCTGTAAGCCGTGACAAAGTCACTGACAAAGTCACTGTTTCTTGGAGCACCTCAATGAAATCTATGAAACTCATAAATGTGTTTTCTCCCACAATGGCATAAAATTTAACACGTGACATCAACCAGAATCTCTCTATTTAAATCATTTAAAACTACTTCCAATGGCAACTTTCACTGACTCTCCTCCCTTCTCTTCATCCGCTTCAGCATCACTGGCTGTTAACTTCCTGTTGCAACTGCTTTTTTTATATCCGCAATTTTTCTGTTTACCATGTTGATCTTGTGTCTCATCTGCAATAAGCCAGAGTTGGTCTGATTAAAATGATGTCTTAATTAGCTCATTAGCAATGGAGAGAGTTTGTTAAGGATGCTAACCAGACAGAGGACACTTGATTAGATCATTATAATCATGTGTCTCATTGATTACTGATACGAGTTATAATGGTTCAACGTGAATCTATTAACACTCGTGAGAAGAAGCCACTAGGTATTTAACGTGCATACGTGAGTGTGCGCATATACGTGACTATCACTACAATATCCCATTTTTTTAACATGCTTTCTAAATGTTTTGTTCAGTGTTGTTAAGTTTGTCTCACACTCAATGTTTCCAGTATGTTTTATATATCCTTTTTCTTTGACTTACCCTACATAGATAGCATGAGCGCATTAAATACTGTCAGGAATATCAGTTTTAAGTGAATAACAACTAACATACTGTAGATATTAATTTCCAAGGCCAAGTCTTTAAGTGTATTTCAGATATTTCTTTTCTTTGAACAGTGCTTACACCCTTGAGTTCTTCACAACCTCAAGACGGAGTTAACCAGCGTTGATGAAAGAAGACAGAAGGGGCTCGTTATTGAAGTCTGATATTTTTGTTCAGGTTGGTCTAGTCTAGTCTTTGTATTTATTCACTTTCCTAGTACTTTTTGTTATTCTGCGGCGTACGCCTATCCCAGTAACTGCAACACAGGGCAGAAAGGTTATAATTTCACTTTCATAAAGAATGAAGTTGATTTAAAGAGAGAACATAACCACTGCACACTCACACAGGTGTTTTTAAGTCACCTTGGCAGATGAGACCTGTGCTCGGATGGAAGGCGTATGTGTGAAGGCTATGATGTGAACTTAGTGAATGCACTGATAAGAACAAAAAAGGTATAAACTATGACAGCTCGGCTGTCAGTCAATTGCAGTCTGTGCATGCCAGCACGGTTAAAAAAAATACACACGCACATGTGGGCGGACTTTGACTATATAAAGGTATTAAAGTTAGTCTGTGTAGTATTTAATCACTAGCTGTGCTATGGAGCAGTGCAGTCATCAAAAGTGGATGTCTAATTTTTTTTACTGAATGGTCTTTGCACACAAGGACGCACATGCACACACATGAGCATGTGGGTGGTACGATTCATATGCCACCTTTAGTTTCAGGTTATTCTCTTACTGAGTGTGGATAATGAAATGTAGGAACATCCAGAAAGAAGACAAAGTCAAAATTTAAATGTTTTCAGTGACAGCTTGTAGAAAGTTCAGGCTCCAGACCATCTGGAAGCCACCAGTATCACTGGACTCCCAGACTGGTTGCGAGTGATTGTTGGAGGTTGCTAGCTGGTGCTTTGAAATCAGTTGCTGAAGCCCGATTCACACAGGTCAACAAACCAATAAGTGAATACCTTCTAACTACGGGTCACAAGGGAAAGTTGTTTATCCACGGCCAGTTAACGAGTGGTTCCTTGTTGCTGTTGTAAAGAGAGATACAGCTGCCCTGAAAACCTCCTGGCAGTTGTTTCGGTCATTATGAAAAGAGTTTACCGAGGTTTAACCGTTCACTGTTAAAGTAAAATTTGCATCTTCTGAAATGTGTTGGTTCCAGCACAACTTTTACTTTTAAGGTGAGAGTTCTCAGTTTCCGGTTCGCGTCACAGTTTCAAGTTTCCTGACACTACTGTTTGCAGAAAAGTCTGCCATGCCAACCAACCCAATATCACACCAAAGCATGTAATAGACACCAGTCCACCGTGTCCATTTCACGCTTTGCTTCTCCAAAGCGATAAGTAGACACACATGCAGAAATTGCATTACCAGCAGGGGGGGATTTAGGGTACATTTAAAGCCAAGATGTCGGTAGCAAGCAACAATGTATAAAGTACATGCTAGTCCTTAATCACCAGAAATGATTAAGCTAGGTGGCTAATATGTAATATGTATGTGTTAATAATGTCTGTTTAAATGCTTTTCTTTTATTTTTTTTATGTTGGTTTTAAATAAAATATCTCCCTCTGCTGTTACTGCAGCTTACTGCAACTTACTGCACCTTCTGCATGCGTGTCCATTTCACACTTTGGACAGGCAAAGCGTGAAATGGACATGGTGGACCGGCAAAGTCCAACCTATTCTGTTTCACAGGACATCATCTTCTTCATTTTTTAGCTTAGCAGTAAGACTTAGATTAGATTAGTAGATTTGCACAAGGTATCCTTTTGGATTGTTACCATGTTGCACTGTACAAATATTTTTTGATCCCTGGCAAGTCCAGAAGAGATCAAAAAAGATGCCACGGCCATAAAACACATTCAGCCAGTAAAATGTGGTTATTGGAGCTTTGGTTTTTCTCATTATTTGATGTTCCTTTCACTCTGTAGTTATTTTAACATGAACATGTGGTTTGGTTAGATTAAAGTACCAAACAACTGGGGTTAGGTTTAAGAAACGATCGTGTATTATGTAAAAACCTGCCCTTTCAAAAAGTTGAAACATTGAGAAGTTACGTTTACGAGTTCTCCGTGAATTAAAATTTAACCACCAGGCATCCTCATCTAATGTTTTTATACGACACGTTGGAAATGAGACTGGGTTCTTAGATAAGCACGTCTAAGTAAAAGATTGAGCTTTGTATTAGAGGGGTGCAGATTATTAAAATGTAACAATTTATTTATGGAGGGAATTAAATTTGATTTGGCACTGCTATGAATCTCTTTAATTAATATATGAAGTTTTAATAAGCATACAGAAATGAAGGTTATTAGAAACTATCACAGAAATACTTTTTTCTCTACATGATTCAACAATTTACCAGGTTGTTCTTTGAGGAAATGTTGCCTGTCATCTATATAATATGCATAGTTTTGCATTTTACTCTTTCTCTGGAACTAGAAGACATACTGTTGAAAATACAACATAAATCCTTTTTCAAAATTTAAACATTTCATCCCATGTGTTTCATTAAAGAGTGAAAAGTGTTGTTAAGACATGTAGCCTCTCCCACTGAACCACCCTGAACCACCATGTGCAAAATGAGTCCATTAAGAAGTGAAGAGGCTAGCCGCCCATCAAGCAGTACATTATTTTGTCTTCCAGTTTAAAAATGAGTAATACTGTTCCTAGTGCTTTGTTCTTGGATCAAACCCATCACTCATGTGCTACAGGAAAGTCAAAGCCATCGAGTCATTTTTCAACAGAAAACAAAAGAAGCCATTTTGCTGAGCTAAAGCCTCCTACTCTGCATTCATAATGATGGATTATGGCATCAGATTGATGAGGATGCCTGTCTGAAGGGTATTTAGAGGCATTTCAAACTAAATGGGATCCTGTGTGCTGCTGAGGGTGTTTTGATTTTGGAACAGACAGTTTAAAACCCACTGCAGGCATTAAGAAACAGCCTGAACAGACTGTTGGCCCAGATGCAATGTGGCATCACTTTCTGTCTTCTTCACTACAAGAGGAAGCCACAACTTGCAAGTTCTGCCAATTTGAAATTCCTTGAAATACATACTGATTTTCATCACATGGCATAAGGTTTCACAAAGATCCACCACTGGGATGAATCACAGATTCGTGACAGGGTTTGGCAGAAGCTTGTTTTTGTGTTTGTGAGATATAAAATCAGATGGGGTTTTTTTTACAGAGCCTGAGACCACTAATGAAGATACTTCTGAAGCGTATGCATAAAATTCAGCTGCTAGTCTGTTTATTACATCACTACCACTTTCCCACGCTCAATTCTGTCATCATTACTGTTGTCCAATCATTTTCTCGCCTGCCTTCTTTGAGCCAGTCAGCCTCCACCCTGCGTGATCTGTGCTTGCTGTCATTCTCCCTTTCAGACTCTCATTTGTGTAACCCACCTGCTTCCCACCTCCACCTCACTCAAGTCACTCAGAGCTCCATCCAAACCTTAGTCTTCATCTTTCCCACCGCCAGCATCTAGACTTCAGGGTCCTGTCCTAAATCCCATCACTGCTGGGATTCTGTTCTGCCACGAAACATAATCTCTGTCTAATTACCAAATACATTGATTTCAATAATTCATGCATAACTCTTCATGTTTAATGATCCCTCCTTATTGAATATTGTCAATATACACCTGACAGTTGTAGTGAAAAGTTCAATCTCTAAAGAGATTATTATATCTCATTTTGTATCCATCCCTTTCAGTTTAATCACAATATGCACCAATTTCAATGTTCAATAGGCCACCTTTTCCATAAAGCTCTAAGGAGCTTAGAAAGAAAAGCAGCTGGACTTCTTTAAGTTTCTTGAAGATGTTTCACCTCTCGTCCAAGAAGATTCTTCAGTTCTGAGAGTAAAAGAAGGCTTTAAGAAGGTTGCTGACCCTCTATTGATCCCATGCCTCATCACATTAGCCAAAATGTGAAAAAGGATGTGGGTCATTATCAGCAGAGGTTTTGGGTTGAATCATTGTAAGACGTTGCCTCACTCTATCATGTGACCTAGTGGGTGTTAAGGCGCTTGGGTAGGGATCTCAAAACTGGATTATAAGTGCCAGACAGTTGGTGTCGTAGGCCACTCCCTCTGTTCAAAGATGGCCATTCAGTCCTCTTTCAAACCATATATCTTCTCTGTCCAAAATGTGAACATTAGTATTCTCAGAAGAGTGACCTTTGTCCTTTAGATGCAGATGGACAGCCGAGTCTTGTCCTGTCGAGGTGCCTCTTCTATGTTGTGCCATGCGTTTATGGAGTGGCTTTCTGTTTTCTCCAATATAGAGGTCTGAGCACTTCTCACTGCACTGCACTGTATGGATTATGTTGTTTAGTTTGCGTTCAGGAGTTTTGGAATGAAGCAGAGTGTATGACTGGGTTTTGTTGAGATGAAATTATTTGAAATGCCTCAATTCTATGCTTTATATTAACTATTATATTAACCATATAGTGTAGTATTAAGTGGACACGGCCCTGAAAATAAAGGCATTAGACTACGTGTCCTTGGGGGGTAGAATGCTGTAGACTCTTGCTCACACTTACCTGGGAAAAGGTAGATAACAGTGGACCATATTTTAATGGAAAGTTACTGAGACACTGTTGTTTAGACTAGAGTGAGAGAGCTTCTGTAATAAAACTGTTGGGGGTCCACCACTATTTTAAGATCTGCGGCACTGTGTCATGCAGGACGCATCTCCCTTCTAGAAGTAATTGTGTAAGAGAATAAAGTGTGAAATGGTCTGCTGAGCAGTGTGTTGTCTTCCATCGGATGCCTATGAAGAATCAAAAGAACTCGGTTAAGTGTTGATATTTAACCCTCTCAGGCTCAAATTAAGTTTTTGTTGCTAATGCACAAAAGAATACCTGCAGTGGTACTTCTGAGTAAAAAAAAACTCATAAAATATGTATGTGGGGTAATCAGGTTGTTAGCTTTTACTTGTTGCAAATCTGCAATGCCTGCCTTGAGAGGGTTAACAATTCGAATCTTCTTGGAGAAGATTCTCCTGATAAGCTCTCTTATAAACCTGCTACATATGGAATGACAGCCTCGTTGGTGTCTGACCTTCTTTACTGTGTATCTTTGTTAATTTCATGAAAGACATATTTTCCATAAATAGTCCTGCTTATCTTTGGTTAGTGTACCATTGTTCAACTGATGCACATGACGTGTTGTTCACATCTGCTTAAAGCACTGCCATCCTTAGTAAACTTGCATTTTCCTCTGATGTATTTTTCCACAATATCAAAAAAGCTACTTAGAGCACATTGCCTGGCTGAGGTACAGACATTTTTAACAGGTGAACAGTGATTGCACACAGAGACTGAAACAACCCCTTATGCTTTACAAAACCAGGACAGATTAATGCTTTTAGATCCCACTGTGAACATTTTCAAATGATTTGTATTTTGTGGAAATTTGCGCGCCGCATACTTGTTTTTGTCATAAGCTTCCTATCATAGATAGGATCAGATCATTTTGGGCTGACTAAATCATTTTATGCCAACAAGCAACAGTTTCAAGAGAAACTGGATTAAAATGCAAATAAATGCTAAATGTGTGCCACTTAATGAATTTGTGGAAATGGGTGAACTGCTTGAACTGATTTGAGTTGCAAATGATTCATTATACTTCTTTCCATAATGGATCTTTGCTTTTATATTCAAAATAATTACAAATACATTTTACAGATAAAATCTCTTAAATATATCCAAACATTCATATAGAAAAGATTTTGTGCATTTGATTCCCATGAAACCACTCAGGAGCATGTCTTTGTGCCCTCACTAATTAGGAAGGGAATTGAAATATGGACCCATCAGTGAGGGGACACTTCTCTGTTTGACTGTGATGATTAATTTCAAGCCAAAAGACCATGACAGGAGATCCAGAGATGTGGGGACACAAATGTCCAACTGCTAGAGGCAGAGATTGTACTCCACACACTCAAACACTCACCTCAATCTACCTCAATTGTTTAAATCTAAACAAATAAATAAATGGGACCATTCTCTAAATTACAGCAAGATGCACAACTTTCTAAAACAGTATCTGGAAGTCTTTATTCCTAGTTCGTTGTGGCTCCCCTTTCACCCTGACATTACCGTGCCTCTTGGATCCAGAGTGTGTCTACATCTGATAAGGTAGACAGCGTTTAGGCTACATCTGGAATGCTAATCTCCTTTTGGCACTTTTCCTTTCGCTGCCATCATGTCAAGAGCAGCTTGGAGGAAGGTCTCACTTCAGGTGTTTATGCTGCTAAAATCTTGGTAAGTGGCATATCTTTGTGTCAGGTGGTAGAGCAGGTTGTCCACTAATTACAGGGCTGGCAGTTCACTTCATCATGGTCAAGTGTCCCAAATTGCTTCCGATTGAATGCTAACACCTTCCGTGGCAGCTCACCACTGATGTGTGTGTGCCTGTGAATGTGAAAATTACTATGATTTTTTGTCAATGCCCCTTTTGATTTTGGGCAAAGGCACCATTCTCTTTTTAGGTGGAAACACATAGAACTGGTTCTAGAGTACGCTCCAGCACCAGTGCTTTGGTATAAAGGAGGGCATATATAAATGCAGACCATTTACTACTTAATTAATAAAGCTCTGTTTTGTGGCATTCGTGCATCTCTAGTTGTGGGTTGTTTATCCACAAACACTTTTAAAAGAAAATACTAGAAAATTGTAATTTAAATACATTTCAATATTAAGTTATTAATATTTTTGGAATATGTAGTAGTTTTGTTCTCTGCAACTACTCAATAAGCAGTCAATAGAATAAGCTGTTCTAGTTCAGTCTATGGTGATTTAATGTGATAAAATCATTTTGTTTTTCAGTGTTTTCTGGAGGATTTGATATGATGAGCAACATTCCCTCGGAAACTAGCAGGTACACAGTTTGCTTAAAACAGATACAGGAACTCTGTGAGTAGGTGAAGTGAGGAGAGGCTGATGATAAATGCAGTGATAATGGAAAATGTGTAAGGCAGACTCCTCACTGGAGTATATGGCACTGTATGTGTGAACACACAGTAACGCACACAGAGATCAAGGCAAAAATGTTCATGCAAATAAGCAAATGGATAACCCAATGCAAATGTGAGCGTGTTGCTTTGGGACTGAGGAACAACAACTGAACTTTGCTTCAACTTTACCAAAGTTTCTCTAGCTCAGAAAGTAATGAATATTCCCTGATAATCAGCTGTTATAATCAACATGGCTTTTTTGTGTCTTTAAAAAAAAAGTGAAATAATATGTTACTTTCTTAACACCATATAATTTACCACAAAAAGTAAGAACATTTCTTTTAAGAAGCTTGGAAAGAAAAGCATCTGGACTTCTTTAAGTTTCCTTGAAGACGTTTCACCTCTCATCCATGAAGCTTCTTCAGTTCTAAGAGCAACTGGTGGAGAGTCCCAGATTTTAAGACCTGTGGGAGTGTCCCTAAGAGGGCATGGAACCCCTATTGATCCTTTACCTAATCACATGAGCCAAGGTGTGACAACGGGGGGGTGTCACAATCAGCCAAGGTTTCTGGTGACCCATTGTGACGCCTAGCCCCACCCTATCATGTGATTTACTGATGTCAAATGGCCCAGGATGTGAGTGGACGTTAAGGCGTCTGGGAAGGGATCTCAAAACTGGATTATAGATGGCAGACAGTTGGTGTCGTAAGCCAACGCCTCTGTTCAAACATGATCGTTCACAGTGGACATAGATGGCTTCTTTCACTCCTCTTTCAACCTTCAAGGAAACCTAAAGAAGTCCAGATGCTTTTCTTTCCAAGCTCCTTAGACTACGATGACCTGGATGACTGAGAGCATTCAAAGACATAAGAAAATTTATGTTTGGGCAGTTTCTTTGTTGTAACACTGCTTCTTGGCAATAAATCTTATACTGTTGGAAAGCCTTTTTTTCCCCTTCGGTGTAAAAGGGGGAAAATGTATTTGTGAGTTGAGCAGCAGAGTATGTGGGTTGATCCCACAGAAAACTTGCCAAATGTCTTCTGATAATGTCAAATAGCTACTCTGCTATTGACTCTTGCTTGGTGTTGTTTATTGGATTGGATGACTGAAGTCTGAAGAAACAAAACAGTCACCAGCTTGGTCACATGCTGCTATGTGATGACATCCCATTCTTCAACTAGCATTCATCGCAAGTCAGTGAACATGGTTGTGTTGGTCATTTCGGTTTAATGACATGCCCAAGTTGATCTCATAAGTGTTCAGTAGGGTTGAGGTCAGAACTGAAGGCAGGCCTTTCCATCCTCTCCACTCCCCAATTCTGGAGGTAGTCTCTGACAAATTGCAGCAATCAGCTTAGTGTTCTCTGCATCTTTTCCTCACTTCAACCCTACGATCCAACTGCACAATGTTCCTCCACAAGTACAGTTTCCAGTGCTGTACTGGTGTCTATAGTTGAGGCGGTAGAGCAGGTCAACCACTAATTGGAAGGTTGGTAGCTTAATCCTTGGTCCCTCCTTGACAAGATAGTTACGCCAAGTTGCTCCGAGGCATTTAAGCATAGAAAAAAAGTGCTTGTGTGAGTGGGTGAACAAGCCATGTTGTTTAAAGCACTTTTAGTGCTGTATAAGAACGAGTCCATTTACATTTACTATTTATGGTTATTGCATTTGTGGTAACAACATGTACTATTTACATGTTCTTATCACAAATGCCTTTTCCTTACCAATGTAGCACCATTTAAAGGGAAATAAATATGTCAGTTATATGATGCCATACCTGTATATTGCAAAGAAGCATTGCTACAACAAAAAAATAGTCAAACATAAATTTTTTTGCTTTTCTGGCCAAATTTACACATTAAATTAGTGTATTCAAGAAACATGGTGAAAAGAACAGTAAAAAAATATATTTTGGGGCAAAAAAAATTTCTTCCTTTACAAAAATGTGTCCTTGTAAAGTCAGGAGTACAAGAACATGCGCCAAAACATCAAAGACTCATGCACACATACAGCGGAATCTCAAATAGTATTTACATGCACATACAGAAACTACAGCAGATGAAGTCAGAGAGCCATAGAGACACAAAATGATGCACATCACATTACATCTGCTGTGACGTTTGAGAGAAGAAAGCCATTTTTAAAAGTACTGCTTGGGTTTTTTTTTCTGTTTTCTTTCGTTCCTTTTTTCTTTTTCTTAATACGAGTCGTGAAAAGCAGCAGCAGCCAGACAGCCTTAAATATTTATTTGTGGGTTTTGGAGCCGGATGAGCTCTGACTGCATAAACAGATTAGCTGCCACTCTCTGCAAACATTCTTATGTCCACATACTCTACACACACGCACAGACAGATCTTTCTACATATACACCTCACTACACACATGCAGTTAAGTAATATTGCATCCACAGTCACATAATTGCTCTTCGCCGTTGCACTCATACACGAGTGTCGCTCAGCCAGAAGGCTTCATGTGGTGAAATACACAGCATAAGGCAAACCCAGTCTGTTCTTTCCAAATATTTGACCGTGTCATTGCTGGTTTTCTGGGTGTGTTTGTGTGTGTCTCACAGTTTGCCCTCCTAACCTTTTGTCCTCTGATGCCTTCACCTCTATTTATTGAAACCGCCACCTCACTTCTCCTGTTCTCCTTCATCTTTTGATAGTTTGATGTTAGCCCCTCCCCTCTTCCCTCCATCTGTTGCCTTATTTTTCCTTGTTTGGTTTGTATGCTCAGCTTCTTTCGTTCTTCTTTTGCCTTTGTATTCTTCCTTTTTGCAACCTTTCCTTCTCTCGTCATTGAGATCTCTTTTTTCTTCCTCCTTTTCTTTCAATCAGAGCTGACGTGACACAGTTTTTCTCCCACTTTGGGTACACTCAGGTGGCAGTGGCTCCACATGACCAAGGCAGAAACCGATACCACTGACAGGCATTGTGACTGCAGAGCATTTGACCAGAGGTTCACTGATCAAATCTGAGGGAACATGCATGTGGAGAAAAACACCATGTACTTTTTTTGTTTTCTTTTTTTAACGCAAAGTCAAAGCAGCTGGACAAGTGCCTGTAAGAAAGCATCTGTTTTTAAAGAACAGCTGTTTGAAGTCTTTTTTTTTTAAGAAAAATGGACCAGATTTTTGTCCATACCAGAAGGATTTCAGCATTTCTAGCTCACTTAACAACTAACAGGCTGGCTAAAACTTTGGGAAGACCCCTGAGATTCAATTGTACCACTAGACAGCTACATATGGCACCAGTGATTTAGTTAATGCTGGAGTTAGGTCATGCTTAAAGCACGCAGATGACCTATGATTAGGAAGAATTGAAAAATTTAAGTTAGAGAAAGGATTCATTTTTAAAAGATCAGCTGCATCTGCCCATTTCCTCATTCCAAGGCTGAATTCACAATATCTTCGTTAGATCCAAACTGTGAGTCTAGTTGGATACAGTAATGCATATGGATATATTTTCAGGGATAAGGAGTTCGCTGTAACGCTCGGAACTAAAAACAACTGTGGCAAATATACAGTTTGAGAAGTAAGAGCTCTGATCTCCTTGAGCTCTGGGGGTACGAGCAAAGAAAAAGCAAACATGTGACATTTTGTGAATTTACTGTCTGCAAGAGTTGGAATAATAGGATTTGTGTAAAACTTGAGTAAAACTTATCTGCGTTCAGTGTTTTAAAGGCCAAGACGATCACTGGTTATTTAGAAATCATATTTACTGTATGTGCTGAACTCTGTTGCAGTCAGAATATTAAAAGCAGGTTAAATAGTGACAGGTGAAATGGAGAGCTTTGATCTTGTTACATTGCAGTGTTCTGATGGGAAACCTCTGGTCTTGACATTCATATGTGTGTGAATTTGACATGTATATATAGCCTAAATAATGGCAAGGGCACTTCCTGTTAGCTGTAGTCCAATTTATCAGGACAGTTCAAACTATCACACCTCAGAAAATGGTAGGAAACAGTTCAGTTACTACCGGACACCCCCAAAAGTCCTGTCTCCATGCCCCTTACAAGGTCAGAGGTGTTTTGGTAGAACAAGGGAAAGCTACAGATGGAAAAGGGTTTTAATGGTGTGATTGTGACTTTCAGACATTGCTCATCAGCTGTTTTTTTTTGTTTGTTTGTTTTACCTGCGCATCACTTTTGTACACTGACTTTCATAGGTCAATATTAAGTGGTTCAACCTAAAAAAAACCAAAACATTCCTCTGTAATTGTCAGGTACAAGAAATGGACTGAATTAGAGTGAAAAACAGCCAGTGTCCACCAAAACACTTTCAGAAAGGCTTGCTCATTACAAATTTTAAAATGAAAAGAATGTCTGGCTCCCTGGAAGCAAAATAAACAGAAATGATGGGTGTAATAAGACTTTTGCACATCAGTTTTTTCTTTTACCCTAATACAGGCTTTGCATTGCAGTCTGTGTTTTCCTTCAAACTAGCCATATGTTGACATTAGTGATTTCTAAGCTGAGTTAGCTTGTATAGCTTACTTTTGGTGTTGGTATAGCAAAGAGGCACTGGGGCAAAACACTCAGGAGTGAGCATGAATGTCACATCATTTGGATTTTAGAAGACAGTTTGTATAAATTAATCCACAAGCTGTTAAAGGCAGACAAAGTCTTAATTCACAGTCTGTTCATTGCAACCATTGTAATCTGTTTATATATTGCCACTACAAGGCATTTAGTATATCCAATAAACTCCTTAGAGGAGCTCATGTCATTACTTACAATTAGCTTATATTTTTAAAATGCTGATGTTAATGTACATCAGCAATTACGTTCAAATATCTATCAAAGTAAATGCATTGATCAGAAGTTTAGTGTGGTGGTGGGTTTAGAGTTTTTGAGAATGCAACAAATTAAGCAAATTTGGTTAAAATCTATCCTGATCACAAAAGCGAGCTTTTGAGCTTAAACATGCCCAAAAACTCATGAAAGTTTGCATATTGGTCAGGTCTGGTGAAAATGTACAGATTTTAATAGTTTCACATATGGGCGGGCAACATGGCTCTAGAGCGCCACCTGTGTGTTGTTAAATGAAGTCCCATGAACACATAGTTTGAGCTACATGAATGAAATTTGGTAGTCTTGAGTCCATAGACTGATACCCAACAGGGAGTCCTGTGCGAACTCCTAGGGATTTTATCGGATCAACGTGATCGTCGGTGAATCTTCTAAAGACCTTAGTGATGTTAAACCGTGAAGGTTTTTGTTTTTCATGAAATGCCATGGTCATGGCGGCACATCGAGTTTTGATCATTCGCGACGAAGTACGAAATTGATGTAACTCTAGGACACATTGTCCAATCTCTCATAAACTTCACAGGCACGATGAGAGTCAAGCCCCAAACACATTGACATGCCATTCGTTAGCAAAGGTTAGAGCACCGACTAGTGGAAAGACGAAATGTATAGTACGTTATAATCCTCATTGATCTAGATAAGACTTTAACTGGTGTTTCCACGCATGACATGCATCCATGTGACATTACATCAGACGGTAATCTCCATCACCGCCTGCTGGGTGTATGTTTTGGACGTGTCTCAACACACCAGGGTGCAAGGGCCCTCTTAACAGTTTATTAAATCATATCAAATGCTTAAATGGCCAAGCTTGTACAAATCAGTCTTGAGCTGCTCTTAAAAAGTGTCTACAGATCTCAAATGTAATTTTTGTCCATTCAGTAGTTTACAAGCCACAACCTTGAATGCACAGTCTCCTTTAGGTTTCACTGCAGAGCGAGGAAACACCAGCTTATATATGGATAACAGCAGTATGTTGGAAGAGGACGATGCATGATGCTTGTTTTCAGGCTTCTTCATCAAATTGCATTCTTCTGCATTTACCAGCTCCAGTCTGTGGTCCAATTGTTTCGCTCTTCATTCTTTAGTCTTCACCTCATTTCATCACACCATTTTTTCCTTTTCATTTCTATCTGATTTCTCTCTCTCGCTTTCGTCCCTGTTGTTTTGCCCATGCTGCTTTGCTCTGCATCTCCCTCATTTCTCTGTTGGACTTTATATTCCAATCCGTCATCCTCTTCTTTCCCTTCCCACCGCCGTCCATCTCGACTTCCTCATTCCGTTACACCCGGCAGATTGCTCAATCTCGAGATCCGTCTTAAACCTCAGACCTCATCCTCTCTCCTTTACTCTAGTCCTCGGCTCCTCGAGCTCTCATTCTCATCGATGTCTGTCTCGCTATCAGTTCCCCTTTTCATCCCTCTGCCACATTCTATATTTTCCTAGACATACATATTTATATTCTCAACTTCTCTTAGATATTCAGCCATTCTCTCTCTCTGTTTCTCTCTCTGTTTTGCTCTCTCTCACTACCTCCTTGCTTCCAGTATTTCATGCGTGAATAATCCATGTCAGTTTAATCCTTTTAGCTATTCTCCCCATAGCCTAATGAGCCTATAGCGCTACTGCACTGCCTCACACACACATACACACACAGACACACGTGCACCACAGCTATCAGTGTGGTTAAGAACATTAATACCACCTTAACAGGATTTATCTCACATCTCGATCCCTCTCCATCCTCTACTCCTCCTCTCATCCTCTCTCCGGTCTGGTCTGTCTCTCCTCTCCCCTCAACCAATGAGCACTCTCCACATCCCTTAATTAATCACACTAATATCTTATTTTAATGGCGTAATTGCCACATTGGCTTTACCAGAACTGACATTTTCCTAAGTGGTCTAGAGGCAAACTCACAAATCTTCTGTTAGCTGCCAGCTGGTAACAATAAAGGACGTCCACTTGAGATTTTTTGGAGCACTTGTTAAAAATGCAACAAGTAAAGAAGAAAATGATTCAGAAAGTGCCTGAAAAAAGAGATCTCCACTGGTATTAGGAGCCTAAACAGATACATTCATTTAATAAAATGCTGATATTTGATCCTAGTTATTGAAGGCTTAATGGAAAAAAGAAATCCCTCAAGAAATGCACTAAACAGAAAGCTACACATGCCAAGGCTCTTAAATGCGGCTCCATCCCAAAATTACCAAAGCAGTTCAAAATGAAACAAAAGCAACCAGCAGTATAAAAACTGTGAATGTAAGCATCCAGGAGCTTTATAAACAAACTTAACATGGCACACTGCTTTCCGAAGTTAAAATGTTCTCTTTCATGGAAATAGGTGCTTCAAAGATTTGACTGTGGCAGACTAAGCTGCCAAATACACGCACCTAAATGGATGTTTTTGAAAACCAAGAAACATATTTGAACCAGATGGCGTATGGTGAATAATTTAGTTATAAATCATATTTAATACAGCACATGAGATCCTGTGGTTATTATGAGGGTTTGCACGCTTGTCTGTAAACTGAAAAGGTTGTTTGGTGTGCGCAGAAATGTTTTTCACGACTATTTGCGCAAGAGCACCTTAAATATGTGTAAGTGTGAGTGAGTGTGCGTCTCCTGATATGTGACTCTTTGATTTCCTCCATTCCATCACCTTCAAAGCGCCGTCCCTTCATTTGCAGACACGGCAGCAGGACAGAAAGTTTGCCGCTTCCCTCCATCTCTATTTGTCTCTCGCTGTCTTCTAATCGGTCTCTGTCATCGCCACCCCCTTTCTCCCCTTCCCCCTTGTCCATCTCTCGTCTCCCCTTTGTTTGCAACCTCAGTCCCTCCCTCCCTCCATCATTCTGTCTGTGCTTCCATCTGCTCAATTGCTCCTCGGTGTCGCACGCACAGACAGTCGTCTGACAGCTCTATGAATTTTACACACTCACAGAGTAAGTTATATCCAGCTAATTAGCTCAAATAGCAGCAGTCTGCCACATCACTGCCATTTAAGAACAAGAAACCTTGGTCTGTTTAAAAGTCTTGATTGGGATGTGTGACTGTGTAATACACACACATTTTCATTTTAAAAAGTTGTAGTTTTGAACATTTTGTTCATTCTTCTGTCATTCTGAGCTGGTGAAAAATCCATGTGTAACCCTTAAAGTGATACTTCCACTTTAAGGGATACTTCCTAATGGGTAAAGTTAAACATGTTACAGGTTTATATATATATGGCCGTGGTGAGCTTGATGAGGACAAGGTTAATGTCTACACATTTTTTGTGGGGAGTGCAAGGTCTCTTTCAAAGCAGCCATTTTGGCTTTAAACAGCAGGTAAACGCATGTGTTACTAATCACATTAACAGAGGTTCTCTTTCATTTAGGCTCATTTAAGCTTAACTAATGTGATTAGTAACACCTGTTTTTCCCCACTACTTTATATAGAAGTAGCTGTTTATGACATCTGTCTCATTTTTAAAAAGATATTTTTTCCTTCAGCTGTCATACTCCAGTCCTGAGTAGGACAAGATAATACAATGCAGTGAAATTCTGATGAGGAAAAATGGGATTTTTTTCATTATAAAACTGCAATTCCAAAATACGCTGTGTAAAAAGTAAATAAAACTAAAATGCAATATTTCATTCCTGGCAGAACACTGAAAAAACAGCAATGTTTAAATTTACCATTAAAAACAAAATATTTCCTTGTCTTCGGCAGCACGGTGACATGGTGGTTAGCACTGTAGGAGAAGGTCCTGAGTTTGACTTCACCATCTGGCTGGGACCTTTTCCTGTGTGGAGCTTGCATGTCCTCCCAGTGCCTGGTATCTCTCCGGGTACTTTGACTGCATGTGTTTGGACTGTCGGAGGCAGCTAGATGGGCTAGGTTACCTGGTAGTGCAAATGTTTGCCTGTCTCTCTGTGTTAACCCTGTGACAGACTGGTGACCTGTCCAGGGTAAGGCTGTTCCCTCGACAAATTTCTTAGTCAAGGGAAAAAAAAATTGACTAACTGACTATTGTAAACTTAAGAAACACTCAGATATCACGTTATATTTGAGAACGATTTAATGTAAAAAAAAAAAAAACATTTAAACAAAGGCTTTTAAAACCGTTAATAACATTTTGGGTTACTGGGTCAGCCACCAAAGCGTGGAAGCCCAGACCGCCCTCTCACTGCCTCCCCCTCGACATATCCAGGGAAATATGAAGGACTTCCCATATAATCTCTCCAGCGCATCCTGGGTCTACCCCGAGGTGTCTTCCCAGTAGGACATGCCTAACCGGAACATCTTACCCAGGGGGGGTTAGCTCAGCTGGCTCCTTTCTATGTCCCCCCACAATGGGAAAGCCAACATGGGCATCAGTTCAAATGTAAAATGATAATATTAAACAATTGCTATGTCTGGTACAGACTAGTTACAATAGCAATCATTACTTGTCTAGTTGAGTAGTCGCATACATCCCTAGTCCACAGTATACCCTGCCCCTTGCCTTGTGGTAGCTGGGATAGGGACCAGCCTGGACTTTTTCAGCAGCGCTCCTCTCTTCTACCACAACGTCATGCTCCTGTAATAGCTGCAGTCTGTGGTTTGCAAGCCCTTCCCTGAAAAACATGTCATCTGGATAGGAGCATGTGTTTTTAAACTGGTATATGCTACAGGCATATACACCCCCCCCCCCCCCCCCCCCCCTTACAATCAGGGATGCAGGCCTTTGAACTAATAACAATATGAGCACTTAGTTGTCCAAAAACAATTTCAAATTATGATCCGTCTGACCACAGAACAGATTTCCACATTGTCTCAGTCCATTAGCTTTGAGCCAGAGAAGACAGCTGTGTTTCTGGATCATGTTCCCATATGGCTACTTCTTTGCATGATGGTGCTTTTAACCTGCATCTGTGGACAGGAGACCGAACTGTGGTCAAAGACAATGACTTCTGGAAGTGTTCTTCGGCCCATTGAATAATTTCCATTACAGAATCATACCTGCTTTTAATGCCGTACCAACTGAGGGTCCAGAGATATGAATTATTGGTTTTCAGTCTTGTCCCTTGCGCACAGAGATTTCTCCTCATCCTTGGAATCTTTTGATGATATTACGTCCAGTAGACTATTTTATGTTGAGGAATGAATTACAGATTGTTCTACAATTTGCATATGCAGATTTTTTTCTTTATTTGTTAGAAACTCTGCCTCTCTTTATACCCAATCATGTTACTGACCTGTTGCTAATAAAGCTAATTAGTTGCAAAATGTTCCGCCAGCTGTTTCCCTTCAGTAAAACTTCATTTTCCAGGCTTTTTTGCCCCTATACGAACTTTTATGAACTAACTTTTTGCATGAAATATTACAATATCTCAGTTTAAACATTTGATATATTAAAAAAAACCCTGATACTTATGAGATTTGCAAATCATTGCATTCTGTTTATATTTCTTCTTTACACATCATCCCAACTTTTTAGGATTGGGGGAATACCGGGTTATATACTGTATATCCCCCTAACACTCTTTACCAGTAGTTATGTGGATTGCCAGACTTTGTTGCCTGCCTAAAAAGTCAAGACAAGAGAAAAAGTCAAGATCGGCTGAAATCCTAGCAGACCTGCTGATCTGAACGCTAGCCCTCATCAGCTAAAACTGTTTTGAACTTCAAGAAGGCTGAGCTCATAGTTGCTACACATCTCCACTCCAGCTTCTCCCATACGACAGTCATATCTGCCGTGTCTGATGCCTGCTTTGTTCTGTGCTCGAGTGCCCATCTCCAGGTTTCTATGCATGCACAGGTAACACTGGGCATTTCCCAGAATAGAGACAAGTACATTTGTTTTGTGGGTAAAGCGACAGAACTGCATATGAATTGAAGAAGTCCCATGTGTGGATCTTGGCAAAGGTAAAGCAGGCCAATTCTGAGACAATCCCAGCAGACCAGCTGATATGAATGCCAGCCCACATCAGCTAATACATGTCTAGTCCCTGGATTGGAACAAGATGAAAAACAACACCTGGCTCACGGTTCTGCTGTCAAACTCAGCTGAGCACCTATTTGTATTTATTAAAAATGTAACCTTTTTTTAAACCTAGAAAGGTAGAAACTGCAACAGCTTTTGTTGCTGACTGCATGTCATATTTTTGCAAATCCACAGAGAGCAGATTTTTAACATCTGGTCAAACCCATCAGTGAAACAATATGAAGATAACACAACTTCACACATGTACATAAGCCTAGGTAAACACTGTAAATGAACCTTATTACACAAGGACAGCACATCGCATCACTGTATGCTTACAAGCCGTCCACTTAGGCAACATGAACAAATTATATCTGACTGATTAATAGAACCTTGAAGGCGTCAGAACACATGTGTCCAAACCCAGCGCAACTGACAGAGGCAGCGAGATTTGAGCGATGTGCTGTTTATTTAATAAGCAGGTCAGCTGGAGCATTTCAATTATTTCTGGGCACTAGGAGTGATGGAAGGAGGGAGGGTGTGAGGACTGCTGTGGGTAAATGGAAGCTGAAGCACGAAGGAAGAAAGCTGCAGAGGAAACTGCATGTGTGTGTCAGAGTCTGTGTGTGTGTGTGTGTGTGTGTGATTGGTGATTGCAGAGGCCCTAATGGATACCAGAAGGGGAGCCATAACAAACACAAGGGAAATCAAAGTGTAGAAATTACAGCTCGCTCTAAACGTTGCATCGAGCATGTTTGCTATCTGTTCTGTATCCAATTACAAAAATATTCTTCACTTTTTAACCTGATCAGTGTTTAACTGCATTGTGTCATCTGGTAGGTAAGAAATTACTCAGGGCTGGAGCGAGACAGCTGAAGGTTCAGACTGATGTCTCTCAGCCACATGTCGCCCGCTGGCGTGGAATCAAATCCCTGTAGTACCTGTTCTCCAGCGTAGCCTGCTAAGCCCTAAGTTGTAAATCACCCCAGTCTTTTAAAGAAAGAAAAAAAAATCCCACGGGGTGTTGACTGTAATGCTGTTTGAAAAACCCTAACTGTGTTACATTCATGCCCCAGAGTTCATTCATTATTCAACCTTTGCCGCACACTCATGTATAATTGTGTCTCAGGGTCTGGACTCATCACTTATTGCTGATGATGTTAAAATGTAAACTCAATTTCGATCTCTCTGTCAGAGCCTCAAATGCCTCAGAGGCAAAACACACGACGTTCCAAAGGATTAGTCTGCTGCTGCGGGCCACAGCCCCTGCAGCCCTTGTAGCACATTAGCAGTGCAGCACCGAGCAGCTGCTGCAGAGCGCCAGTCTGGCTGAGGAAAGCCGCTCAGCCCACACATCCCGCTTTGCTGCACACCACTTTGTTAAACTCGTGAAGTTAAAACACTGTTTACCTTAATGATGCTGTTTGCATGAGAAAGACGAGGTGTGACAAGTAAAGTGGCCTGTTTTGTATACCGTTTGCTGTGGGCAAGGCTGCTGATGAGCCAGCCAGTGGTGAAAAATGATAAGAACTGAGTGTACTGCAAGCTAAACAAGCAAGTGTCACACTTATGAAAACAACATTAAGATAAATGAATCATTTGCTTTTTAGTCGTGCCAGCAGCCTGACTCGAGTGATGACAATGTGGCCGCATTAATTCACCAAAATATCTCAGCAAAATTATAAGCTGAATCCTATTGTGACGCCTGCTCTGTTTACCTGCACATGATTCAGTTTGTGCAAGTTAAAGGTGTGACAATTTGGGAAATAAACTGCCTGTAGTTAAGGAACACGTTCCCCAGGTTGCATTAACTCCACCACGGAGGTTGTTTTTGGTGACATATGTGCCTGCTTGTCATCCTGTCTGTAGACACAATAGCTCAAAAAGCTTTTAATTAGTTTGCATTTTATTTATATAGCGCCAAATCACAACAACAATTGGCTCAAGGTGCTTATAATAATACAAAAAAAACAAGAGACCCCAGCAATCATATGACCCCCTATGAGCAAGCACTTTGGCGACAGTGGGAAGGGAAAAAAAATCTTTTAACAGGAAGGAACCTCCAGCAGAACCAGGCTCAGGAAGGGGCAGCCATCTGCCATGACTGGCTGGGTGAGTGAATGAAGACAGGACAAAGACACATTGTGAAAGAGAGCCAGAGATTAATAATAACAAGTAATTAAATGAAGAGAGGTGTAAAAACACAAAACAGTGACAGAAGAAGAAATACTCAAGGCATCATGGAAAGTCCCCTGTAGCCTAAACCTCGCAGCATAACTAAGGGAGGATTCAGGGTCACATGATCCAGCCCTAACTATATGCTTTAGCAAAGAGGAAAGTTTTAAGCCTAATCTTAAAAGTAGAGATAGTGTCTGTCTCCTGAATCCAAATTGAAAGCTGTTTCCGCAGAAGAGGGGCCTGAAAGCTGAAGGCTCTCCCTCCCGTTTTACTTTTTAATACTTTAGGAACCACAAATGCTGTCTGAGAGCAAAGTGCTCTAATGGGGTGATATGGTACGATGAGGTCATTATAAAAAAACATGGTTTTGGTTTTGTCAAGACCTTGTTTGTTAACAAACTGGAGCTTACATATAACGCAAGATGCTGGCATTAATCAACACTGGAGTCATTTGGAAGGGTTTAAGACCAAGACAGGCATGTGCAACCTTTTGCTATATGCAAAATGCACTCAATGCCATCGATGTGATTTAATATATGGACTTTTGATACCTGATTTTAGAGGCTTGAGAGTGTCTGCATGATTCACAAATCATAATAATCCTTTTTAATCTCATATTGGGACTTACCTTTCCTTTAAATCAACTTTCTTCCTATTGGTTGTCCCTCACAGATCAATCACACATCAATCAAAGGCATGAAAGAACTTTCTAAAAACGAGCATGAAGTACGATGTACAGTATAAAGGTTTTGAGTTTTAGGGATTAATTGCACATAATTTGACCTCAGTTTTGATATTTTATCTGTTTTTAACTGTGTTTAATATGAGCATTCAAACAACATATGTACATATTACATAAAATAAGGAAAAGCATAATAGACCCCATTTGAAGGAGGCAGTACTGGGACTATGTTTAGTTGAAATCATAGTAAATGACCTGGTTCTTACATTATACAGGACATCTGGGTAAAGTCAGGGTTCAGTATCTTGCCCAAGGATACGTTGGCATGCAGACTGGAGCAGACAGGGATTGAACCACCAACCTTGCAATTAGAGATGACCTGCTCTACTTCTGCCGCTACATCCTGACCCACAGGGATGTAGAGGTAGAGCAAGTTTGTGGAAGTTCATGGAAGAATTCCCAACACTCTCTTCAGCTAAAACCCTTACTTGTCAAGATCAGTGTGTGTGTTGTATGTGTGTGTGTGTGTGTGCATACAAATACAGTACGTACGTCTACTCCTTTGGGCCAAGTTTATATTTACCTTTTTTTCTGTCTCTGCCACCATCCATCAGTTTTAGCGTCCATCAGGTAGCTGGGCCACCATTTTGATTTAAGGAAATGTCCAGAGGAAAGAAGTGGGGGCGAAAAAAAACTTGGCTTATTCTTCTTTCAGAGTGTGCCACAAATAAGGCCGATAATGCCTTAGCTTAGTGTTAATGGTGCAGGAAATTAAATTAAGGCCAAAGTTGGGATAGAAAAATGTTTAAGTGGAGAGCAGGAAGATCAGAGGGAGGAGAATTGGGGGTAATTTAAGGAGGGAAGGAAAGAATTGAAGAAGTGTATTGGAAAGATGGAGGGAAGAGATATAGCTATGAGAAGGTGGGGATGCTTACCTTTAATTGAAAAAGACGATGGCAGCCCAGAGAGGTAGGAACGGGGGATGAGATGGGGAGCAACAGGGTGTTTGGCCATTGGGAGGCAGTTTCAGGAGGAAGATGGTAATTGTCCAGCTCGACTCGATAAAGAGGCCTTTAAAAAACTATTTCATTTTCCCTCCACAAACTCATACTGTTAATGGGATTTCTGCTCTCTGCCCCTGCTGTTATAAACACAGACACACACACACAAACACACACATCCTTGCAGAGCTACAAACAAAAATGGCCTTACCGTCACACGTATACCAATTCTCATCGCTAAACTCTTACTGAGATAGCCATTAAATACAGCCATAGCCAGTGATTTCTCACACTTGCAGACACACACACACACAGCCAAGTGCACAAGCGCACAAAGAAACACAAATGGAAATGGGGGGACGTGGTGTGCAAATTTTCATCTCGTACAGCGATACCGCCAAAATCATGCATTACTTTCATTCCAACAAATCATGTCAGAGTGAACAGAGCTGAAATAGAATCGAAGATTATGAAGAGTTACATCCTGCTATTTTGCTCACGGCTTTTCAAATTACACAATGTCCTCCAAAGAGGCTCAGTGCTGCTGCTCAAACCATGGAATCAGACATTTATCAGCTCCATTGGATAAGCGAGTAAACACTCTAACGTGGCAGATGTTCTGGGGGAGACAGGTGTGCGCATCTATGAGACAGAGGGAATGCAGTGCGGTCACGTAGGCATCTGAGGGTGCGCTCACATCCGTTTTGCAGATCAACCAATCCATAAAAACCCTGAGCTTAGTCATCCTAATGATGTCAGCATATGTGTGCGTCTGTTATGTGTGAGAAATTGAGATAATTCTCATTTCAAGGGAAATGAGGAAAAAAAAAATCCTGGCCCATTGCACCGAATGACCATAATCTGCCCGACCTTGATGGGGTTTTTGATTGATGACAGTGACTCAGCAGTTGTGACAGGCAATTCTGTATTCTGACACGGAAAAGAAAACACGCCCTCGCCAGTGAAATGTACAAACACTCGCAGTCTCATCTTTCACACATGGTTTCCGCTACAGCAGTGAAAGAAAGTGCAAAGCAGAAGCACCCAGCAGCAGGAAAAATGAAATAAAAATCTCACCCATTAAGTTTCACATGGTTTACGCTTAAAGCAGAAATGGAATTTGCAGGTAATTTTGTGTGAATCATCTTTAAATGATCTTTAGCTTGTTTTGTTTAAGGTTTAGCCATCAGATCTTTAAGGCCTTGTAACCTATGACATAACCACAACACCCCCTAAACCCTACCACATAAACTACTACATCACCTCATTAGAAATGTACCTACACATTGGGTCTATTGTGATTGACTCGCTCAGCAAAGTTGATTCCTCCTGCGCATTTCCGGCTACTTTTTTCGCCACAGTTTTTTAATTTAACAGTGAGAAAAAAAAACAATCATCACCTCAGCGTGAAGAATAAAGATCATAGCATCAATATAAGGATTCACAAATGTCTGGAAATTCCTGGAGGGAGACAGGTAGAAATATCAGAATGGATGTGAGGGAATGTACAAAGAAGTAGGAAAACTAGAAAGACAAACATGTTTACACCTAAAAATGCTAACCACAACAAAGAACGATGAACCAGGAGGCATAAAAGTCACAGGATTTTATTTGTTTCCATTGGCTGAACACAACCACATGGTAATTAACATGTAACGCACCAGCAGAAGTCTAAGTGAGGTCTAAATCCAAACTGTTAGCATGTATTAGTTCCACCAGCTCAATTAATGGCTATGAGATTCATTCCTGCATTGCCTAAGGTAACTAAAAACCATATTTCATGAATT
This sequence comes from Perissodus microlepis, assembly GCF_051167445.1. Lineage (NCBI taxonomy): Eukaryota > Metazoa > Chordata > Actinopteri > Cichliformes > Cichlidae > Perissodus > Perissodus microlepis. The sequence goes on from NC_140466.1 coordinate 34,971,158, forward strand.
AGTGGTATTAATGTAATTCCACCTATGTTAGCTCGGGACAGTGTGGGCAAATATCAGTGACTTGACATCCCTTTGGCCTTCCAGACTATTTTTTCACACCTATAAAAGCAGCTTCCATTGCTCTTATTACTACATGCACTTTAATGATCTGAGCACAAGTGTAGCTTCAGGAAATGTGAACAAGAGAAGAAATTTAGCCCATAATTCAAAACACCTGTGTTGCTGTCGATGAGCTCTGAGGCGGTAAAAACGTTTTCATGCTAGAAAACACGAAATACCAAAGTGGTCTTCTTTCTGCAGGTCAGTAAGGACAGAAACCAACCGACCAGCTCATGTTTGTTTACTGTTTGAAATGTCACCACCTGCTACTACATGTATGCGTACACACAAATTCTCATATATACAGCCACACAGGGGGCTGAAATATTATGAGAACTGTAGATTTTAGTGTAATCTATTACACAAGGACCAGATGGGGGAGAGTGGTTCAAGAACATAGGACTCAAACTAAAGCACACAGATTAACCTGTGAACATTACCATCAGAAGTACTTTGCCTCAGTGTGCCTAACCAATATAGACAAAAAGAAATATGAGAATACTAGGAAAGTCTGTCTCTGGCACTACCAGTTCATTAAATAAATATTAAAATTAATTTGTCTAGAGTTTTGAAACATTAAGATGCCTTGCCAAGTTTATTCAACCAGGTTTATTCAACCAAGCATGTCTGGGAGCAATCCTTAAACAGGTTGCCAGTTCCTCACAGGCACAATAATAAACACTGAAGTCTTTTTTTTTTTTTCAATTCTTTGATTCTTTTGAAGAACATGAATCAGCCAATCCCATGGCAGCGACTTAATGCGTTAGGTATGTGGATGTAGTTAAGATGACCTGCTGAAGTTCAAAGTGAGCTTCAGAATGGACAGCAAAGGTGAACATGACATGGTTGTTGGTGCTAGAAGGGCTGCTCTGAGTGTTTCAGAAACTGTTATTCTACTAGAATTTTACCACAAAACCAACTCTAAGGTTTACACAGAATGGTCTGAAAAAGAGCAGCTATCCTTTACCTGATAGGTCAGAGGATGGCCAGACTTTGAGCTGACAGAAAGGCAACAGTAACTCATATTACTACTTATTACAATGGAGGTACACAAAAGAGCCTCAGAACATTGAAGCACATAGAAGAAAACACTGAGTGCCAATTCTGGCAGCTGAGAGCAGGAAACTGAGACTACAATCTCAACTAAATTGGAAACAGAAAAGTGGAAAAATGTTACTGGGTGTGATGAGTCTTGATTTCTGATGTGACCTTTAAAGGATAGGGTTGGAATTTGTTGGTTGTGGTGTTTGTATAATAGTGAAGAGCATATTTTGGGCCCCTTAATACCAAATGAGCCCATTATTTAAACACACAGCCTATCTGAGTATTGTTCTGACCATGACCCTTTATGACCACATCTTGTGATGGCTACGTCCAGCAGGATAACACACCATGTGACAAAGCTCAAATCATCTCACACTGGTTTGTTGAACATGACAACGAGTTTATTGAACTAAAATTACCTCCACGGTCACCAGATGTCTGTCCTATTGAGCGCCCTTGGGATTTGGTGGAACAGGAGATTTGCAGCTGACAAATCTGCAGCAATTCTGTGATGTTGTCATGTAAATGTAGACCAAAATTGCTGAGGAATCTTCCCTGCACCTTGTTTCTTTGCCATTATGTGCTAAGGGAATTAAGGGGAAAATGGGCCAGTAATAGAAGTAGCATAGAAATGATTTTTATTTTAGGAACATTAAGAAAATGTTTTTTTATTTTTTAGAGTTTATGTGTGGTGAATGGTGAAAGTTCTTCTTCTACATGTTCCACAAATAAACCTATAAAACAGTGCTTAACTTTTCTTCTGTCATTAACTATTTGGCATAACATATCGTATGTCCTATAGGTGATTACGGAAAATGTGAAATATGAACTATACAATATGAACTATGTCAATTAATCATTGTTGCAAAGCAATACAAATTCAAACATCAAATATGTGACATGGTGTAAGATGAAAAGGTGACTGAACATACCTTCAAGGCTATGGCTACTTTGGCCATGAATTAAATATGCTTGCTGTTATCTCTACATGTTTTTTTCTACCACAGAATAATGAAATGGAGAATGCAAACTTGGTGTGGTAGCTGCTGGTGGGTCAAACTGCACATTTTCTCTACTTACTCAAATCTCTCCCCAAATTATCCTTGGGATGTTTATATTTTTTTCTTAATTTTTTGAAGGAATTATGATTGGTATATTTTGTCATCAGTGTAACATGTCTGTAGTGTATGCTTTCAAATTGGCATTGTTTATACAGAGATACAGTTCCTTGTATTCAGTCTTTAGACTAGAACTGGTTAACATCCGGTTCTTAGCTGTAAGAGTCCATGGGTAGTGCAAGAGAATAAGGCATAGAGACGAGTTGGCAACCACCTGGCAATTTCTGGCTTCTAGGAAAAAAAATGTGCATTCCCTAACCAACCAACTGGCGAGTGGTTGTCTTTAGCACACTCAGGTCTAGAGACCCTCTGGTAACCACTGGATGGCTGTGTCCAGCTAGCACCTTTCTGCAAGTACTCGCCAACCAGTCAGGGAATACAAAATTTTCCCTAGTGTCCAGTGGTTACCAGATAGCCTCTAGACCTAAGGTCATCATACAAAAGAACAGAACTGAAATTCATAGAGGGGCAGCCATAAAAAAGTAGTTGCTACTACACCAAACTTGTAAAGAGGAACACAATTATAACATTTCTTTTTACTTTCCATTGAGAGTGTGTCATGGCGTCACCCACAAATAGAGTGAAATAGCAGCTTCTGTAGTTACCAATTTATGCAGCAACCCTAAAATTGACTGCAAAGGTATTTCCAAGAGTAGGAAAACAATGTAAAACTATAATTTGCATTTCAAACTACACACATACCAGATAATTCCTATGAATCTTTAGCTCTCAAAAAAGCTATTGTTATCCATATTGCTACCCAGTTATGTAATTGTTGTAGAAAGCCAGTTGCTAAGCTGAATCTAAATAAACACAGACTGACAAGAAGTATGTGCCCAGAGGCTGCAATATACTCTCCAGTAGATTGCTGACTCTAAACCGTTGGAATCAAATTTGGTGTTATTGAATTGGTATAACCATAACGATATTCAGTTTACAGTTATGTAATCCACATACTTTAGAAACTGCATAGAACTTATAGTGCCCAAAGTGATTAATCCATTTTCAAAATGTATGTTAATTACCTTCAACGCTTGGACAAAAGTCAGCCCCTGCTGACCCATCTTTCATCCCACCTTCTGTTTATATGTTCTGTCTTGTTGCCTGTAAGTATCCATCAGAAGCAGAGAACACAGCAGACTACTTTTAAGAGTGTCATTACAGTACTTTGCCCAGAGGCCTAGAAATCATACTCCTACGCAGAATACTACTTCAACTCAGCTTTTTTTATTTTCATTAAAAGCAAATGTGTCCAGGTAAATCCACCTTGTAAGCATAAGCAAAGGTGTTGCTTGAAAATCACAATCAATGACATGGTCATTTTCAGCTGTTACAGAGGAGAGAAAACTCCAAACTAAACCTATCATCACATCCAGTGGTGCCCCTTCATGTCCTCCTGAGAGCTGTGTGCTGACTGACACTGAATTAATTACCTCTGAGAACGTCAGCTACATATAAGCAATCCAATCTGTGCCACAGGAGAACTCAATTGTAAAAGCTGCACCAGATGTACCTGTTGACCTGTGCTGCAGCATGAACACAGGATTCAGGGTCTTTATTCTCCCTGTAGCTTAATGGATAGAGCATGACTCAAACGCTGCCTCGGTTAGGAGTTCAGCTTTCCTCTGTAGTCACCCACATTAAAATTCTATAAGCAGCTATGAAACTAGAAGGAGCTTGGGACAAAAACATATACCGGTGTGATAGAGAAAGAAAGAAAGAACGAACGAAGGAAAGAGAGAGTCCCCAGCAGTGTTGTAGGAAAAAGTTCAAATGAGTCACAAATACAGGGTGCAAAAATGTCATAACTTCAGCTCTGGATCGTGGTTGATTGTGCCACGACATTTACACAAGTCACAGTGTAATAAAATATCTACAATTTCTCCAAAATTAATCAAATGCTGTTGTTCAACCCTCAGTTAAAATTAAAGTTGTACTTTCCTAAAGTAATCCTGAACAGTAGTTCTCCAGGATTTGACAATTTTTCCCAATTTTCAGAGGAATGCTTGTTGTTGTTGTTGTTGTTGTTAAGCCACCCAACACTTTCCTATGACTCATTCAAGCTTGAAAAGGCAGCTAACTCGAGAGATGAACCAGTGTTGTGTCTACAGAAAAACCAGAGAACCAATTTTAAACTGTACCTCTAGGCACTTTGTTACTAGCAGTCTGCCACAGAAACATATCACTTGTTCCACTTTCTCTAACTTAATCTATTTTAAAAATGCCAAAGATCACCCAGATTAACAGGGATACAATAGTACTTTTTGCATTAGCAAGGTGATTCCCAAAAGTGCTGTTAGTCAAAAAATAGCATATCTCACCATGTTGTGCTGTGTGTCCTTAAAAAATTAAGGAAATTTATGAAGCAGTGAACAAAAAAGTAATCAGAAGCAGATGAACAGTATCTGAAAGTTATTTTCTTAGGAAATAGGAAACAGGTCCAGCAAGGACCTGACCCTTCAGATGTGTCGACGCCTCATCAGATATGATCTCGTTGGAAGTGTGGCTGCTAAGAAGGTATTTTTAAGGAAGGGAAAAGGCTGATGTATGCCAAACTACACAAGAACTGGACTGAAAGTGGCAACAGGTCTGAGTCAGAAATCGTTGGTTCGAATGGTATACAACATCTCTGTCATAGCTGGGGAATTTATTTATTTCAGCCTGATTTGTTGGTCAGAATTGATGGAACTATGAAAAAAGTGTTGAGGATTAGCTCAGACTTTTGCACAGCACTATAGACAGGACACACTGCACAGGTTTGTAGTATTGGTTTGATATGTCCCCCTCTTGGTTTTTAAGTATAGATTACTACTACCTGCTACCGTAAATTATTCCTCCTTTCAATAATTTTGTTGCATTTAATTATATTTTATTGTAGCTGTTTGACATTGATTGAAATGGCTGTAACATGTAGAAGTTGTGCAAAATCCAATCGTTTCTGAAAAGTCTTGTGTCATTCTGACAGCCATTATAGCAGTATCATGGACAAATATCGCCCACTCTGAAATTACCCTCAACTCTTTAAGATATTTAAACATTTTACAGCTCATTGTTTTGGTTTGGTGTCCTGCCACTGTGCTGTTTTAGTTCTGCCTCACAGCCATTATGGTTTATTACATAATTTCCAGTCGCAGCAGGCAAGTGTCTTCAGGATTAAAAAAATGAACCCACTGCACACTACCTGCCAGGCACCAGCAGCAGGTGACAAAGGAGTTCATATGAATACTAATACTGATAATACTTTTTTTGTTGCTGGATTAGCATTTTGCCTTATTTTACCTGTAATTTCAATAAAGTAATCATCAAAGAATGCAAGTTTTTCCTATTAAATACCAAGGGACCAACTTATGTAATAACACTAACATGTTAGTCTCTGAAAAGTCAGTAAATCTTATGACAAAGTCGATGAGTTGGTAATAATGAGGTGCAGTGAAGCATCGTAATCGCTGCTGAGTGAGGGAAGTGTCAGTTGCTCCATATTTACATCGAAGCAAAAAGCTGAATAGCAAAATATAAAAAAACAAAACCAAATACAATGCATCAAAAAGCATCCGAATAGACATTTACCCCAGCACAGCTGTAGAAGTTAGACATCCCAGTGTGACTCAGCATTTGGATGCATTCTTTGTTCTTTTCACTCAGCTATAATAGTCAAATTCATATTCTTCAAAAACTGTATCACTTTAGTGCTCTTCAGTTCCCTGAAACCCTCACACACTTTCTTCTTTCAGAGGCCTAGGAGACCCATAGCCAGACAGGGGGCTGGCAATCACACTAAACCCTCGGGAAGGCTCCACATTCGGGCAGAACTTGGCTGGGTCATCCCCCCTTGCCTCCACCCCCTATTCCTGCGAGGCCTCCGGGAGGAAAGTCACAGCATCTAATGGGGACAGATGGTGCAGTGTCATGAGCCAAGTAATGTGTGAATGTCTGGTTCCACTGTTACATTCCTTCAAAGGCATAAAGTCAACACTGCTGTGCACCATCGCATGACAACAGAAATGCTAATACTGTGCATAACAACAACCAAACTCTATTTTTGGACAGGCTTTTATAACTGGACCTTGAAATCAAAGTCTTCTGTTCTAAAAACTACACCCTGCATACTTTGCCATTGCCCTCAATCCATGTACTGATCAATTTGCATGGACATGAAACATTGTGACCTAAATGTTCTCCCCTTCTCCTCAACAAGAAGTCTGAACTGTCACACAACAGTCTGTTCACAGTATAAATAAGTCAAAAACCCATTGCCCAAAACACTGGAAGGCAGTGAAATTAAACATTTATACACTTGTCTAGACAATCTTCCAGAGAATACATTACAGTGAAAAGAGTGACAGAACAGATATTTACACCACTGACATCAATATTGTGGTGAAACTCGGCATGGTGATGCTACCTGATGATACTTTCAAAGACATGAAGCAACAGAATTATGGGCTATTCTTGTTCAAGACATATTTCAGTTCAGTTCTTTTTTATTTCAAACATATACATTCACCAACGTTTCATAAAATCATTCCATACAGTTGTTTGAAAAGGAGTAGGCAGAAGTATATACTTATTTAGCCCTACCCCCCTCAGGTTTACATCCTCATCATCTAAATTTGAACAACAAAAATGTATACAATGCCTTCAACTTAGAACATAACATCTCAAAAAAAATATTTTCACATGTTCAACTAAAACTATATTTAGATTTGCTAATTTGCAGAAGAAAATTTGACAGTAGACAAAGAGTTTCTTTGTAATGGAGTGAGACAAAGTGATAAATATAATGGAAAACTGTTCACTGCAACTTTTTTCTTGCACTTGCATCTCTTTTTTGGCTGCTTCCAAGAATTCCATGAATAAAATGACAAATTAAATGATTACGAGAATTCACCAGACAAAATTAGATTTCCTTTAGCTGATATTAGCCCGGTTGACTCACTACCACTAGCAGCTAGTGGGCTAAGCTTAGCTTGCTTCCCTTTTTGTCATGTGGGGATATTTGTGTTGTTTATTGACGTTAGTATTTAGCAGACCACATTGCTAAGTGTAATGAGATGGACTGGCATTTGTATAGCACTTTTCTAATCTTACTAGCCACTTCAGACTACATTTAACCATACAGCATGGCATTCTATTTACTAAGGAGAGCAACCAAGCCCCACAGTGAAGTAGCTGGGGATGCTTCTTGCTCTGAGGCTACAAACCACTGTTCACCATTTTGCACTGCTCACTGTTAACACTGTAAGAAAGGAGAAAAGGGTATTGGGACCCACACCCAGTTTCACACCTTGGCTCAGGCGATTAGAGGACCATCAGGGGGTCCTTTTGTCCCTCTGTGGGGGGGATACTCCCACTAGGTTTAAATCTGGGACTCCCCAATATTTGACCTTAGAACTGAAGAAGCTTCTCGGATGAGAGGTGAAACGTCTTCAAGCAACTTAAAGAAGTCCAGACGCTTTTCTTTGCAAGCTCCTTTGACTACGATGACCTGGATGACTGAGAACCTTCACAGAGAAAAGGATATCATAGCAAAGTGCTTGGGAGAGTGTATGGACATTGCATCATTTGGTATTTCAGATGAAATTCATTCCAAATCCAAAGCAATGTATCTATAAGAACCAACCAAGAAACCAAGAGTGTCTAAGTAGTGTTTAAGAGCATCTTTTATCGTACAACTCCTTGACACAAAGAGAATAAAAATGATTCAATAAATTTGTGTTTATGGTGCTTTAAAAATGTATACTTTTTGCATATTTTGATGACAATGATGTGTCGATACACCTGAAACTCTGATTAGAAAGATCTCAGGTAACCAAACACCAATACAGACTATGAAAAAAACATTTAGCTAAAACAAACATTTAGCTACATTTCATTTCAGCTTCTAACAGACGCTCCAGACTGTGGCTCTGAACTCTAAATCCACTAAAAGATGCTATGTAGCTGCTGAGCTACCCTATTAACTCTAAAAATAAATAGCATAGAACCATCAGGAGAGAGCTGATTAAATTTCAGATGAAGCAAGCTGAACAAGGTAGTGATTAATAGTAAGGTATGGATAAATATAAATATACAGTATATATAAATGTGATCACAGAAAATCTGAAAATGCGATTAACATCCTAGTAAGTAGTAGCACCTGTGAATGATTGGTGCTATCTGTGTGTGTATGTTCACCTGACGGTTTGTTAGTTCTGCATTGAAGCAAGATAGGCAAGACAGTATAAGATGCGTGTGTGTGTGTGTGTGTGTGTGAGCGTGTGTGTGTGTGTGTGTGTGGGTCCCCTGTCTGTTTATCTGTGTGTGAATGCCGTGAACCTTTCTGTCACTCTACATCTACCTGCCTGCCAGATGCCTGCTAACAAGGACCTAGCTCCTTGCAGGCTAATACTCTACCTGCCCATCACACAAGCCCACACACATACACACACACACACACAAACATGCACAGCATACAAACTAGGTGACGGCTGGGCTGCTTTCACAGACCGGTGCAAGACTGACTAATCAGTGTGACTCACACATCTCTGCGTGTCCAAGGCTTGGCCTCATGCTTAATGCAGAATGTCAGGAAGTGCCCACACACAAGCAAACACACACACATTGCTGCAGAGGTGAAACCTACTCTTTATTCTACGTGTGCACTTGTTTTAGTGTCACTAACATTGTCTGTCTATGGCTCTGAATCTGTCTCTATCAATTATATACCTCAGATAAGACCATGACAGCTCTGTGCGTTGGGTGCTTCTGTTGTTGTGTTAGTGTGTGCGCTTAGGTGTTATTGCTGTCAAAACAATGCAAATGTCAGATACCAGCTAGTATTGCCCTCTGAGAAGAAATGTGGAATCAAATGGACATAAAGGAAAAGTAAAGGAGGCAGAAAGGAAAGAAAGAGGAATGTGGGGTCGGGTGAAACAGCCAGGTGATAAGAATGAAATGGAAAGAGTGAAAATAGGCCTTCCTCCAAAGTAAGCCACACCTTTTGTATGCTTGCATCCTTGTAGACTTGAAGCAGATATGCATGTCCATTACCATAAAGGAGCAAGTGGTGAAGACTAAAGTCTAATAGTTGGAATTAGATTTACACGGGTATTAAGAAAAGAATTTTATTCCATCTTTTGAACAAAAAGGTTTAATTTTGAGAAATGGTAAACATTAAAAACAGGAAATAAGTGGCTGAAAATAACCAAAAGAAAAAGGCACTTTCACAGCATTAAAACAGTTTTTTTTTTAATGTGCTACAACCTGTTAAAGTCACAGTAACAGCTCAGATATGGTGACATCAAGTGAATTCATTGCAAAAATGAGACAATAAAGGTCCTGCATTACATGTAACTTAACCGTTTCACTTAAATCCATCTGGATGAAAGCTTGGGATGGCTGTGGCTCAGCAGGTACAGCAGGTCACTAATTAGAGGCTTGGAGGTTCAATCTCCATCTCCTCCAGTCTGCATGCTAAATATCCTTGGGCAAGATACTAACCCCCAAGTTGTTCTCCATTGCATCCATTGAAGTGTGGATGTTAGATAGAAAGCACTTACATAGAAAAAAGCGCTTGGGAAGTTATAAGATTGGATTAAACAGAAATTGCACTGAAACTAACAAACTGAGTAATATTTTAACCGCAATGCATAGACTTGTTAACATCAGACTGACATGTTATTTGTTGACAGCAGGATATAAAAACTAAGAGTATGTGAACCCCTTAAATTCACTACAGGCCAATATCTATGTTCCACAACACTTTGCACAAAATGTAAAGAAACTGTCATTTTCTCCATAAAGTATATTTTCCAAAGACTTTCTAATTTTATATTATATTATATTATACTTTTCATATTTAGAAGTCAAAAAATACAAAGGTAAGGTGCATTATTAAAACAGACTGAATCAGCCTTTACCTCTGACATCTGAGTTTGACTGTAGGTAGAGGGTGACATTGGCGTCTGTTACTGCTAAAGCAATAAAAAAGATATTAAAACTGCACACAGTCCTGTATGAGCAGTTGCTCAGCTTCAGTACAGTGACTGCAAAGCCATAAAATATAAAACAATCTAAAACCTGATAATAAAAAAAAGAGCAATGGACATGAGCCATTTCAGCGTGAATGTTTTCAAGGAAGATACTTTGCTTTCAAATGCCAAATGCAACCTCAGCAGAGCCTAAAGCTTCAAGCCACTCATGATTTCATGTGAACGTCTTTGGCAGGTACAGATGAGTTAGCAGACCAATAATAAAGTGTTTAGCACTGAATATTTAGCAAGCCACACACTGCTGAGCAGACGCTCCTGCTGAATATGAATTCACAAGCAACAGATTTGCCATCTTGCAGCACTGCGAAAACATGTCAGTACTTGGATATATATTTTGTGTGTATCTGTGTGTTTGTCAGCTCTCACTTCATTTAGGCAGAGGTGCGGCTCCGGAGAGGACTGAATTTAACTAAAGTTATCTAAGCCCCCTCCATTGCTCTCTCTCACTTGCGCGCACACACACACACACACACACACAGAAAATCAACATATGAAGCTATATTTCCTATGGTATAGCTGCACTCATGTAGCTGCTACTGTACATCTACCACAGGGCTTGCCTCAGCCAGGGTGTCAGCCATAGCACTGATTTATTTATATCTGCAACTGAGTAAGTTTTCACATGCCGCTCTAACTGGAGAGTGCAGCCATGCAGATGCACATTGCTGTGGTATAGGGGACAGGAGGGATGCTACGAATGGCACATTCAGTTTTTCAGCCTCACAAACACATACATATCGTTGCCATGCATAGCCCTGAATAATTGAACCCACATTCAAACTGAATGTTTATGGAAAGTGGCCATGGAAATGCATTTTGGTTCAGTCTCAGCTGTCTTCTAATGGCTGAGATTGCTTCTTATGATTCTGGCTCACAGCCCAAAGGAATATTAGGGAATATTTATTTCCAAATAATTTGACTGATGCGTCTACTAACTTGGATTTTAAATACAGGGTAAGGTACAGACTTTTAGTGTCATAGTCAAAAGAAGACATACTGAAAAGACAAAATACATTCGGTCAGCTAGCTCTGGCCAAAGCAGGGATGAGACTTGCATGAGTGGTTTTCCAGTATGCTGCAGTTTTGATGCACTACTTAATAATTTTGTGTATTCTTTATTTATAAATATCTGACTATAATAATTGTAGTGTATATATGTCTGTATGTACCATATCTCCTTCTTAATGGGTGGGCCAATCTTAATGAAACTTAATGAATGAACATTGATTTACATATTTATTATGCCTCTGAAAATAAGATGTTAGCTTCATTTGCTTTTTTAAAAATTTAAAATGTAAAAATCTAAATTTAACTTAACAGTCACCAAAATATGTGTGAATGACAAAATTTTGATTCACTCATCACTAAATACAGAATTAAGAATTTGAAAACATGCCACAGGTTGGTAGTTATAATGCATCAAAGCTGACTGGGACATAATGAAGCAATGCTTTTTTGTAGCTAAATTAAAGATAGCTGGGTAACCACCCTGGGTTATTAGTTTGGAAAGCTAACATTAGTTATACATTTTTGCTATGGAACATTGCATAATTTACTAGTTGTTAAAATTAATATCAGTTGACAATATCTATATGCTATAGTCATGGTTCTGAGAGGCTAGCCAACTAGCATTTCCTCTCAGAAATGATTCTGCTAGCTATAAAAGGTTAGTCAGGTGGTTTGAACTCATATTAAATACAGATGTTAGGTTTATATGGTTGATTGTCATTTATGCTTAGAAATCTTTACTCATATATGCTTAGAGTTTTATAATCAATTGCATATTGATAGAGGTTTGATCCTTAGCAGTCTGTAAAGACTCTGTGTGCCTTCCAGTGTGTTCTGGCATACACACTCACATCCTGGGGTCACGAGAAGAGGTCGTACCTTCTTTTATTGTTTTATGGTATAGCAAACACAAGTATATCTGTTTTAGTCTAAGTGCCTTTTGTTTAGATGAACTGCTGGACTTCCAGGCCAGCAGATTTTGGGAAGTCATTTATTGGGTCACATCTTGACCCCCCCCCCCCCCCCCCCCCACACACACACACACACACACACACACACACACACACACGGTACTCTCTGGTTAAATGTATATCTATGTAAGACTCATATGTTAATGAACCTATGCATATGCATGTAACCTCAATAAAGGAGCAGTGTTACGAGGGAGCAGACGAGAGCAACTGGGGTCAAGCGAAGGAACGTTGTTTGTCCAGTTCTCTCCTGTGCACGAGAAACATAAAGAACTTTGCCTGCTTGGTGTTCAATGCTTTTTGCTGTGTTGTTGAATTGTCTTGAACGTTCCAGCAAATAGGTTTATGCTACGAACCTATCAACAGATGCCTGTAAGTTAGTTACAGATCATTAGTTAATTTCTTAAAATTATTTATATGGTTTGAAAATTGTCAGTGCTTGCTGGCTAGCTAGCTTTAGCTACCATCATACAAAAGAAAGAGTAACCAAAGCATACACCCTAGGTTAGCCAAAGTGCCTTATGGCTTCATTACATGAAATGAACATGTAGCTGGCTAACCTTAGCTTCCTTGCTAGCTAAGTTTGTTATTAGTAAATTAGAGTCTGAAGCACTATGTAGAGAGAAGCATTGGTCCAAGCTAATCTAAAGTGTGTATTATTGAAACATCTACAGAAATGTTGTGAAATCTGAAAAACATTTAGGTGTACACAACCAGGTTGTCTTTATGAGTTTCATTTACCCTTGCAAAGGGGTCAATTTACACTACAGACAGCATGACATAGTGCAAGGACTAATATTCAGTTAGTCCAATTATGAACATGTGCAGAAGATGGCTTGTACATTGACATGTAGTATATCTGAACAACTACATGAGTAAACAATGTGAAGTCTTTCATTTAGTAAGGTCAGCTTGACATAATGAAATAGCAGAGTCCCTATTGTAGGAGAAAATTTACACCACACTCTTCACATACAGCTTCACTCTGTGTGTGCAGTTGGGAAAGGTATGTTCAGACACTAGAAATCAAAAATCATCTAACAGATGAAACAAAAATCATCATAAATTTGAATCAAAGAGCAGGTATACATTACAAGAGTGGTCTGCAATATTTTATAGAGTCAATTGTACGTAGCTACTAAAAGAAAAAAGAAAAAAAAAGCTACAACTTGTTAGCATACTTCATGAGAACTTTTCAGCTTTTAGAGAAGATTTTCAGGCTTTCATGCCTTCTCTGTTCACGCTCTGACTGGCCACATCTGTGGCTGCAAGACTGAGAGCTCATTGCTGGATTTCAGCACCATGGACAGATGTCTGCAAAGCTGAGCTCATCTAGCCGTGAAGATTTTTCAGCACCTTGGACAGAGACACACTCACACCCAGCTGTGAGCGCTCCAGTTTGCTGGGAAACTTTTCAGAACATCACCCTTCATTTATTCAGTCTCTATTCTATTCTATTCTTTTCTTTTTTTTTTTCTTTTATTTACGTCTCAAGGGTCGTGAACAGCTGAAGCCTATTTGGCAAAATACTCAGAGACACTTTGGACAGGCCACCAGTACATCACGGTGCTAACACAGACATGTCGACATTCACAATCATCCCTGTGGGCAGTTAGTGCCCAGCTGTGCTAGAGTGTGGTTGGACTGTGGGTGGAATCCACAGCATCAGTGAGCAGGACATGCTAGCTCCACAGCTTGGAAATTGAATGTGTGACCAAGCCAATGACTATCTTTGCGGGTATGTCATCTGCCAAAAATGACATGCGGCAAATGGTCACCTGCTCATCCCGTGAGCTAAACTTGTGCCCCGAAATCCAGGATTTCTTGGAGATTTGTGCACCAGACACTCTGTTCTCAGGCCAAACTGGTCGATATGCCATTTATAACTGATTTTCTTTACAAAAGAGCAATTTATTTCAAATCATTTGTACATCTTTTCCAAACTTCTTTTCCTCCTTTTCCCATAACCTGTGTTTTTGAAGTCCTTGGAGAGCTTAGAGAGCCTTTTGTTGATGTCATCACACATCAATAGCAAAGACAACAGCAGACTGCTGATGCTAGAGGTTTGAATATGGCACATTCTGTTTGTCAGCCTTCAGGGGTTTGGGTTGTTTTGCACTAAGGAACTATCAGACAATTAGATGTGAATCTGGGAAAGCCACTTGCTTTCTGACTACAAAAGAAAGAATAGAAACAGAAAGAAATTGTTGTTACTGTTCGGCAGTCTGCTGAGATGTGATACAAATCGAAATCCACAAAAAGGCTTACACCTGTAGACAGCGAGCTCGCGTGAAAGAGCCTTGGGCTTTTTTTTTTCTATCTTTACTCTCTCTCCAGCAGCGTAGTGCTCACAGCAGAGAGTAACTGGCTGACTGTGGCTCAATTCACCTTGATCCCTCTTCAACAACGTGGATAGCTCCCCAAAACAAACAAACAATAGCCTACACTTATCCTTTTCAGGGTTGCAGAGGGCGCTAGAGTCTATCCCAGCTGTCATAGGGCGAGAGGTGGGGTACAGTCTGGACAGGTCGCCAGTCTGTCGCAGGGCTAGCACACAGAGACAGACAAACATTCGTGCTCACGTTCACACCTATGGGCAGTTTAGATTGATCAATTAACCTATCCCCCCTAAGTACATGTCTTCAGACAGTGGGAGGAAGCCAGAACACGGGAAGAGCATACAAACTCTGCACAGAAAGACCCCAGCCTGATGTTGGAATTGAACTCAGGACCTTGTTGCTGTGTGGCAACAGTGCTAACCACCGTCCCACTGTGCCGCATAAATGAATAAATAAAAAAAATTTGAAAAACAAAAATAAAAACTTCTTGGGCGTCTGGGTGTTTCTGCACAATTCAACCTTCCATCTGCAGCATAACAAATACATGTGATCCCTTTGCACAAGAGCCTTTGTACTGTGGTCTTCCTTTGTGCGACACTGAAAGGTCCTGAGTTTTGAAAAAGCCGACGATCCCCTGAGAAAATTAGAGATTTTATCATAACAATAGCCCATCTCTCCTTTATATAAAGAGATCTTTGGTTGTTTTCTTTCATTCTATTGTTTAAATGTGGCTTTAGCTTATTTTGTCACTTGTTTGCCAGAAGAATTATAGGATTACTGCATTTTTTAAATCCATTTGTTCCAACTTCTTCTTTAAAGCTAGTATACAGTTACAATCAGTAAATTATAAACCTTTTAAAAAGTATAAGCAACTGCCTTTCATTGCTTTTAAATTCAAGTCCTGCCCTTTAATTGACCACCTTTGACTAATCCTGGACACTTCCGCCACGATGTCACCCATCCCTGCTTTTTTTATGTTGTATTGAGAATCAGTCACAGTAATTTAGTGTTGGTCACAGAGACTGGTTTATTTATTTATTTATTTTAGACTGCTGCACGGTGGATAGTACTGTTGCCTCACAGCAAGAAGGTCCTGAGTTCAATTCCACCATCAGGCCGGCGTTTTTCTGCGTGGAGTTTGCATGTTCTCCCCATGTTTGCGTGGGTTCTCCCCAGGTACTCTGGCTTCCTCCCACAGTCCAAAGACATGCAATTAGTGGGGACAGGTTAATTGGAAACTCTAAATTGCCCATAGGTGTGAATGGTTCTCTGTTCATACATGTTAGCCCTGCAACAGACTGGTGACCTGTCAAGGGTGTATCCCGCCTGTCACCCTAAGACAGCTGGGATAGGCTCCTGCAACCCTGAAAGGGATAAGCGGAAGAGAACTTGAAAAGCACAAGACTGACTGAAGATTTATTTATCTACGTAGATTCACACTAAGAATAACAGAAGATTTGACCCATAGTAAAAAAACACTATGGTGACATGTGCACACTGCCCTGGCCTGATCTTGGCAGACTATAATTATTTAACTTAAGGCTACAATTGAAATTATTATTGAAAATACAGTGTTCTCAGTGCTTAAGAAGCACCAATTTTCTCTACAAGTGCTGCTAAGAGATCACAAAGAAAGAGAATCAATGTGAGACTATCTTTGAGTGCCGTCTCCTTGAAGGAAAATGTTCACTCAAATGTGCATGCAAATTGCACAGACAGTCACTTATAAGTACGTGGTTCATGAGGTACAGACAAAAAATAAATGAAAAAATAGAGCAGCGTTGTAAACAGCAGTCTGAGATTTTAGGGATAAATAAAGGTCTTTGTTTCAGGCATAGATCATTCTGAGGGTATTTTCTGCTTTACTTTGAGGTGTGTCTGTGTGTGTTTTTCATTACAGTAAAAACAAAAAAAGTATTTGCCAGAGGACACGGTGAAGAACATCGCCTTTGATAGAGTGCATCGCATCGGCCCCATGCGGGCTGCGACTGGGAGACCACGTCCTATTGTGGCCAAATTTGGCCGCTTCAAACAAAAGGAACAGGTGAAAAGTCGCGGCAGGGAATTAAAAGGAACGGACTTCAGCGTAAACGACCAGTTCCCAAAAGAGATCCTGGAACGACGCAGGGTCCTCTTCCCAATCCGACGCGGCTTCATCCAGAAGGGCTCCTGCGCTGTCATCGCTGTGGACCGGCTCTACGTGGATGGACAGCTTTACCGCAACCCCGGCATCACTCCGTGGCTGTATTAACTTCAGACCAGATAAGAATCCGCTACACCCTTTCCCTATCCACTCACACTAACTTGCATTAACATCTGTTTAACTTACCAGTATCAAATCGCATCTTTAGTGTGATATCATAGCAGAATGAACACCGTCACTCTCCGTCAATGGTTTAATTGGAATGTTTCCGGGTTTTTTTTCTTCTCGTTTTTTTTCTCCCTCCTTTTCCCCCTCTTGTTTTCATGCTGCTCACCCTTGTCCTTGGTTTCTTTCTTTTTTTTACTTTCTATCAGTGCTTTGATCACCTGCTTCCACACTCATCCACAAACAACATCCTTTATTTCGACACACACGCACAGCACGATCACGCACAGTCATGCGCTCAATGGCAGCACATGTACATCAGTCAGACAGCGCACACAGACGTACAGGATACACACACTTAAGTCAAGCGTACTCATATTAGTAAATATGCACACACATAGTCAAACTCAGGGAAAATCTCGCTACACATTTTTTCTCTCTCTCCTTCTCTTTATTTACGAACAAGTGATTAATTCTCTCCACCTGTCTAAGCGACACACACAGCGTACACCCCTAGTTATACACAGACATCTATGGGCGCACTAAGGTTTGTGACATGGAATATAAATGGAGCTGGCTCCAGAGAAAAGGGGTTAAAAATATTTAACCAACTCAAAAAACTACAGGCAGATGTTGTCCTTTTACAAGAGACCCACAGACCTCTTAGAGGTTCGAATGAACTTAAAACACCTGAGTTTCCTAATGTGTTCTCAGCTTGTTATAATTCTAGACAAAGGGGAGTAGCAATTCTAATACATAAAAATATTATAGTTAAGTTACAGTTATAGAGCCAGAGGGCAGATTCTTAATCATTAAACTATCTATACTAGGTAAAAAGCTATGTATTGTAAGTGTATATGGTCCAAATGTTGATGATCCCTCATTCTTTCACGTTTTTTTCAGTGCACTCTCTGAACACTTAGATGGCACACTTGTTCTTGGAGGCGACCTCAACCTTGGACTAAATGAAGAAATGGATAGGCTCAACACAGCAGGAACTCAGCGCAATTGGCAATCCACAAATATAATCAAACAGTATATGAGTGACTTTGGTCTTTGCGATGCATGGCGCTCCCTTCACCCCACCAGTAAGGAATATACTTTTTTCTCACATGTTCATCACTCCTACTCTCGTCTGGAATATTTTTTGGTCAGCAGCTCACTGCTGTGTGACATTTCAGACACTTGAGATTCACCCTATAGCCGTCAGCGATCATGCTCCTGTATCTCTAACATTAATGCACAAGAATAATACTATGCCAAGTAAAAACTGGAGATTTAATGCATCGCTGCTTAAAGATGAAGACTTTATTAAATATTTTAAAAAAGAGTGGACTTCATATTTAGACTATAATGACACTCCCGGAACATCAGCTTCTGTTCTATGGGAAGCAGGGAAAGCTGTGATGAGAGGTAAAATAATTTATTTCTCATCACATAAAAAGAAAAAAGAAAACAAAAATATTCAGGAATTAGAAAAAAACCATTAAATCACTAGAAGAAGCCTACATGTCCCACCAAGATCAGGAAACATTGAACAAAATACGCAAAACAAAACTAGAATTAAATGAGATAATTGATAAAAAAAAAAAAAAAATTCTTAGTACAAAGACTACGCTTACAAAATTATGAACATGGTAATAAATCCGGTCAATTTCTAGCAAACCAGCTAAAATTAATTAAAGAAAAAACAACTATATGTGCTGTTCAAGATTCATCTGGGAACACAGTATATGACCAAACAAATAAACAACATTTTCAGGGATTTCTATAAAACGTTGTATTCACTACAAATAAACCCATCTAAAAAGGAAATTGATCAGTTTTTGGACAACATTACTCTAAAATTATTAGACACTCAAGCAATGGCACTGGATTCGCCACTGACACCAGGTGAACTCCAGGAAGCCCTGATAAGTATGCCCAATAATAAGGCTCCAGGTCCAGACGGCTTTCCTGCAGAATTCTACAAAGAATTCTGGACGATTCTAGCACCAGTTTTTTACAGAACATTGTTGGAAATCAAAGAAAAGGGCAGACTTCCATCAAATATGAATTCTGCAAACATTAATCTCCTGCTAAAACCAGGCAAAGACCCTGTATATCCCTCAAGCTATCGTCCAATATCCCTTATAAATGTAGACCTTAAAATAATCTGCAAAGCTCTCTCAAAGAGACTAGAGAAAATAACCCCCCTCTTAATTCATCCTGACCAAACTGGTTTCATAAAAGGTTGCTCTGGCGCAGGGTGCCGCCAGTGCATCGAGCTACCTGGGGGGCTCTTCAACTGGTGGGGGAGGCTGTTACATCTTGCAGGAGGTCTCCTCTCTTCAGGAATTCACTCTGCAGGAGGGGGAGATATAGGAGAGGTGGAGGAAGAACTCAGCCTGGGCGTCTATTGTCCTGTGTAGTCTGGAAGATGAGTGGATGACGGGGTGGGTGCAGTTTTCTCTGTGGTGGGGCCAGGCTGAACTGGGCCCCTGTCCGGATGGGCCTGGGCCCCCTTTCCCTGGCGGGTTGCAGAGTGTGGGGGTGCCTACTGGGGTCAGCGGGGGAGCTGGCCCCAGGGAGGGGTCACCTTACTTCCAAACAGGACAGGCAAAAAATAAAGAAAAAAACAACAAAAAACAAAAAAACCAAACAGTATTTGGCAATCAGAAGATCATTGCCCGTCATTTTAGCATTTTTATTAAAAATTTGTGTTTGTAAAAAAAAAGGTGAACTCGAAACCTAGAAAGTCACTTTATTGTTATCTGATGATTACCTGCTCACTGCTCTGTTACATTACTGATTGGCTCCTGGTGGAACAAGACTTCCTAAACGGTACCAGTTTTCTGATTGCCAAACATTGTGCTGAAACCTATTCAAGAAGACAGCTTAATGTGGGTTTTAGCAAACAAAGAGTGGTAGATGGCGAAATAAACTGCAATATGGAAAACGATTCTGCATATATGTGTGCATGTGCATGCGAACACACAAAGTGTGCCACACACTGGAGTCTGAAAACAAACATTTTAGGCAGAGCCTGTCTGGAAGCAGAGATAAGCTCAGACTTAAACCTCGGTGGGTGGAGAAGTTTCTCCGCTAACTGGTTAGACGGAAACCAGAACGTGAACTGAAAGGGATGCGGTTAAAGAGAGCAGATAGTTTTGTCTTTTGCGCTTTGTATTTATCATTATCAACAATAAACTGGCCAGCATGAGGGCAAAACAGCAGATGGGCAGACTGAGTTACTGCCATGTCTGTCACACCACGCTCAACGGTGCGTTACTTGGGGCGTTACCACAACAAACAGCAATCAGTGAGATACTGCGAAGCTGTGGGAGTTCACTGCAGTACCTGTGTGCTCATGAGTGGGTGCATAATTGTCCTTGTTTAAATGAAGCCTCTCTGTGAATAACAGTTTGGTGTTAAAAATATACAGATTTTCGTTATCGGTTAGACAACTACCAAAGTTTTGCAACCTTTGGTAGCACACACACACACACACACGCACACACACACACGCACACATCTGCACACACACGAATACAACATAGGTAAATCAAGAAAACCTGCTAAAAGCAAGGTAATCAAAGAAGATAAACACAATGGTAAATGGACTGATTCTTATATAGCGCTTTTCTACTCTCACTGAGAACTCTATAGAACTTGTGCATTCACCCAATCACTTTATCTAAGGTTTCTAGTGCTTCTATCTAACATTCACTCACATTCACGCTCCGATGGATGCATCAGATGGCAACATGGGGTTAGTATCTTGTCCAAGGATACTTGGCATGCAGACTAGAGCAGACGGGAATTGAACCACTAACCTTCCGGTGAGTAGGTGACCCGCTCTATCACCTGAGCTACAGCCACACAATCTGGGCTACTTTGGGTCTTTAGAGCTCCGATATGGCGTGTGGATTGTTTTAGGTTGAATGTCATGAAATAGTCTTGATGTGAGTAATAGCACATATTGGGTTTGCCAGATGTGATCCAAATTTCAGAATAAACTTGACCCTCAGCCATTAAATGTGCACCTGTCTGTGTGTTCGGGCAGCTGTGTTCATCCAGAATCAGGGGCATCAGTAAAGGCCAAAACCTGTAGCTGTAGGCCGCATCTCAGACAAACATTTTCCGATACCAGAGCTTCCTCCTCATGCATTGTTTGACCTGAAATGCTAGCAGTACAGCATTTTTCCTCGAGCTATGACAGAAGTCAATGGACAGGCAGCGTTTAACCAGAGTATAATTTGTACTCCATACATTTATCCATCCATTTTTCCAGCGATTACCTTGGCAGAGGTTACGGGGGCAGCGGTTTAACTAGACCTCCCAGAACCTCCCTCTCCCCGTTCACATGCTCCAGCTCCTCCAGATAAACACTGACAAATCCTGAAGCCAGGTAAGAGACACAATCTTTCCAGCCCAAAGCACCTCACATAGGAGTCATCCAGGAGGCCGATAACCGAGCAACCACAACTCCTTTCCATGCGGATGAGAAGCAGCTCCACTGAGGCTGCTGCGTCATAACTGAGCTCCTCACTCTATCCCTAAGGGTGAGCATAAACTCACCCTTAGGGATAGGTGATGCTCATTTCTGGGACTTGTGTCTGCTATCTTTATCTCTCAGTCAATACCCAGAGCTCATGGCAAGAGGTGAGGTGAGGCGTCGACCTCTGGGAAAAGAATTACATTCGGTATTGACAGGTAACAGATGACGGAGGCGGTGATTATTTTCAGACACGACAGAATCACGGAGCACTAGTTGGAGTTAATTTGCGTAATGTGAGTTCCTTATTCTGTGTGATAGAAGTTAAATGAGTGTTCTCGGAATAAACGAATTATTTATGTAAGTAATGTTGGATCACGGGTGAGATGCGATCTGTGTTTGGATCTCAGTGTCACACCCGCACAGACCTCAGCCATGTCTGTGTCTCAGTCCCCGCGGGGGTTTAGCACTGTGACTGTTAACTCTTGGTAAATGTGTGAACACCCTGCATGGCAGGGCACCATTTTGTGTCAAAGTGTCACAGTGGCAGGCCATAGTGAAGAAAACTTTGGTGAGAAAAACTGTGAGCGAAAAGGGAAAAACCCGGACGCCACGTCGAGTCTAACTGCCGCAGCTGCAGTCCAAACTGCTCAATCAGTCGGCTTGGCTGAGAAACCAGAGGAAAGCAGCAGAAAGCAGGCACCATTTTGTGTTTATCAAAGCAGTTTATTCAGTACTGAGCTAATTCAACTCACAGCTAGGAAAATGAACCTCTCAGCGCCGCATTAACACTGTATCAAAGAATAACATCAGCTGTGGAAAATGAAACTGACTTTGAGAGTGCCCGAGGTCAGCTATCACTTCTAAAGATGTTTTCATTTTAACCTTAGTCCACTAAAAAATAAATACATGTCAAGCTTTCTATGCTTCTTAAGATCACGGCAATTAAGGCAAAGAAAATGTAATGTATAGTTGAAATAATAGCAAAATAAGGTTGTATCTGCACCCAGAGAAGCTACGTGCAATCATTTGTGCTACAACTGAAGCACGGCTATTAAGGTAATGCAGACAGAAGCAGGTGGGAGAATGAGCGAGGGGTGAGCTTTGCAGGCAGGTGTAAATCAGCATCAAGCAGGCACAAACCTCAGGCGATCAGTGATCAAGGCAACAATGGGTAGGTGAAGTGCAGAACTCAAAAAAAAAAACAGGAAGAAGGCCACAAACACGCTAGCAGCAAAGGAAGGAAACCCAATAATGGGGGGAAGAAACTCAAGAGGTACAGCAGGTAAGGCACAACAGATGAGGACAAAGTAGTAAGCTATGGCTCTAATGAGGGAATGTCGAACAGATGAGCAGTCCTCACTAAGACATGAAAACAAGTTTGTGTGTGTGCGTTCGTGTGTAAAGTTGTGTGATTGTAAAAGGCTATCTGAGCTTCCCCTGGCCCACTTCAGTGTCTATTTACTCTTATAGTGAAAATAAAGTATGCCTTGTGTCACTGCAAATGTTTTTATATATCAGGAATGATTAGTTGCTTCCACTTCTTGAAATTAGATAAATTTATAATTTAAAACAAAACCTAAGCCAAAGTACAGACACAGTGCTAAAAAACTAAGTGCATCACATGATTTGATGGTTTACAGAAACACTGCCAGCAGCAACAATCTTTTTCCGTATCACTGTGTCACTTTTGTGGAAAAATCTTGGCCCACCCTTATTTCTTTCTGTCTTTTGCAGTTTCTCTCAGTGTTGGGCAATCTGAATTTTGGGTGAATTTATTCAGACATTCACTCCTGGGAAGACTGGTGACTGTCATGAATGTTTTCCACTGGAATGATGGATTTCAAATTGTTTGGAAATGGCCTGAAAACCTTTCCTAGATTACAGCAAAAAATTCTGGCATAACTTCACCTACTTCCAAGTAGGTAGGAGGTGCGTGGAGAGGATGAAAAAATCACAATGCTGGAACTCCAGCAATGCTTAAAGGGAAGAGGAACAACTTTATTCACCTTTCCCAGATTGAAAGGTAGCAACAGTTACTTCTCTAAGATCTTTCCTGATGTCTTTCCACCTCTGAACTGTGTTGAAATCAGAGTTATTATAGTTATTATACATTTTCCAATTAGTTATTATTTGTATTTCAATTCGACTTTTTGTTTTTAATTCAGTTTTAGTTTCAGTTATTTTTTTCGAGTGGATTTTCTTATTTCGGCTGACTTTTTATTATTGAAAATGTTACTTTTAGTTTCGTTTTTAATAGTTTCTGTGTTAGTTTTAGTCTTTTAGGTATGGAGGGAATATGTCAGAGGAAAAAAGTATGAAAATCTGTACAGTTATTACAATAGCATTACTGCACTTTTTGAAAGCAGTTGACTCACATCCACAGTCTCAATACAGACGTCAATCAATGTATCATTGGGAAAGTTGTAACAAACTTTTTACAGATGCTAAAACTAAGGATAATTTCTCTATACTTTTATTGTAGTTTTCCAAGTACACATAGTAGACTTTTTTTTCCAAAATCCTAGTTTTTATTTGTAATTTATTTAACGAAAATGCATTCTTGCATTGTAGTTATTTTTAAATAAATAATTGCACAGTGTAATAGAACGTCATGTGTTATAGATGAGCTCCGAATGGTCTTTGAAGCTTAAACTAATTTAAGCAGGAAACACTGATCCTGAATCAGCAAAAGTTTACCCTGTTTTTTTCATCACCTAGCATCGACTTCCAATCAACAAACACTTATATGTTTATTGATTAAAGCAGAAAATATTTCTACTTTACTTTCCTGCTTTAATCAGGTTAAGATTCAAAGACCGTTCCGAGCTGATCTCAAGCTCTCACACATCATCTCCCATGTTGATCGACAGCTCTGTTGGATAATTTCACTATAAAAAGCCGTTTTCATACTCATGTGTCAGTTCTCAGTGGAGGACAGACTTCAGCTTATTTTTAGATGATGGATTTGGCTTTTAAGTAAATGACAGGAGACTGTTTTGGTCTGATAAACACTCAGCAGTCACTCTTGACAAGTAGCTGGAATAAAAGCGAGGCGCGATGCCTTTCAAAACGGAGACAAAACAAAGTAAAGACAAACCCGGACAAGATGAAATAAAAAAGGCAGGTTTAAAAAATAGATTAATTGGATGTTTGGTGCAGAAATTTATCATTTGAAACATTAGAGGTCCTGCTGAGTCAGTAAAACAAAACAAAAAAATCACTTTACGCTGTTTGCCACAAACACAATCAAATAGAGACAAATGCTGTGCGATGAAAGCAGAAAATAGCGCAGGCGTACGGAGACAGCATATACAATACGTACACACAAGCTACATTCACAGGCTCCCTGTCAATATTTCTGGTAATGAACTCTCTCTCTCTATGTTCATCACACATATTTATATATACAAACACATGCACACATGTACACTCAGTACTGTTAACTCGACTTTCTTTGATCCTTACTCAGCACAAGCATATTCACACACACACATCTGTGAGGTCAACAACCCCGACTGCTGTCTGTCTGAGTAAAGTTGTCCTTAAACCTTTAACTCCCTCCCATCACAGATAGTCCTCCATTTCTAATATACACACACTCACTCTCGCTCTCTCTCTGCTTGTCATCCATCACATTCTGTCATTTATGTCAATCATCTGCTATCACGGCTTCTTTTATTAAATTTCTCTCATCCTCATTTCCTCCTGTCACTCTCAGCCTAACTGTACATACAGCATCTCCAGCTTTCTCTCCTAGCCCTCTCTTTCTGGCTAACTTTTTGTTGCTGTTTGCTTTTTTTGGGGGGTCACTTTTCGCTCAACTCTCACTCAGTACTTGAATGCCTGGCTCGAAGAGACAGACTATAAATTCATAAATGCTGATTTTTACCAGGGCAGCACGGTGGTGGTGCACACGAGCTCTCTCCACGGCTGTGTGGGTTTCCTCCATGTGCTCCACTTTCCTCCCACAATCCAAAGACATGCATGTTAGGTAAACTGGTGATTCTAAATTGGTCAGCCATGCGGATGTAAGAGTGTGCGGTTGTCTATCTCTCTTGTTTAGACTTGTTATGGAGCTGAAACTTTCCAGCTTGGGGTGATATAAAGAAAACTGAACTGAATGCAAAAGAAACCTGAGTACATCCAGTCAAAGAGCTTCTTTTCATTCTCAGCGACCCTGTTTTTGTTCCCCAGTGCAGACCTTTGTTTTGGTCCTTGCAGTAATGTTCTTGGTCCATGCTAGCTCCCATGTCATGTCATCTGGTATTCACAGTATTGCAGAATTCTCTATATTTCATTAAAATTCCCCACAGACCACACAATTTCCAAATACTCTCTTAGCATCAAACAGGGCAACTTAAGTGATTCTCATCCTTTCATATCATAGATGTGTTATTTTTTCATCTCTTTTGCTCTTACCTCACCTTAACTGATCCCTTTAATCTGGGTTCAACTGGGTTTTTTGTCTTTTTGTTAATGTTATGGGGTTTTTACCATTAAAAAATGCCTTAGAATAACAGTTTGTGTCGACTGGGGTGATATAAAGAAAACTGAACTGAATGCAAAAGGAACCTGAGCGTATCCAATCATAGAGAATCTCTTCTTTGCCCAGTGACCCTGTTTTTGTTGCCCAATGCAGACCTTTTTTTTGTTCTTTAGCAGTTTCAGCTCATTTGAGACAAAGTTTAATAAGCAGCACGTTCCCAAGTCCAAATCCCAAGACAACAAATGCTAACTCGCAATAATACCATGTTCAAAGTGGGCAAGGTTTCACTTGTTTTGCCTTTGGCAGCATTTAACTGAACACTAGCATATGCTCCAAACACTGTCTAATTGATATCATAGCCAAAGATACATAATGTTTGAGTTTCTCAAATGTAAAACTGATGTACATGAGTCAGTATCTATTCCCAGGAGACGTTCTTACTGAACCTCGCACTTAAGCTTCAACTCTCCACTTCAGATGGAATAACACACACACACTTGGAATGAAAATGTTCCTGTCTCTTAATGACTTTGGGTCACCCTCTGTTGTTTAAATGTGCTATAGGCTGTAAATAAAATAGAGGCGTCAGTCAATGCAAAAAGGTTTCAGGGTTTTGTTTTGTTTTTTCACTTCCAAAGCAACAACAAAATTCTGTTGTTCAAATTCAAGGTTCAGCTAGAAACATCCTCCAAAGACCAAATACATTTCAAAGCCTGTACTTTTTACTTTTACTTGAGTAAAGAAGTTGAATTATTACTTCAAGCATTTTTAATAGTAGTATTTATACTTATACTTAAGTACAGGATGTCTGTACTTCTGCCAACAGACGAAAGTCGATGGACAAAAAAATGCAACAGTATCTTTGGTAGTGGCTGCAAAACAGTGATCCTGCTGTATGTCGCCGAGATAAGAAGCTTATGCCTAAGTTCAGTCAGGAGATCTGTAATCATTAACCTGCCTGCTTTCCTGGGTGTTTGGTTGCCAGTTTGTTCATCACATCACTACCACTTTCCCATGGTGTCAGTCTCAACACTGACATTATTACTCCAGTCCAATCATCTTCTTGCCCGCTTTCTTTAAGCCAATCAGCCTCCACTCTACATGGTTCAAATCTGTGCTCTCTGTCATTCTCTAGACTCCAGAGGTGGTCCTGCCCAAAATCCTATCACAGCTGGGATTCTGTTCAGCCATGATGCATCACAGTCTAATCGCTAAACACATTGACATTGACAAGTGAGTGCTTTGGCCTACTACTAACCAACTAATGCAGTATGAAAAGACAAGCCTGTCACTTTCATCATCACTAGCCATATCACTAGAATCAATACTAATAAATATTTGTACATTTTATTATCACAGTCTAGATGCATGAAAACTTGATACTCAAGTTTGTTACATATACGGTGCGCTTTGTGGCTCAAAATGAACTAATAAGAGTCATAAACTAGCTGGAAAGTGTGTAAGAGCTTAGTTTGTTTTGATCACCTTGATCAAAGTGTATGTGTTGTGTAAAGACATACACTCTGGGTTTCTCAGAAATCAGCATTCAAACGGCGGTAAAAATTTCTACTTAGATTTCCTGTTGTCTGCTCAGTTATCATCACACAGTAGCATGCCATTTCTATTCATGCTTTTTGCATTTACTCGCTATAAGAACAGCAAATGTTAAAGCTTTTGTGTTTATCCGTAGATGCTGCCTCCCTGCTGTGTTCTATTAATCAATAACAGTGTGCAGTAACACTGTAATGGATTTCTATGAAAATGTCACAGGTTATTTATTACTTTCAGATTGAGCATGACATCAGGCGGGGATGTGATTTCAGAGAGCACATTCGTGATAACTGCCAATGCGCCTGAGCTAGTCAACCACGGTGATTATCTGGCTTTGCGGAGAACATAAACAGTCAGAGACCCAACCTCTAAAAGGCAATCTCATCGCTAAGCCGATCTTTGTGTGCCGAATTATATCGGCGGAGAGAGTTTCTTTGCGGCTAAGATGTATCGAAAAGCATGTTCAGATCAGCTGAGACATCTGCCAGGATGAGGTGAAGCCACTTACAGATCAAAGAGATGAATGGCTTTGGTAAACATTCATGACTGCTCGCAACTGCACAGAAAGAGATTAAAAAGGTAAACACGAGATAAAGAGATACAGCAGATTCTGATCTATTTTGCTTTTTTTTCTGAGTTTTGCTGAGGAGAGTTTAAGGCTCCTTCCCCGCTACCATCGACTTGACGAACAGGCACAAGAAAGAGTTTTGGAACCAAGGAGGATCAAACTTTTATAAAGACTTATTTGTTCATTCACACAAATACATGTTCACATAAACAGTCATACACATACACGTAAACAGTCTTTGTCACTCCCCAGCTGCTTTCTTCCCTGACAAAAAAAGCGTAGTGAAAGCGTGCTGTCACCCTGAGAATTAAACCACAGAGAGTAGGCGAGATGTGAATTACAAAGCATCACCTGTCAAGGTCGCCTCAACTTATTGGCTAACTGCTTTCCAGGCAGTGTATTTTTCTCCTAAAGATGGTTTCCTGTAAATCCTGTTTCTGCTTTACTGAGGCCTGTCATAGCACCTTTGTGTGTGAGAGTGTGAGGGATCGCTATTTAAAGTGTTCCTGCGGTGGCTGAGCTACACGGAGGTGCAAAAGTCTCTCAGGTGAGGAATCATTTTAGTTGGTTTGAAACTAAATTAAAACAGGTCATGCTGATGTAAAAAAAAATATTGGGGTGTGATTTTTGATAAATTTCTTTAAGAATTATTATTTTTAAAGTAATTTTTAGCAACTCAGAGTCATTGCCAAGGTACAGTCTACCACCCTATCTCCCACCAAAGGACCAGAGTTATTCATACTTTTATCACTTCCTGTCTAGACTTTGGTATGGACCAATCATCTGTGTCCCACATAGCAGAAAGGTCTGGCCCGGATCTGGTGTCAAGCTGGCACTGCTGGCTGACTTCTGGCATGGTAAGTAGTATGTCATCCAGATATGGGCCAGGCCTGCCGTAGATGGCACTGTTTATGTGATGGCATGCCACATCTGGCCCGATTGTGGTTTGGTGTATGTGGCCCAGGCTCATAGAAAACAGGTCTTCTCCAGATCCGGCATCAAGCTGGCACTTCTGACTGACTGGTGTCATGGCAGGGTGTATGTCAACCAGATGTGGGCCAGGTCTGGCAATGATGGCACTATTTATGTTCTTATTTTCCTATTTTAGTTAGAAGATCCAAATGCTATGTTGCAATACTATACTGCTATGGTAGCCAACGTTTCAGATGCAGGTTTGACAGGTTTGTGAGTTTACACTTTATCCAAAACCTAGTGAGGGTTTACTCATATTTACCACTGTGTGGCTGTATCTCAGGAGCTAGAGCAGGTCGCCTACTGATTGGAAGGTTAGTGGTTTGATCCCTGGCTCCAGTCTGCATGTCGAGAGTGTGAATGTGTGTGAATGTAATTAGGAAGCACTCAGTGTAGAGAAAGTGTGTGAATGTTGTATAGAGTATATGGTAATCTGGGAGGGTAGGAAAGTACTATATAAGATTCACTGTCTGAACAGAGTTGCATTGCGTTACTTTTGCACTATTATGTTCCGGCACATGTTGTTATTACATGGCTTGATTAAGGTACACATTAGGATGACATCTGGGGCCAGAGCTGAAACTGTTCTGGGCCACAGGACCACCGGTGTGTCTGCAACTGGCCTTGTGCTGGCCCATGTGTATATTACCTCTGGCAAAGTTGATCCGGGCCACTAAAGGGCTGTCATTCTTTGCGGTATGTGGGCCATGTGTAAGCACATTGTGTGGGCCAGATCTGGGCAATACCAATTTTACTATGTGGGGTCCTGCCTGCAGTTAGTCCAGAATGCAGGGACTCATCTTTTAACTGGTATTAAAACAGGGAACCCAACACACATGCTCCTGTTGTCCCTTCATTGGCTTCGTGTTAATTTTATGATGGATTTGCTTGCTTTTAAACAGAGTTTTAAACAAAGTGGCACCTTTGTATCTGTGTGAGCTGCTTCACATTCACACTGGTTAGAGCTTGTCTGACCAGTTGTTCTGATATATGCCTAAAACTAGATTAACATAGAAATGTGATGGCCACTACCCTCCTCGCTGCATTTAAATCTTTCTTTTTTGAAACACCTTTATTTTCCTTGGCATTTGGCTCCAGTGTGGCTGCTTTTTATTGTCTGTTTTTACTTTATGTTTTTATTTTATTCTGTTTTATTTATATGCCTTTTAATGTGCAGCACTTTGGTCTTCTGTGCTATAGAAGTAAATTTGACCTTGACCCTGGAGACAATAAGAAGTGTGTTTTTTCAGTTTGATGTTCTTTTGTGACCAATGTCACACTAACAACTGACAGGAACCCCCAGCAACCAGAAACGGGCGGATTGATGCAAATATAAATATTGTTGATACCAACGTCTGTACTGGTATCAGATCAATACCAGCACAAAATAGGACTGAGACTTTGTCTCTATCCTCTAAGTTCAGAATGCAGATCACACAATTGCATTACTACTGACCCTCACTTTACTTCTCGACCAGAAGCCTGGGTTCAGGAGAGCCCATTGAAGACATCTACCGTTTTGGAACCATGATAACAGGGTTCTTGCTGATCGGCGCTGGCTTGGCCCTGGCTTATCGAAGAATAAAGAAAGCAGAAACAGCTGTTCAAATCCCCACAAGGCTGCCCGCTATGTTGATTGGGACGATGGAGCGAGCCGTGGCTTCTCAGAATGAGCTAATTAGACGCAGCACGGATGACATCTTGGAGAAGCTTGCGGCTGCTGTGAGTGCTGAGACTCTGACAACATCTGACAACATCTTGGAGAGGCTCACGGCTGTCGTGAACACTCATGCTCTACGAGCAAACTGGATAACATCTCGGTATGGATGGATAACATCGTGGAGAGGCTCACGGCTCTCGAACGGGAATAGTGAGGAACCAGTAATGGACATTAGACCGACTGTAAAATTGACATGCAGTGGTTCACACTAAAGCAAGAACACCATTATTTCATGCGGCTACCAGCTGTGGTCTCAAGGCTGGAGCTGAACATAACAAACAGTTTCTCCCCTGATAACAAACTGTGTTCAGACTCTTCGTTCCAAATGCCCTCGTACGCTTATCTCCAAGGCCGAGTCAGACGGCGGGTCTGGGCCCAGCGCTGGAAAAAATAGCTGCAGGGCAGGATGGCTGTGTCTGCATTGGCTTACTTCTCACCCCTTACCCACCCCTGTCACTTGTCACGTTCTTCATGATGTTGTGATGTGGACATTTATGTGCTCTTTGTGCAGAGGAGTTTTTTTGTTTTCTGTTCTCATGCATCTCTTTTTTTCCCCTCCTCGACTTGCCCATTGTATTGTACATTTCAGTGTTTTTCCATAATACTACCAGTCTCCGACCTGTCTCCCCATCTGATGTCTGTGTTGTGTATGTAAGGTCGGGGGGTCCCATTTCGCTGCAGGGCAACTTGCATGTGACAAATAAAGGCTTTCTTGAATCTTGAACTACTGGCTATTGGTCAGGTGGACACATTTTCCCTTGAGACTAGTGGTTGTCAGCCAGTCCCCAAACCTGAGTGAGTGAAACCAAAAATAAACTTTGGAGAAAATGTCTTTGCTCCAAGATTCAGTAGGTAAAACCTGACGCTAACAAAGCTGTGACAGTTTTTTAGAGCAAGGCTCCATAGTATAAATTAGGGATAATACAAGTAGTGCTTCATGTACTCTTTATACATTAAACCAAAAACCACTGATCCACCAACTTGTCTCCAAATGGGCGAGAGCTATCCACAGATCTGCAGATTTATGACCTTATAAGGTGATTAGCAGACAGAGACAAAAAAAGATTAGTTTTCTGTGTCCCATCACTTTATCAATAATCGCACTGCACAGGCCTAGATTAAGCAGGCAGCAGCTTGTTTCAGCGTAATTCACAGTAATCATAAGACTCTAGACTCCTGAGCAAATAAATCTCTAAAACATGTCTTGAATGTGATTCAGGCCTTGTTCTTTGTGATGGAAACATCAGGTCACAGCTAAGATGCACGTGTGTCGCTCTCTATAATTACACACAGTCCGTTGAGATGACATCAACACCTTAAATAATTTGGATAGAACACACCACTTCAACTTTAGTGGTCGGCGGGAAAATGTCCAATTCCAGGTTACATGGTTCTTAGATTAGATAAAATGAAAGTTTAATGATCCCTGTTGGAAAATGGGGACACGGCCACAGCAAAAGGGGGGAAAAAGAAGAAAAAGCATTATACAATGAAAAATGCAATATTACGTCTTGTACTGTATGTCATTACTGGCAAGGCTTTACAACTGATTCATGTCTTATGTCAAATGCCTAAAGTATATGATCCGTTCATTAGCTGGGGCATATGTAAAAAGCTTTACACTGCTCACTAGAAAGGACACTGACGACACATTCCTTCTGATTTTTGACAGGTTCGACAGTTATTTACTTACATTCTGTCCCAGCTTCCCCTACAGGCTTAACAGTATCTGTCTGAATTAGAGTGAGAAGCAGGGAAGGAAATGGTTCCCGAGTTATCTTCACACAGAGCTGAGCAGCGGTAGACAATTTGCAAGATAAGGTCAGTCGTCCATAGCCAGACCTTTCTGCGTACTTCGTTTAGCGCTGTAAAAGTGAGCAGAAAGTGGCAGAAGTGGGAATGAAATCAGGGGAAATCTCTACTTTTTCAAATAGAAGGACTTCAGCCTAACTTAAGTGACTGTTAGCTGGCGTCAGAGCACCTTTGCACCGAGTTACAACAAGTGAAGTGATTGGTCTAAATGCAAGGACATGATAAGAGCTAATACAGAAAGAAATGGGGTGGAAACTAATCTGCCTTCATCATCCACCAGCTGTGGAGTGGAAGTGGAAATTGGTATTTTTTGAGTGTGAAACATCCAATCAGAGAAAACTCAGATCAGACAGTTCAAGCAAAGGCCAGATAATTTTTCACTCTTCATCAACTGTGGTGTGGAAAGTGGGAATCGTTTCCTCTGTAAAACATCCACTGAGCCAGACTAAGATCAGATAAATAAAATACATCTCGTGTTCTTCAGCTATTCAAAATGTAATTACCCGGTGCTGTATCTGTTCAGGTCTGCCTACAGGCGTGTATCTGCTTGAATGAGAGGAATGAACAGCAAATGTAAATGTAATTGTTCACGGCGAAGAGCAGAGTGTATAAACTGAGAAGCTTTTATCAGAGATTTAAATGTGTAAACATAACGTTTCCCGACTTTATTTAAATGCATGCACGGTACATGTGCTGGACAAGTCTTGAATTTAGATATCAAGCTGGCAAAATGAGTTGATGATTGAGATTAAAAGTTTAATTGACTGACAGAACTGCAATTTGAAATAAAATATTGGGCACGAAATAAAACATGTAAAAAAAAAAATGTCGATGACAATAAAAAGTAACTTTATTAGATTTTCCCGATCTATAGAGAGAAGCAAATCACTTGTGAGACATATGTGTGCAAAAAAAACCTTAAATGTTACGTCGATCGTGGATTTATATCTCATTAAGTTTCAGAGGCATGTGACAAAATACTTTTGCAGTGTTTTACAATTTACCAGAATTACTGCTTTGACAAGGGCACCTTTCAGCGCCTTGTCAGCCCAGGAAGTGTAGAAAAATATGACATCTTCTTTAAAGGAGATGTTGACTGTAATTCTTACTAATAATTTGAAAAAAATCCATGTCTATCCAAACTCAATTACTGACTTTGTGTTCTTTACTGTTACCAGTGTTTCCCCTGAGTAGCTCAGCCACTACAGAGTAAAAATAAGACGACACTCACCTTATGACTAAGAAAAATCGGTGGTCGCTGGTCCAAGTGCTTGAGGCAACCAACCAGTTATCCAAAGTTTGACGTTTTAATCACAAGGAATGAACATGCTGCCTGGTAGGAGGCGACCTGTCTGTCAACAGTTGAATGAAGCATGTTGTATAGAGCACTTTATGTGCTCAGGTAGAGTAGAAAACTGCTATACAAGAACCAGCCAATTTAAAAAGACAACCCTGGTATCAAAGTGTAAGGAAAAAGGAGATTTTGTATATGTTATAATTTGTTTTGACCAGCCGCCTTTCCCACATGATGATAAAATGTATGGAATTGACCCAAAGTGCACTTTCTGAAGTGTTCTCCAAAGAATGCTCAGAAAACATGTAGAGCACCTGAACCTCTTACTGTTGCTCTATGTCATAGTCATTACATTGATGTAGTACTGCTATTGAAAGGGGAAAAAAAACAACAACAAAAATTTAACTGAGACTTTTTAATCAGAGTGAAGCATCAAGTCAGCTTGGTCAGTTGCTAGGGCCAAAGCACGAGACGATACCTAGACTCTACAAAAGTTGCACAGGTATTCTTCCAGGATGGCACATCAATACGTGCCATTGCCAGAACATCTGCTGTCTCCTAGCACAGTCTCAAGAGTATGGAGCAGAGATTCTAGGAGACAGACAGTTACTCTAGGAAAGCTGGACAGGGCCGAAGAAGGTACTTAACCTATCAGCAGGAATGGTATCTGCTCCTTTGTGCAAGGTGGGACAGGATGAGAGCTGCCAGAGCTACAAATGGCCTCCAGCAGGTCATTGGTGTGAATGTCTCTGACCAAAAAATTGCAGACTGCAGGGGGAACCCAGGACCCAGTGCACCACTGTAGGGTCTGACAGTGTATCCAAAGCTTTCATACTGACACCTAATGGTAGTCAGTGTGTTGTTTTCCTAGCCTGTAGAGGTCACTGTGTCCCCCCCATGGACATGCTTCTGCAGGCCATGATGGCCCACTACCAAACTATGACAAATGACAGTCGGGCTTCACAATGCTAGGCAATGAGCACAGGACCCACTAGTGGACATCCGGCCCTCAGGTCATCTTCATGGTGACCTGTGGGCCAGCAGAACACTTCTGGGTCATTATGTTTCAGTCCATCTGATGACACCAAGTTTGACCTTAGATTCCCATATGGAAAAGAAATAGTAAAAACTTATATGATTTACTCATGAAAGTGGCCACTTTCTCATTACTTTCATGTATTTTTTTAGTAAGTATCCAAAACATACAAGTTTCATTATATAATTTTTCAAGGGATCTTATATCTGTTTTCACCCTTGTATGCTTTTCGTACAAGTTTCACACAAGACAGATACAAA
Organism: Perissodus microlepis; assembly: GCF_051167445.1. Lineage (NCBI taxonomy): Eukaryota > Metazoa > Chordata > Actinopteri > Cichliformes > Cichlidae > Perissodus > Perissodus microlepis. Next base: position 35,006,254 of record NC_140466.1, read on the forward strand.
CTTTATAAGATTTATATATATCTTTTCCATATGGGTTGTCCAGGAGCACTGAATAATATAACCCATTATTGATCAAAGAATGTTTAAACTTCCGCTTGACTGCAGATTGAGATACTTGGAGTGGGTGTAAGTTCAAATATACAGGAAAAAAGTGCCAAAAATTTGAGGCACTTGCATCATTTTCATAGTATCAGTTTAAATATTCCATGACATCAGTAAATATCCCAAAGGTATAGCACAAAAATTACACTGAATGTCAGCTGAAAACTTTCTTCAGTCGTTTGTTCTTATATAGAATGCATATAAGAACGGTAGAGGTCCTGTATTTCTTCAGTAACCCACAATCAGCACTTCTTGTATAGCCATGTTTTGAACAGTCACTTAGTCACACAGAATAACCTGGATTCCACTAGCAAATATCAAACTGTGACACATTAAATAAATGTGCTATTTAAAGAAACTGCACATTTATTTTTGTACAAAAACCAGTCATTTTAGGCATTTGGACAAAGGTTTTTCTTTTCACAATGGCAGCCGTGGCATTTTAGAAGACTTGCGTATTCCCACTGTTAAGTGTCTTTGTTAGGTGTTGAGCTATCATGTACCACTAGAGCAGTGTCTTGCCAGTGCCAGCAATGATTTTTCATATTTTAATGATTACAGTGGAGAGTGCTGTGTGACATAACAGTTTTTTACATATTGCAATAAATTTTAACCGAAGCTCCGGCCATCTGTGCCCCAGCCCGCTCTCAGAGTCACTTAGATAGCTTCCCCTTATGGAACCAGAACTATTTTGGTCTGCTCAGCATTTTTCCACAATTCATGGCATGTGTTTTGATGTTAATTGCTTAATTGTACTATGCAGCACATCTGTGTGGAAACATCTGCATTCATAGCATATTGCAATTGTTTTTTCAGGTTGTTCCCTCAACCGGTTTATTGTTTAATATTTCCTTTGGGTATGTTTATTACAAGACAGAAACATGAAGCATTCTCTGAATTCTGAATGCCAAAGTATTGTTGCGCTTCTGCCAGAAGAACAACCAGAATGCCTCTAATTGACACGTGTGTCCCATGTACTACTCCTCTGACCTTTGAGAAAATTGTTGTTTACTGCCAGATTTTGTGAGAAATGATGCAACATTTCTGTTTTTATTAACAGCACTGCTACTAAGACAGTTTCTGTGTGCAGTGCTTTGAAGTGATTGCAAATCATTAGTCTTCTTCAAACATGGTTAAAAGACATATAAAAAAAATTGACATAAGAGTCTGTCAAGCCTTAAGAATCTTTTAAGGCTGTAAGCTCATCACTATCCGTGTAACAACATGGGACCAAAGGAATTTCAGGGTAGAATTTTGTGTACGTGCTTCAAGGTAAAGAGAGCCAGTACGATGTGTCAACTGTCAAGTGGCTTTACTGCTGCTTCAAGTAGAGCAGACAATGTTTCTCCATGACTATGATGACTGATTGTTCAGCATGGTCCAGTCTATGTGAGAGTTTAAAGACCTAAAATTACACCGACCTACAATAAATGGTAAATGGACTGGTTCTGTGGTGCTTTTCTACTCAAGCACTCCAAAGGCTTTATACAACATGTCACATCAAGGCTCTTTATATTGTAAGTTAGACCCTTCAAGTAATACAACCAAGATTATCCCAATAATCATATGACCCTCTATGAGCAAGTGCTTTGGTGACCGTGTTAAGTAAAAACTCCCTCTTAACGTGAAGGAACCTCGAGCAGAACCAAGCTCAGGGAAGAGCGGCCATCTGCTGTGACCAGTTTGGGTGAGGGGAGGGAGACATGTTTAGTATCTTCCCCAAGGATACCTTGGCATGCAGACCATTGCAGTCAGGGATCAAACCACCAACTTCACAATAAGTAGATGGCCTGCTCTACCTCCTGAGCCACAGAGAGTGCAAGCAGCACTTGCGAGGACAGCGTTTACCCAAACAGGACATTAGACACAGTAAGAAGTGAGAGAAACGTGGCAAAAGAGCAGAGCTGGAGTCTTGCTTTAAATTTGTGGTGAGGCTCTATTAGCGCATCACATCTGCTGTGCTGTGACAGCAAAAGCTGCCCTACACAACATCGCCACTTCTGAGTCCGAGACATTTGATAAACATGGCCCCTTAGTCTGTGGCACCCACTAATGCACCACTTCAGCGTGAATTTTTGAGCATCTCAGGTGTGGAAAAACACTTCTATGCTGTAGAGCTGAAGGCACACCGATGGTTGTCTCCTACATATTTAAACAACCAAACTGCTGCCACGCTGAGTTTAACTGAACCCAGGAGTAATGTTGAAGGAATATGGAGATAAAAGCAAAATGTAATCTCATGATTTTTGTTTGGTAGGCACTGATTTATGCAGCTTTGCCGTGATGCTTTTGGAGTTTTTCTGGCATGTGAAGTTCTGACAGAGAATTTGGGGACTCATTGTGCGAAAAAACAATCCTCTACAGAAATGCTCTGCTTTGTGCTTTGAAACTATTGTCGCTGAGTCTTATGTTCCACTGCTTGCTTTGTGAAACTCCTGATGTGCTGTGGCTCCAACTTAAAAAGGTACTGTTAAAGGAAAATCCAGTTTTGCTCTCTTATTAGTCTGCAGACATAAAAAACGAAATACCTGGTTGAGGTACTCTGTTCACAAATCTGCGAGCTTATTAATGTTACGTGGATCTCACTTGCACAGCCAAGTCAGCTTTGACTCGTAGGGATGGACATGATACCTCTGGCGGGATCCCGGCACAGTAAAATCTGATTTCTGTCTTGCCTGGTGGCCCCGTCTCCAGAAGTGTGCTGTCATAAATATGCAATCATGGACAAAGGAAACAGTATCGCCCTCTGGGAAAAATAGTGCTGTCCTCCTAAAAGCAATTATAAGTTAATAATACGTTTTTACTTTTTATTCAATTGTTTTTATTGCCTACAAAACTGAACAATTGTGTACTGTTGCATGTGTAGGCCTACTATGTGGGCTACTTTGTCCTACCTGTGTTTGTGCAAATTAATCAAATTTAAAAGGAGCCTACTTCCATCATGAACAAAATGAATAGCAGCTTTAAATTTAGTGCAAATAATGAAACAATCAGGAAAGTTTTTATTTGATTTTGATTTTTAATTGATTTGACTAATGTCGAGACACAGATCAAGCACATCAATAACTTTTTTTCCATGAAATTTTGGATTTGGAATTCATACAATATTGCAAATGTTGGTATCGAGCTGATAAACTGCCAGTTTTAACTTATAAAGGAAGCTCAGGAGGGGAGAGCAGTATGTCATGATTTATGAGAGGAATCAACATCAATTTGCAAATTCTAAACACAGCTTAATCAACACTAAATCACTGTGCTTTTTAACACAACAAAACACACCTTTGAAAACTGAACTTAAGTGATAGAAACGAACTATCAGTCCAATCACAGGAGTATTGATCGCATGTACTACTGCATGTTTATGAATGCATTGTCCATTGTCTCACATTCATTGTAGAAATTTGGAGATCAAGACAGGAAAGAGATGTGGCCTCCACTTGGTGAAGAATGATTTATTTCACTTCCAATAAGCTTGAGGGTGTTTGAACTGTAAAGTTCATGCAAGGAGAATGCAGGCATTTGACTGAGAAAACTGAAATGTTTTGCTTTTGTTGAAATTCTGCTTTTCTTTCAACTTTGTCCCCAACATGAATTTCCAGTATGAATCCAACTAAATTATTAGGAAATGTGTGAGAAATCAATGCTCTGTGTAACAAAACTATACCACATACTGTACTCAAATATACGACAGGTGTAGGGTTATTTTAGTAAAATATGCCTTCTAAAATTGTGAATATATTCTGAAATTCAGAATAAAGCAAGGACATTGCAAATTATACAAAAGGGCTAAATCAGAGGCTGATTCTTTAGGCCAAATTTCTTTCCCTCAGCAGTAAATGACGGTCTTTTCATTTTATCGCTGTGGGAATTTGCATTTCTATCTACTTTCCAGTCACTTCAAATTCGTTTTTTGTGAGTACCTCTGGCAATACGGTAGCACATTGCAAAGTTCCAGGTAACAAGATAATCTCTACAATTTAAAACTACTAAACAGAGGCGTGTGTGTGTGTATGTGTGTCCAAAAGAGACAGTGAAGAGTCCCGAAGCCAAATAACAACTTCATTCAAAGACACCATCAGCTCCCAGTAGAGTCACCTGTGTTCATCATAGACAAGTTATGAGGGCACCTCAATGGAAAAAACTTCCAGTCTTTCTTCAGGCTAAACAGAGCAAAACACGGAGTCGTGAGACTCCTGAAAGACTCTCAGCCATTGCTCTGCAAGTTGGATTGTGCAGAACTGCATGTTTTACATTAAAAATCCATATTGAAAATGTTTACTATAAACTTTTTAAACCAATTTGTACTATTATATGTACTTGGTATCCAAATGCAATTTATTTCACTGACTTTACAGACTCATTATCAGCTTACTAAACTTCAACTACAAGTTCAAGCAGATTTGAAAATATGTAAGATGTTGTAACTGTTCAAGACTGAATTTGATTATTTGATGATTTCAGAGGCGGAAGAAATACACACATTTGTTACTTAAGTAGAAGAAGCACATACTGGTAAAAGCTGAACGTTCAACGTTGCTTTGAGTGAATGTACAAGTCAAAGTAAAAAGGTGCACGTTCAGTGATGTACTCAGAGTATACAAGTAAAAAGCAGCTCTTTGGAGGATGTTTCTACCAGCTATCTTTTTGCAAAGCTAACGGAATCTCATCTCATATTAATAAATAATATTAATAAAAACAATAAAATCATATTTAGAGTCCCGTCTTTTCTGTCTGGCAACTTTCTCTATCTTTGAGTGTGAACTTATCACAGATTAACCTTTCTTTTCTCTCCCTGGGAACAACTGTACTGTTGGCTAGCAAGCACATTGTGTGACAAACTGAACAGAAACACTTGGAGTGCTGATATTTGTTAAACTGTTTGGGATATTGCATTTGAAATGACCTGCTAGGTTACTTCATTCATACTTGCTTTTCTCCAGTAGTGCTAGCTATATGCTTAAGTGTGACCAGACAGTGCATTTTGAACACCATGTCTGATCATTCCAAACCACTTTAACAGCCCAGGTTTGTGCAATAAAAGATGCATCCATTTTTTTGTAAATTATTTTTCATTTCGTGTGCAAAAAGACACCAATGATGAAAACACTAATACTAATAGAATATTTTTTTTATGTGTTAGTGTCTCCTCCGTTCAGGATTAACTAGGTTTTATGCCAAAAAGGTGCACAGTGATGCACAATGATTATTAACTCCCCTCAAGTGATTAAAACCTAAAGTAACAAGTCTGCTTTAAAAATGTGAGGAGTGTAAATTAAAGATCTTCGTGTAGAGAATAAAAATAACATCTAGTGTGCTGAAAATTTTACATTTCTGTAACAAAGTATTTATACTTTTCTATTTCCCATCTCTAAATACTATATAACTATATAAACCTGCAAGCTAATAAGTTTGCAAACACAGAACAGAGCAAAAAAAAAGTACTTCAACAGAGATGGGAGACAGAGTATTCCTTCACCAAGTGTAAAGAGAGGACCATGCACTCAAAAAAATACATTCTTTGAAGCATAAAGCAATAATTTTAAATAAAATACAACTTAAATATATCAAATCAAAGGTTTAGAAAATTCACTTGGTATCAACAATGCATACAAATGACCAGACTCGTTTATGTGAAATCAAATCACTTTGGGGCATAAACTGTTGTTTTTTGCTTTTGTTTTTTTTTTTTTGGGGGGGGGGATTTGCCATAAGATAACCCAATTTTTAAAGAACTAATTTGAGTTACCATTTTAAACACATTATCAGGGGGTGATCTCTAAGTGAAATATCAGCAAAGCTCAGAGCCAAAGACAGAGAACAAAGTCCTTAGATCGCTGAACTAAAGAGGCATGCAACAGTGAAAGGTCGTCGGTTTGATTCCAGCCCTATCGGGGTTGTGTCATGAGGGACACGTGGCGATGAACTCTAGTAAACCATGCAGAGCTACCTGCTGTGGTTCCCCTTGTGACAGGGGAACAGTCAAAAGTTGCTTTCCTGCTTTAAGTTGATAAAACAAGCACATTTCCCCAGCGTGGGATCAGCAAAGATTTGTCTCAACTACAGCACAATATTTTTGACCCAAATCTAAAAATGATGGAGCCGTAAAGGAAACATTCATTTTTATAAGCAGCATGTGAAAATGACAGTGAATGGTTGTCTGTCTCTCTCTGATTGTAATTAAGGTGTGCCCCGCCTCTCGTTTTATGACAGCATGTGTAGTTCGCGATAACATCTGAAGAAGGAGAAGTTTTTATTTTCTGTTTTTTTCAGGGACATTTCACAGCATAAAATAGATCACTTCAAAAACACATCCTGTACAAATCACATCTGATTAAAGGAATCTAAAATTATCTAGGACATTACACGTTTTAAATTTCCACTTCATCAAGTGTCACTTGCCAAGTGGTCCCCTCATCTCCTTTGCTGAAAGTGTTGTGTATATTTTCCAAACACATCCACACCGGACCTTTAGCTTGTGTGTTTGTTCAGCTTGTTGAGTTCTTTGAAACATTGCATATTAAATCACCACCCGCCCCAGAATAATAAATAAATAACACAATATCTGCGCACTCCTCTTATAGCCCTACCATCGTGACCACATCTCTACTGATATCTGCAGCATGAAGGCATGAACGAGATGAGATGGGAGGAAAGATTTGTGCAGGGCGTTCAGGCGCTACCATGGTTGGGGGGGGCTCATATCGCTTTCCAATTAGTTGAGTATCTCCATAGCAGCACATGGACAAATGAACTTGCCTGATATTATTATGTATCAAACTGCCCATTACTCAGTAATTAGAGGTGCTGAAAAGCCGCTGCAGATCCAGACAGTCCTCTTTATTAACTTCTGCCTGTGTATAACTACATATTGAATGGCATGTTTGAACACTGTGTTTTATGTGCCGTTTATTTCTATTTCCTATGTTGTTGTTGTTTTTTAATTCGGCGTACACCATTATTTCATATGATGCCAAGTACTTAGTGTTGTCTGTAATCTGTAATCATCTCAGAGGCACAGGTGTGAAGGGGATACAGCTGGCAGTAGAAATTTATTGTTCACGTGTTACGCAAAAACAAATATTAATAAATGTGTGCTGTGAGATTTTGAATGACAATGGCTGTCTGCTACTTCAGGGGTTGGCAGTTCGATGCTTGGCCCCTCCGCTTGCCAGAGAGCCTCCGGCCAAGGCACCGAGCTTTAAGTCGATCCCAGTGGCAGCCAATCGGATTTGTCCAGCATCTCCAATGGTGTGTAGCACAAACTTGAGTTTCAAAATTCTATAATAAGTCATCAGCTGATCTGCTGGGATGAAATTTGGTGGCCTGTCATAAAGTCATAATAAACATGACTGTAATAGGGATGTGCCTTATTCAGCTCCACTCCAGGACAGAAGGAATATATTGCATTACTAAATTCTTTCTGGACGCTCAAGTTTGAGGACATAAGTGTAAGCAAAAATCCCATATCTTTACCATATCCGGGCGTGACCTTTAAACCTCGATCATTTTCAGTCTGGAATTATCTTTTCTGCGGCTGCTATCAGTCATTGTTACGATTCTGTATATTGTATATCCCAGAAAGAGCTGCAGCAGTTCTGAATACCAGAAGCACGCTACCACAATTCTGAAAGGCAGCAACTCCTTTGTCCTGCCCTGAGGCCATCCCTCTTCCTCACTTCCCCCATCTTACTCTCTATTCCTTTATGCATTCATCTAAAAAAGCCGCCAAATGGTGTTTTTCTTCCGTAACTTATCACCACCAGCCACAGTCTGGCTTTTCACAATGGCAGAAAATAAACATTTTGGGTGGCGATAAGATTTGTCCTCCCTGTTGCCGGGGTTATTGTTGCAGACACACAGCAGAGTTAACATTTGAATGCATCCGTCTCCCCCACCGCACTCATTCTTTCTCCTCGTCCCGCTCATATTTGTGTTGAGGGAAATGGGAGAAGGGAATAAAAAACGAGGAGGGGAGGGAGCAGGATTACATAGACTAACACATTTACAGGCAGGGACGAATGCGGCAAGCCTGTCAGTTCACAGATTCACAGACTGGCTTTGATAAACACAGAGAGAGAGGAGCAGAGAAGCCACAAAAACTGCAAAAGGGAAACGCTGGGGTGCGTTTGGGACGCAGAGTGCTATTCTCCTGGAATTCATCAGTGTTTTTCGCTCATCGTTTTTCGCATCTCCACCTGCTTGTTAACTGTCTAAACACCTAAGGTCAGGGTATAGCTAGAGCTGTTCCCACTCTGCACCAGCTGAAAGACAATTTAGACATGTTGCAAGTGGATAGCAAACGCTTCTTCACTCACAGTGTTCAGTGTTGTAGTTTGTGCCTTTGTTGCTGTTAACCGTACATTCATAGGGTCGGTGCAGAGGAATTAAATGCATTTTCCAGCTTGTAGTGTGAGACAGGTGATTGTCAGTCACAACAAGCACACACAGACTGGTGAGAATCCTTCTTAACACCTCATCAGTCAAGCACACGTCGAGCAAATGCTCAAGCGTCTTAGCATTTTCAGCTTTCATGGAGTCACTCTCAGCTCGAGATGTAACTGTTTTCTACTACTTTTCACTAGATAATAGTGAGAGAAGAATGAGTTCAGATTTGACCAATTTAAAGTAGCAAACTAGCTGTCCCCCATTATAGTCAAAGGAGGATTGCCATTTCCATTTGCAGTAATTTGAAATTTGTATTCGCTGACTTCCACTGATGCATATGTCAGTGCATAAATAGAAGGCCAGGAGCAGGAGAGCAGTGGCAAAAGCCCAGCACAGAACAGACACTGATTTAATCAGAACCAGCATTAAAAAGTGGGCTGTGGTGGGTATCAAAGTGGCCTGCAACTAGCTTGCATCTTAAAATCTTTAAAAAAGAGATTTGCCAGTTGGATTTTTAAAGGTTATCAGCTGAGCCATCAGCTGTCACTGTGATCAGCTGATCTGCTGGGATTACAGCTAAGCTCGATTTGGGGGCCTGCTTGATATTTTCTGAGAGTGAGCAAAAACTCAGGCTTTTGGTTTTAGGCTTGTTGTGGCTGCCTTGATTCTGCAGCCACAACAAGCTTTTCTCCCACACTGTACCACAGGGGAAGAGATGCTCAGACCCTCCGTTGCAAACACCACTGGGTTTTGCCTTTCTTGGAGCATCTGTAGTCTCCTGTAGCTCTAGAATAATGTCACATGTGTTTACGTGAGACTGAATATGAATGAGAGTGATAAAGTGAGCAACGTGATTTGCCCTGAGTCCACTTCTGTTTTTGAGCTGGTCAAAGATGACAGCAGGTTGGGGGCATTGGATGAACTTGCACTTCTTGTTTGTTCAGCCTTTCTTCTGATTGGCATTAACAGATTCAGAATGCTTTAAGTCTTCATGGCACAGAGTCAACAAGTTATTTTAACCCTTCCTCAGAGATTTTGCTCCATATTCACACGAGAGCATCACACACTCGCTGCAGAATTTTTGGTTTGGGGCTTAAGAATAAGCTAAACAGTAACGACTGTATTTTAAGTAACTTACATTTTATGTATGATTTGATATATTATTTTCTTTCATGTAGTGAATGCACTTTAAGTGTTTTTCTTCTGTTGTCTAGTTTTGGTGAGCGAGTGTGAATTGTAGCCTTTATTTCCTGTTCTGAGCTGCCAGGTGAGGCAGCCAGTGTGGTCTTCTGCTGCTGTAGCCCATCTGCTTTACAGTTCAATGTGTTGAGCATTCAGAGATGCAATTGATGTAATTTGAGTTACTATGACATTCCTATAATTTGGAAGCAGCCTGGTCATTCTCCTCTGACCTCTGGCACAGCACTGTGAGCACTGCAGCTCAATGGATATTTTCCAGTGAGCAAAAACCCTGGCAGCTCACCATGCCACATTCAAAGTCATTTAAATCACCTTTCTCGTGCATTCTGATGCTCAGTTTAAACTGACGGACGTCATCTTGACCTTGTGCTTAAATACGCTGAGTTGATGATATGTGATCGATTGATTAATTGTTTTTACAAGTCAAGTCAAGTCAAGTCAAGTTGGCTTTATTGTCACTTCAACCATATACAGTTAGTACACAGTGAAGCGAAACAGCGTTCCTCCAGGAACCAAGGTGCTACATGCAACATAAATTTACAACATAAATTAACAGAAAACACTAAACTAGCTAACTAAGAGGCCTAGTTAGCTGGCTAGCAGGGACAAGACAGACTGACCTAACATAAATTACAACATAAATTAACAAAAAAACTATCTAACTATCTAAGGAAGACTTTTTTTTTTTTTTGTTATCAGACAGCAGACAACAAAGTGCACGTGCAAATGTGCAAACAAGAGCAGCAAAGTGACAGAATGATAGAAAAACACAACGTAACATAATAATAAGGTTTTGTGATGATGAGTTGAGGTAGTGGAGGAACAGTAAACATTCCTTAGTGTAGCAGCAAAAATTAGGAAGTGCAGAAGTTAGTGCAAAAAGTCCAGTACTAATATTGTGCAAAAGAGCATTTACAGGTTGGTGTGTACGATGGTTTGGTGGTGTAGGTCAGTGTGTTTGCGCTTGTGTTGATTAGTCAGTCCAGTCTCAATGTTTTGAGGTAGTTGAGTTAACCTGAGTGATAATGTTTGTGTGTGTGTGTGTGTGTGTGTGTGTGTGTGTGTGTGTGTGTGCATGCGTGCGTGTTTATCAGTCAGTCCCTTTTTGCTGAGGAGACGGATGGCTTGTGGAAAAAAGCTGTTGCACAGTCTGGATGTGTGTGCCCGAATGCTTCGGTACCTTTTTCCAGATGGCAGGAGTGTGAAGAGTGTGTGAGAGGGGTGTGTCCGATCAGCCACAATGCCGGTGGCTTTGCGAATGCATCGTGTGGTGTAGATGTCCTCAATAGAGGGGAGAGAGACCCTGATGATCTTCTCTGCTGTTCCCACTATCCGCTGTAGGGTCTTGCGGTCCAATATGGCACAGTTCCCAAACCAGACAGTGATGCAGCCGCTCAGGATGCTCTCGATAGTTCCTCTATAGAAGGTGGTCAGGATCGGTGGTGGAAGCCGGGCCTTTCTCAGTCTTCTCAGAAAGAAGAGACGCTGTTGGGCTTTCTTGTGCAGGGAGCTGGTGTTGAGGGACCAGCCGAGGTCCTTCTCCAGGTGGACGCCCAGGAATTTGGTGCTGTCGACGATCTCCACAGAGGAGCCGTTGATGCTCAGCGGTGAGTGGTCGCCTCGTGTCTTCCTAAAGTCAACAACCATCTCTTTTGTCTTGTCAACATTCAGAGACAGGTTGTTGTCTTTACACCAGTCCGTTAGTCTCTGCACTTCCTCTCTGTACGCTGACTCGTCGTTCTTGCTAATGAGACCCACCACGGTCGTGTCATCAGTGAACTTAATGATGTGATTTGAACTGTGTGTTGCTACACAGTCATGAGTCAGCAGTGTGAACAGCAGAGGACTGAGCACACAGCCTTGTGGGGCCCCAGTGCTCAGTGTGGTGGTGCTGGAGGTGCAGTTCCCGATCCGTACTGACTGAGGCCTTCCGGTCAGAAAGTACAGGATCCAGTTGCAGAGGGAGGTGTTCAGGCCCAACAGGCTCAGCTTTCCGATCAGTTGTTGGGGGATGATCGTGTTGAATGCTGAGCTGAAGTCTATGTACAGCATTCGAACGTGTGAGTCCTTCTTGTCCAAGTGTGTCAGGGCAAGATGGAGTGCAGTGGAGATGGCGTCGTCCGTTGAGCAGTTATGGCGGTACGCAAATTGCAGTGGGTCCAGTGAGGGGGGCAGCCGGGTCTTGATGTGTCTCATGACGAGCCGCTCGAAGCACTTCATGATGGTGGGTGTAAGTGCAACAGGACGGTAGTCGTTGAGACAGGACACAGAAGACTTCTTGGGCACGGGGACGATGGTGGTGGCCTTGAAGCACGTGGGAACGACGGCACTGCTCAGAGAGATGTTGAAGATGTCGGTGAGAACATCTGCCAGCTGTTCAGCACATTCTCTGAGCACTCTGCCTGGGATGTTGTCTGGTCCAGCAGCTTTACGTGGGTTGACTCTGCGTAGAGTTTTCCTCACCTCAGCTGTAGTGAGACACAGGACCTGGTCGTTCGGAGGAGGGGTGGTCTTCCTCGCCGCCACGTCGTTCTGCCTGTCGAACCGAGCGTAGAAGTTGTTCAGCGCATCTGGGAGGGAGCCGTCACTGTCACAGGCAGGTGATGTCGTCCTGTAGTTAGTGATGGCTTGTAAGCCCTGCCACATGCGCCGTGTGTCGCCGCTGTCCTTGAAGTGGTTGTGGATTCTCTGGGCGTGGGCGCGCTTCGCCTCTCTGATGGCCCGAGAAAGTTTGGCCCTAGCTCTTCTAAGCGCCACCTTATCTCCCGCTTTGAAGGCAGAGTCTCAGGTCCTCAGAAGTGCACGCACTTCCGCAGTAATCCACGGTTTTTGGTTGGGTCGTGAGATGATGGTCTTGGAGACAGTGACGTCATCGGTGCACTTGTTGATGTAGCTGGACACTGATGACGTGTACTCCTCCAAGTCAGTGAAGTCGCCGTAAGTTGCAGCCTCCCTAAACATGTTCCAGTCAGTGCTCTCGAAACAGTCCTGAAGAGCAGAGATGGCTCCTGCTGGCCAGGTTTTCACCTGATTGAGAACCGGTTTTGATCGCCTGACGAGTGGTCTGTATGCTGGAATTAGCATAACAGAGATGTGGTCTGAGTAGCCGAGGTGGGGGCGGGGCTCTGCCCGATATGCGCCGGGGATGTTTGTGTAAACAAGATCCAGCCTGTTTTCCCCTCTCGTTGCAAAGTCCACATACTGATGGAATCTAGGAAGCACTGACTTGAGATTTGCATGGTTGAAATCTCCAGCAACAATAAACAGTCCATCCGGGTGTGTATTTTGCAGTTCACTGATCTTTGTATACAGTTCCCATAGCGCTTCCTTAGCATTAGCGCTAGGTGGAATGTACACTCCGATAATGAAAACAGTGGTGAATTCCCGTGGTAAATAAAAAGGTCTGCATCTAACAGTCACAAACTCCACCAGCGATGAGCAATAACTAGAAACTAGCACAGAGTTCAAGTCATCATAAACACTACTCTATAGTTTGGAGGAAGTCTAAACTGACTTTAAATTTTTTTAAAATACAAAAACAAACAAATAAATGATTACCTAGGGTTAGAGTTAGGGTCGTCACCTATGACGATCGAGACCACAGAAGGTTAAAGACCATTTAAGGTTAAACAGGGTGCAAGCCGCATTACTTTGTCTTCACGTAATCTAAAAACTGTGAAAGGAAACTGTGTATAAATCATCACGATGTGTTTTACATGGTCTGCCTTTTCTTTTACAGCACTTTTAATCATTGATGTATTTATTTTTTAATCATTGTCCACCAAGTGAAGAACAGTTTGTCAGAGCGGTGAACGTTCTTGTGCCGTCCTGAGTTTACCGCAGGTGGAAGCTCCCTTTAATAGATTGGTGAATTTTTCTGTTTGATCAAATTTCCATTCAGCTTAGGCAACTCTGGTTGCTTAGATTCGATTTTATTAATTATGTTACTGGCTGCCAGTCATATAATGAATGAATGAATTCAGCTTAGATCAGCAGTAGCCAAACACAGCAGAAGACCTTATTGCTTTTCCTGATAACGGGACAAAGTGGACTGGGAAGAACAGAGTGCTATCTGTAAGGACAGAAATGTAAGAAAGAAAGAAAAAAAACATCAGATTACATAGGAGTTAGAAACATTTCACATTGCCGGGCTTTGATTTCTGTCTTTTTAGCTAAGTGTGTGAATGTTCAGCAGTTTGATACCAAGAAACTGTTGGATGAACTGCTAACAGAGTCAAAAAGAAGTACCTATAAAGATATTTCTTTAAATTGTATTCATTCATATTAAAATGAATCTTTTAATTAGATAGTAATGCCATTTCTGAGCCTAACAGCAAATGATTGAATTAAACCTATTCATGGACGTTCGTATTGGCTGGACAGTTTTTATAGGCTAACAGCCTTACAGCACTGAACTGCACATTTTTTTTCACCCCGGGTTTTCTTCTTCTTTTTGTTCATCAAAGCACAGGAATTACACTGTGTGTGTTTCTGAGTACATTCTCTTCAATAAATGACTTTCAGCCTCAGAACTCTCGTTAGCTTCATTCATTAGCATGCAGGTTTTTACCAGCCCTGTTTAATTTTTCATCATTTAATGAAGCCTTAGTTAGAATTGAATTTGGCTTTGTGAGACCTGTAGATAGCGTTGAACTTTATTTATTATTCCTCATTTTCTCCCACTCTCATCCCTCCCCGCTCCTTTCATCCCCTGTTCCTCTCTGTCACCCTGCTTATCTACCGCTTGCTTTTTTAATTCCCGTCTCTCTGATCTGCTCTTCTCACATCGTCTTTGAATTGGATGTGGCCCTGGGGGACCCTAAATCCAATCCACTGCTCATATTCCCTTCAGCATTGTACCACAGCTTCAGTCGAGACACACCTTAGCAAAGCAACACACACGATGTGCGAGTTTGCCTCTCACATCGTGCTGAGATTCTTCTTTTCATCGTCAACGTCTTACACTTAAAATAACACGCACACGTTTATCGTTTTGTATCATTTTTGTGGTTCAAGGATTATTTCTTAAAACAGAGATGTCAGGCTTTTTCATTCAAGCTCCTGTTTTATTTTGTTTTTAACTTGCACAACATAAAGACAAATGTGATTTATTTATAATTCTCTGCAAGCATCAATCATTATAAACATTAAAAGCACCAGCGCGCGACGTGAAAAACGTTGACAGTTCTGCGGGGATTCCTTGGGTTGTGGAATTTGTGTTAATGTTACCTTCACAGGGACCACCCACCCTTAGCTCTTAGCTCTGCCAACTGTCAGACTTATGGCAGCACCTCCCTCAGGCATGACACTGCTTCTTGCTATTCCCCAAACACTTCTCAGGACCAGCTCAGAACATGACAGTGAGCCCAAGGTCTTTACCAGAGGCCTGTACAACAAAGCAGGATTTGGGTGTAAAACATCTACTTCAAGTTTAACCCCGGATTTTCAGTATTACAAAGTATTCTTACCAGGGTTCATCATCACAGTAACTGAAGCAGGTTATGTACAGATTAAGAGGTCAGCAGATTTAGAATCCACATCTAATAACCAATCACATCTCCATAAAACAGCATTACTAGTGCTGTAAGAATCCTCAGCACTTAGTGTGTGGCTAGCAGTAAAGTATCTGAAAAGCATCTGAACTTTGTTTTCCCCTGATGACAACTTTAATCCTTCATTTGTTTTCCCTGTTGGCTAAAACAATTTTAAAATTCTCTTATTGTTCTATAAACCTTATACATCTCAAGTCCACATTACATGTGGACCTTACATAAAATTTGCAAATAAGCTTAGTCTACAGTACAATTATACAGAGTTTTTATGCTTGCTCTCTGCCTGTTTAAGTGAAAGAATAAAGCAAAAATTGGTTTACAAGAATCCAAAGTATTCTGTTAAATTATTGATAAACATTCAATTAATGCAATACTTTATTGTAACCAGTCAGATTCTCTTGTTTCTTAATGACAGAGCGCTCATACTGAAGTCTGTTAACTTAGACAGTCAGCATAGTTGCAGGCTTTCCTTCCTTTCTTCAAACTTCAAACAGGCTAAATTTTATCAACATAGTAACTCTTTCCCAGTCTTACCGACCAATGTATTTAAAGCACACATTCATTACACACACTCACACTTCATAGTTTTCTAACATCATAACTTGATCTTCCTCTGTAGACCTGTCCCTGTTTGTAATTCTCAGATCCTGCCAGCACCACCCCTTTCATGTAAACACACTCACAACTAGATTGTTAAATCCTGAGTTGACTTATCAAATCACCTTCATGTGACTGCTTAGCATAATTGCTGACTTTAGGGCAAGTAACAACTGAGAAGGAAAAGAGATCCTAGCAAGCAACTTGTTTCATAGTAGAGTCCACAGATCCAGATTCTGATGTCAGTTTGATTGAACACCCATATGAACCAGAACAAGCCTAATCCACTGAGGGCAAATCCTTTGGGTGTTGCAGCCCACAGCACACAAAGGATTTGCTGCCAGACACCAAAGGACACTCCCACAATCTCATATCTGTTTCCTGACAGGTCAGAGGGGTTTTGTCACCAGAAGGAGCTCCGGTGTAATACCAGGCAAGCGGTTTTAAAGTTCGACCTATTGAAGTACAAGCCAACCACAAAATAAAACCTACAAACTTAGTAAAATACTGTTGCATCTTTGAGTTTCTGTGTAGTGCCATACTCTGCCCCGACAGAAGATTTATGAATGACATCAGGCCTGTGGGCATTAATAGACATCTACTTGCTGGTAGTGTGTCGGGTTTCAAGAGGAGAGGAGAGGAGAGGAGGGATGTGGAATCTTTTTATAATGTAGTTCAGTCCAAAAAATTGGTGATGATGATGATGATGATGATGATGATGATGATGATGATATTGTTGGTGGTGGTGAGGGGGGTTACTGGTAGAATTATGAAGATAACGTGTTCATGGATGGTAATATCAACATGAGGGCAAAAGCTGATAAACAATGAGAAATAATAAAGAAACTTTTGACAGCTGAGATGAAAAACGTGGATGATGTTGCTGATAATGTTAGTGGCAGTGACAACGAATAAAAAATGAGAAAAAAGTAAGCGGAGGAGTGAAGATGGTGGTGACATTGTCAAACAAGAGGAAGAGTTGATGCACAGGATAATGCAAAGAATGTTGCTAAAAAACGGGCATTTACGAAAATGATGAAGATGTTTTTATTTCCTACAAGTTCGCTTAAGCTGGGCGCTCTTTTCGGTATCCTGCGGCTGTGCTCTGCCCTCCACTATCCCATCGCTTCATGGCCAAATGAGTCACGCACGCATCATCATCACAATGAGATGCATAAACGAATAAATCCCACTTGCGCAGGCACCGGACGTTAAAGAGGAAATTTCAGTGCCTCAGTCAAAACATGCCACTAGTTCGCTTGTCACATCGCATCACGCATGATTGTTTTCACGGCAACAATCATCCGTCGAGTCTAAACGCGTGCGCTTGGGATATTTGTGCTATCCGGCAAAATCACGGGAGAAGAAGAGAGGAGAGGTGGATGAGGGTGTGTTCCTGGAGGCCAGATAGGTCAGCGACTGCGACTCTAACATAATCCTGATCAGTCGAGATGACAACGAATACCAACAGGGGGTAACCCGGAGCTTTGTGCGTCAGTGCGCATTGGAGAGGCGATAAATCAAAACACTGCTAGAAAGCGCTGTTGTAGTGCGCCATCTCATCTCTCTCTCTCTCTCTCTCTCTCTCTCTATCTCTATCTATCTTTCTTTCACCCCCACCCCTCCTCCGCTTTATCGTCTTCCTTCTCCCCCTCTCGTGTCTCTCCTCTCTTTCTTTTCGCCATTCTCTCAGCGTCTCCAAACGCGCGCAGTGCTGCTGAATGAGGTTTGTTTGTGTTGCAGGACTGAAAGATACCAAATAGTCTCCCTTCTATTTTCCCCCATTCCCCCACTAATGGAAACCCCGTGGAAACAGCCCGTTTGATGTGGAAATTCGGTCAAAGGCACTCGTTTTCGCGCGTAAAAATACGCACGCGTCATTTTATGGCGATTGCCATTGTGCACCATCTCTGCTTATCATTTTCGACTCACTCACTGGTGATGCCACTCACCACACACGCGCACACGTTCGAAGACAGCTGCTGCTCACCCCAGGGCCACCGTTGCCCCTTTGTGTTTTTGCCACAGAGCAACCCCGGCACTACCTCCCCGCTCAGAATGGCTCAGCCTGGGATCTCTTGATCCGCAGAAAGCCGCTCCAGACCTGAGCACCGGAGCTAACACACGTATGTTCAACAGCTGTCTTATCCACCACCACGTAAAAAAAAAAAAAAAAAAAAAAAACGGGTACAGAGGCGGGGCGGCACTGCCAGCCAATAGGTCGGGCTCACAACAATTCATCCAAATTTTCTCCACACTTTTTTCCTCTCTGTGTTTGAATCTTTTATTATTATTATTATTATTTAATTTTATGGTCTGCTCAGTATCTGACTCACAGGTGTCTGAGGAGTGGACACTGCCCAAGAACGTTGTCGGGATATCCCTCTGAGCATCTCTGTGTTTATATTCGCCAAATAAGCAAAGCTCAGCATTGCACCGACAACCTCAACGTGGCAGCACGGTGTCTCTCCAGCGCGCACACAACGCATCCCACAAGTGCAGAAGTCCACCCCCCCCCCCCCTCCACTCTCGCCCCCCAACACTTCTCCACTCTCGCCCCCCAACACTTCTCCCCGCTAACACTGACAGCTGAGCCCAGCTCGTACAGAACACATCGTGTTTTCACTTGTCTTACCTTGATCGGAGTTCCCGGTCTGGCAGGGAAGAAGAGGATGAAGGCGTGAAGCTTTACGGTCCGTTCTGCAGCAGCAAAAGACGGAGAGAGCGAGAGTATTATCCCCGGACGTGCGTTCCAGCAGAGAGAGGGAGAGAGAGAGAAGGGGGGTGGGGGGAGATCCAGAGAGAGAGAGTAAGGTGGGTGAGCAAGAGGAGTGATGAGGGACGGAGGCGCGCTAACGGAAGAGAGAGAGGGGATGGTTGACAGAGGGATGATGTTGAATCGTGGCAGCAGCCGCTCCCAATCAGACGCAATACCTGCTGGATACACTGAGAGGAAAATTTCAAAGAAAAATCTTCTGCAGGCTTTTTCTTTTTTTCTCTCTTTCAGAAATGTCGGCTGCGCGTAATTAAAATGCCAAAGCAAGCCCGATGTCAATATCAGGAAGATTCCCAGCGGGACGAAACACATCTCAGATTTTTCTCTAGTTTCTGCCCTCCCTTGTGTTAATTGTGCTATTTTTATCCCCATTTTTAAATAGGTTTGTTATATAGACTGCATACAGGTTTCACCTTAGCTTTGATTCAATGAGAGCACTCATTTGAAAAAAAGACAACATATTATAACATAGTTCTGCTTATGGCTCAGTCTAACCACGTGACAGCGGCATGTATTACTGACTCCAATCAGTCGATCTTAAGAATGGTGGGAGGTTACGGGCCACTGATACCTCCACGGGCAGTAATCACATAATGTTTGGTCCCGAACAACGTGTGGGGTAAAGCGGGATGCCGCTCATGCCGTTACTTGCGCAACTTACCACTTCCCCATGCAGGGACGCGCAACTGCTTTCCAATCTGGGCACGTAGCAACGCGCCTCAAAGTGCGCGCCCTTGTGAAGGGGCAGGGAGGCAGGTTCCCGCACACGCGCACGGATATAAAGTGGAAGGCGTGGAAAGAAAAGGGGGAGCTCCAACTGTGCCGATGACGTCATTGTCAGTCAGCTGTTGAGGTATTGATTTGCTCCCATGTTGTTTTGCTCGTGAGTACCTTTCGATGTGTGTGTGTGTGTGTGTGTGTGTGTGTGTGTGTGTGTGTAGAAGATTTAGAGTTTTTATGTGCCTTCCTGTATCTCAAATTTCTGAAAACCCCACAGGGTAACACTTTTCTCTGGAGCTCCCTTCATCCTTTGGGTTTTCATCCTGCGTGTAGGAGTGATACTTGACTGATTGCCATCACACGTGTAATCGCACCCAGCTCGATATTAACAGTGAGGGGAATTTCTATGTTGTGTGAGTGAGTGAGGTCATTTGAGCCCAGCAAGACATTGCCCAAGCACAGCTACACTGGGAACCTCGGGGAATTCAGGGTCCCCTGTATTGCAAACGGATTTGAGTAATCTGCAGTTTGTCAGGTACTAAACTGTTATATAAACATCATTAATGGACAAAATTGATTATGTTTTTGGGCTGTGTATGCTCGCATGGTGCGCATTCCTAATAGAGTTTAACCACATATGAAGCATCAAATCTGATTTAATGGAGTAACAAAGTAAGTATCGGTGCATGAGGGTCAGCGTGGACTAAATCAACACATTCTCACTCTCTGCTCGTCTGGTACTGACGCTTGGGGAGGAACTCTTTCTTGTCAGTGTGGTACTCCATTAGTGTCAATTACACATGTGGTCTCCAACCAGAAGACAGAGAAGACTACTGGTTGTGTCTGGAACCACTTTTTTAAGCACTTTATTTTAGTTTAGTTTTTCTCTCTACATTTTCTTTCACTGTTTGGTTAAGGGTGGGCAGCAAATTTGATATTGCATTAGTAATTAAGTAGGTATAGGCAGTTTCTGCCGCATGATCGTGTGTTACAGAATGGATTTGTTTGCGGCAGTTCCATCTCCAGCTTGGAGGACCTGGGACTGCATTGTCTCAGTTCTCATTTCATGCAACACACTGTAGTTCTGAGGGTCCCCAAAGTTTGAAAGCCTACAAACCACAGTAATGTGACATGCTATGCTTTATCTTTCACCTGGGGTGAAGAGAACTAGTAGTAAAGTTGAAACACTGATGGCTTTTTTCACCGGCAGCTGCTCGGCTCAATCAATGTGGGCTGGGTAGTTATAGCAAGGCTATAAGTCCTGTGAAATTAATTGTATATCACACAAACACAACACACCAATGGTGAGTGGAGTCTCAGAACTAAAGAATGTGAGTAACCATTTCACTCATAAAAAAAACAGGTTTGATTCTTGTGAAGGAGTCACTCTCATGACATTACTCCCATTATTCCATTATATACCTGGTAGCAGGTAATCCCACCTAACAGAAAACACTAAAAACCGAGTAGAGTCAAATCAAGTAGAGCCCAGTATGTGCGAGCTGAAAAGAGGATTAAAGCTACTTTGTTAGAGTTGGCATTAAATTATAATTAAATTAAGTCTAACTAAAACTGCACGGTTTGGTTTTGGAGGAACAAAAGGTAACGTGGGTTAAAATACACCGTTTCACTCACCATTCAAGCTTCTCTCAAATATAACAAGCATGTTACAGTTGATCACTCCAACATGTGGCGCTTAGTTTTTAGTGATTAAAACTCTGTTTACATGTGAATGGAAGGCCAAAACACTTTAAATAAGCCAACAAAATACCTGTACTCGTTTTCAGATTCTGACTGATTCTGGCTGAACTCTGTCAGGCTGTCAGGCACACCGAAAACAGGCTACTAAAGAACTGACCAGCTTGTTACAACGTGAGCCCGATGGGTCCTAAGTGTCAGTAAGAGATGAGTATGAAATGACACTTTTGCCTCAAGTACTTCAGCCCATTTGTGGGTGCAATCCAAGCACAATACACTAATTTTCTGCAGTGTTGAGGACACTAAACACATGTCATTATGGACATTTTACCCATTTTATTTTGCTCTTGATTAAGAGTAACTGCTACATTATTCTTCAGTTCCTTCTCAGTTTTGTAATTATGGAGACTTGCCTTTTCCTTTCCTTACTCTTTGCTGCAGTTTCCTTAATATTCCATCATGTGTTCTTAACTGGTTTAGTCATCAGTCCAGATGTAAGTTTGCCCTTGGTTTATTTTGTTATATAACCCCAGTCTTGCGTAATTAAAGGTTACTGAATTCTGTCAGATAAATGAGTGATTTGAGTTTATCTGAGTTTTTCAAAAAGGCACTCATTTTCTCTGGAATGCAAATTTATATTTCACTCTCTTTCATCCATAGAAATCAGAAAAAACACAGTCAATGAATTTGATTTCATAATGCCATTTAAGGAACAGATGTCATGGACTGCAAGAGGATTTTCTATATAAGCATACATGCATGTTCTCAGAGAAAGAAGCCCTACAAGCTATCAAAATAACATATTTCTAATACCTGTAGAAATGTTGTTTCATTTGCAAGTTAAAAAATGACCAAGCAAAGAGGCTGAGGAACTCTCAGAAGCAGGTAACAGGAAAATTGTGACTGCTGGCTCCTAAAGCATGCACTGGTCATAAGAAAAGACACTAAAACGCCAGTGTGGGACCTAAACTCTGCAGCAGAACACATAGAATGCACTTGATTTTTGTAAAGCAAAAGTGGCATTTAGTCACCTTTTTTCTGCTTTATCTGATGTACCGCAAGTTCCAGTTAAGAATCAGCTTTCATTTGGATCCATTTCTCAGGGCGTATGGTCTAATAATTCATAGTGTAATTGCTGCACATTTGTTTGTTTTAGGTGAGCAATAGCACCACAGAGGAGCTTCATAGCCTCCACATTTGTCTAGTGATGGGTGCAATTTCCCTCCACTTCCTGGCTGCTGTTGATAAATGAATGCCACAGGCAGTAGAGAGCTCAGACTCATATGGACATTGTTAGCTGGTTTACAAAATGTGATTATATATGGGCGATGCCACGGGAGGTTCTCTTAATGAAATCAGCTACATTTTCACACATCTCCCAAGTAGCATAACAGATTTTTATTGTAATTTTTCACATCCTCTCCACTCTTTGACCCTTTAAAGCCTGAAGCATGAAATAATTGCCAGACATTGTTATATATGGTTAAAAAATGTTGAATGTTTATCAAAAAAAAGTGACCAAAAGTTCAATCTTTTTATGAAGAGTATTTGCTACATCTGTTTTTTTTATTTAATTTAATTTATTTATTGCAATTTATTCCTTAAAAATGTAATGTGCAATTTCAACTCACTTCAAATCAGAAAAACTCACATATCAAATATCTTGGCGTGAAGGGGTTAAGTTGCACTGAAACAATGCAAAGTCAGCACAAACAAATAAAGTACCCTGCTGTGATTAGAAAACACTTGCGCTGATGGAGAACCACCTACACACGCTTGCAATGCAATCCATCATTAAGGGTCAGTGCGTGTAAGGCTTAGCAGAGTGTTGTAATGCAGCGATTTCTTTCCCACATAGTTACGTACAGAACCGGCTTAAAGCTGCCGCTGCAGCAGCCTGTAACTCATCAGACGTATTGGTGAAACAATACTTGACACAATGAATCTAAAGTGACAGCAGGACAAAAGGGGTGTCGAGAACAGCACTTAATTGCAACATTTAATTTTACCTGGAACCATTTTACCATCAAAGCAGCCACTGCACATATCTTTGTATTTTCTCAATGAGTCATATGAATTACAAAAACTGTTCCCTGCATTTTGCTTGGAGGGATTTTAACCCTTCATGGCAACATCCAGTTAAGAATGGCAGGATATATATGAGAGAATGCTGGAAAAAAACAAAAACAGGGGAAAACTATGAAAATGAATGAATTTGGAGCTGTGACTCCATTAATAAGTTGTCCTACACATTTAATTACATGTAAAAAAAAAAAAAAAAAAAAAAGGCAATTTTTACCAGCTTGAGAAAGAAATACATATTTGCTGTGTATCTGGTGGAGCAGTGAAGTCTTACCAGCTAAAGCTTTACAACTGCTGCAATTCAAATCCTAAATCTAATCACTGGAATCAGAGTTTTTCTTTAAACTAGGTGCATCTAAGCAATGGTTTTCCTCACATTTCCCTTTAGGAAAAAACATATCATCAGAGTAGGGAGGCAGGGGAAGATGTTTTCAGTGTCAGAAGGTGTTAGAGGGGGGAATGCAGTTATTGTAAAACACTTTAAAACTGCAGTAACCGCCAGCAAGATACATCTGTAACACTACTGTGGTTAGTAAAAACGGTAGGTGCATGAAACCACAAATATGACAACTACCAGAGCATTCTGGTGTAAGGGGTGTGAAGCAGTGTTTTATAAGTCTGTATACAGTGTGGTGCAAATGTCTTGAACCTTTCCCCTTTTCTTAAGAGTTTTCAGCAAAAACAGGAAATGATTGCAGGGATTTATTATGACACACAAGCATACGTGAAAATATCGAATATGAGTTTTTGCAACTCTAATGAGCTTGACAGTCAATATTTGATATAAACACCTTCATTCTTTCTTGTAATGTCTTTAAGTAATCTTCAGGAAAAGTTCTCCAATCTTTGTGAAGGACATTCAAAGCTGTTCTTTGGATGTTGGATGATCCCACGCTGCTTCAGTAATATTAAGGTCTGGGCTCTGGCGAGGCCAATCTACGACTGATAATGCTCTGCTGTGTGTTTTGCTATCTATGCATGCTTTTACTGCATTGGCAGTGTGTTTTGAATCAGTGTCACTCTAAAACAGGTAGCTGTTCCCAGTCAGAGACTTTCCAGTTGGTATCACATGAACAGCACTAGGTGAAATTCACCCTCCATCGTGTTTTATAATTCCTGACCTGATATCAAATATACACATAGACAAAGCCTACATTTGAGTACAGTTTTTATATTTATTCTTTACTCTCAGATCATTTAATTCCGCCAAGGCTGTAGCTGAAAGAACAAAAAAGTGAAGCTGCTTTTAAAACATTGATTTATTTGAATACTTAATTATCATTCAACAAATTCTAAGTATCACAATTCCACTCATTAAGGCTGTTGACTTACACACTTGGCATTTTTGCCAGCTTTCCTTCTTGGCTTCATCAGCTAATCTTTATTAATGTAGCAGCTCTTTTCCAGTCTCACTGACCAAAGCGTTTAAAGCACTCACAGATTCATACAGTGGTTTGAATACTGCTGTACAGATACTGTACAATGCCTTTTTTCCACACACATGCTCACACTGCTAATTTTTCTGCAATCCACTGCTCTGTTACTTTCAATCCTTCAAATTTTTCCAATATTAAACTTTTATCCTCCTTTGTAAATCAGCCATTCTGCTGGCAGCCCACTTATCTACCTTTATGATTATTCAGATGCTGCTACTGCCAAACCTTTTGTGACAACACACAGGGGAAAATGCTGGGTTAACCTGAGTTAACTCAATTACCTTTAATGAGCAGAAATGAGTTGATTACAAAAATCACGACTAAATATTTCAAAATTTCATTTACATAAAGCATTTCAATAAAAAGAAAGCCCCTCAGAAAGCCAGAAAGGGCAATATTTGCTGACTGCCATTTTATTGGATAGTCCAGATTCTGTCAACATCAGTACAGTGCGGTTTCTGCTAATGATGTCACAAGCAAACGATTATCCATCCATCCATCTTCCGGGTCGCGGGGCCAGCAGCCCAGACCTCCCTCTCTCCCCAGCCACCTCCTCCAGCTTGTCCAGGGGAACACCAAGGCGTTCCCAGGCCAGCCGAGAGAAATAACCTCTCCAGCGTGTCCTGGGTATACGCCGGGGCCTCCTCCCAGTGGGACATGCCCTGAACACCTCTCCCAGGGGGCGTCCTTGTCACATGCCCGAACCGCCTCAACTGACTCCTTTCGATGTGAACGAGCAGCGGCTCTACTCTGAGCCAAACATCTCACCCTATCTCTAAGGGAGAGGCCAGCCACCCTTCAGAGGAAGCTCATTTCTGCCACTTGTATCCATGATCTTGTTCTTTTGGTCACTACCCACAGCTCGTGACCATTGGTGAGTGTTATTAATGGAGTCGCAGCTCCAAATTCATTCATTTTCATAGTTTTCCTTCACCACAACAGACCGGTACACCATCCGCATCACTGCAGCCACAGCACCAATCAGTCTGTTGATCTCCCGCTCCCTTCTCCCGTCACTCGTCAACAAGATCCAGTCAAATGCCTTCTCCAAGTCCGCAAAACACATGTAGACTGGTTGGGCATGCACC
Source organism: Perissodus microlepis (assembly GCF_051167445.1). NCBI lineage: Eukaryota > Metazoa > Chordata > Actinopteri > Cichliformes > Cichlidae > Perissodus > Perissodus microlepis. The sequence goes on from NC_140466.1 coordinate 35,031,890, forward strand.
CTCAAGTATCCTTGAGAGGATAAAGAGCTATTAACTGTCAGCAGTATTATTTCCTTTTGTGAGTATTTATCATCAAACTACACCACAGTATAATAACTTTCTGCACGGTGTTGTCTCGTTCCAAAACATTTATCCCCTGCTGCACCCTCGTGGATCTCTGTTCATTACTAATCAACTTTCATTCTTTGTAATGTCACGAAATGACTTTAAAACAATTGTTTCACAATTTTATAGAGATGGCAGGAGAAAGAGTATCCACGCAAATATAAATGTTTTCATTACGTTCCCCTCTGCCATGAAATTGATGCAACAACACACAAACAATATTTGGTGGGAAGAGAAATAACAGTGCAAGTTAAACAGACAAATGAGATGTTGTTTCTTATTTTGTCACTGATTGCTTTTGCTGTCTCGTTATAGGTTCATATGTGGATGTCTACAATTTTTATTATCCAAGAAAAAAAACACCCTGTTACACTATGTCAAATGCCTACTCACTCATTTATTGGAAGAGAAGAAGTCAACGTGATACATAAAAAGGCACTTCTCCATGTCCCAACTGTCCTTGGTTTGATGGGTGGATTGTTCTGCGGGTTTGGATCTCTTGCTTTTATAGACAGCTCTCACAGTGCTGATACAGATGTTTCTCTGACAGTGTTTAATGCATTTAAATTCTTCAAATTCCCCCCACTTCTGACCTTTGCCTCGTGTGCACTGTGAGTTGCTGAGCTATTAAACTATGTTAGAAAGAGGTGACCGGCCTTTCCAGTGCAGGAGAGATGGTGTGTAACTCCTACTCATGTACTTCCCTTTGGAATTTAGTTGAATGGAATTAAATGTGCAAATTATTTAATTAGTGATTGTGCAATGGTTGCTGATAACTGTTACTGTTTGTACTATTTCTTCTCTTGCAGAAGTATAAGTGCTGGCAAAAACGCTCATTGCCTCGCAAGGTTGTTAGCTGTTAATGAGGAGTGTTTTAAAAAGGACCGCAACACAAGAGTGTAATAATGGTGTCAGCAATGTCAAAACTCAATTTTTTACTTGTGTATCGTACCCTTTGGACAAAATAATAACCATCTTTCACATGTTTTGTTCGCCACTTCCATTTTTTTTCTCTTTATCCTCTCGTTTCTTTATTTAATTATCTGTTGTACGCTTGCTCATATTTTGGGCTTAGCCTTTTATAAATACAAGTTTTGTGTAGAACATTTAAGAGCCTTGAATGATTGTGAGATAACAGAGGCCTCATTAATCGTTCATCTTTGTTTTTTCACTGTTATGTTTGTCCTTGATTATGATATTTATAACTGTGATGCTTAAACAAAAATGGGGATTTTTGTTGTAAATAACTTGTGATTTTAGTTCAGTGCTCTGATGCTGTATTGGGAGAGACCCGAAAAAGATTAGTAGAGAGTGAGGGTCAATATGGCATGTTCATCAGGCTGTAGTTAGCAACTGAGGTCGTTTTAGCTAAATGCTTTGCTTTATTAAGTTACCATGCTCACAATCATTGATTAACATCAAGCTCAATGGGTAGCTGAGATACTGGACTGTATGTTCAAGTCAATTTATTTTTTTTTTTTCCAACTTTGTTTTATTGATTTCAATGATGACATACAAAGTTAGCAACAGCAAAGTCGGTCTTGATTTCAGAACAGTTGTATGTCCATTGTACCCTGCAACCCTCCCAACCCGAATTCTAACCCTACCAGGTCCACACTAGACAAGACACCGCAGAGAGCCAGTCTCTGCCCACACACACAAAAAAACATCTCAAGAGCCATACACATAACAAGCATAACCCAAAACAACAACAACAACAACAACAAAAAACAAACAAAACAAAAACAAACAAAACAAAAACAGAAAAGGGACCAAACAAAACAAAAGGAAAAACAAATAAATAAAGTAAAAATAAGATAAAATAAAATAAAAAAATCCAAACTTTATAATGTAGCTTCACTCAGTTCACTTCAGACTCAGGAAATAAAGTGATGGTGTCCACCAGTAAGAGAAATGATTTCCAGATTTTGTTAAATTTCCTAATAGAACCTTTTAGAGAGAATCTAAGTTTTTCCAACTTAAAGTTAAAGAGTACATCTCTCACCCAATGATCATGAGTTGGGGGGTGGGGAAGCTTCAACAGAATAAGCCTCCGAGCTAGTAAAGTGGTAAAGGCTAGGGCCTGTTTGAGGTTGAGGGGGCCAGATAAGTTCAAGTCGGGAGGAATACCAAAAATTGCGGAGAGTGGGTTAGGAGGGACAGTCTGGCCATATGCTTGGCTAAGTGTGTCGAATATATCGCTCCAAAATGCACTCAGTTTCGAACAAGACCAAAACATGTGGACATGGTTGGCAGGTGATAGTCCGCATCTGCTATAGGCATCACTAATGGTTGGATAGATTTTAGATAATTTTGCGTTTGTATAATGTACTTTATAGACCACCTTGCACTGAATCAAAGCATGACGGGCACTGTTCAAGTCAATTTAATTCAATTTTATTTTATAAAGCACCAAATCACAACAACATTCGCCTCAATATGCTTCATATTGTAAGGTAGACTCTACAATAACACATACAGAGAAAAACCCAACAATCATATGACCCCCTATGAGCAAGCAATTTGGGAACAGTGGGAAGGAAAAACTCCCTTTTAACAGGAAGAAACCTCCGGCATAATCAGGCTCAGGTAGGGGCGGGGCCATCTGCCACAACTGGTTGGTATGAGAGATGAAAGGATAAAAGACATGCTGCGAAAGAGATCCGATGTGTTATTTTATGTACTATTTTATGTACTTCAAAAACTTTAATGGATTATTGAAATCTGAAGAATTAAGATCTTAGGAATATTGTTAGTCTGTGAAAGACTGGTGACCTGTCTAGGGTGTACCCTGCCTTTTGCCCTTAGATAGTTGGGATAGGTTCCCACCTCTCTGCAACCCTAAACTGGATAATTAGTTAAGAAGATGGATGTATGAATGGATAGATGGATGAAACAGCAAAGACCTTTGCAAATGTTTAAGGCAATGCCATAAATGCAGTCAGCTCTGTGATTTTACTTTACATTTACTGTACATGTCAATGTGGTCTTCCCAGGCAGTCACCAAAGTCACTGGGATTTGTCATTTGGGAACCAAACTGACTTTCACTGAGCCATGGTCCAATCACCACACTGAATGTGTTAGCCTTAAATTTCTTTTAAAAAAGCCAAGCAAAAATCTGAATCCTCTTAAACTCAGTTTTACTCAGTTACCACGTGTAATATTTATAAATTGGAGCCAGAATGTACCGTCCCTCCATTTGACCTCTATAGATAAGTTCTGTTGGAGAAATCACCTGAAATATCCCCTGTGGTCAATGCAGTAGCGCGTGATGACATTCAAAGTTGTTATTCCAAATAATTTGTTTGTCAGCAGTGCCGTATTGTAGCTCAAGCCACCTGTCACCTTTATTTCTTTGTGTAGTCCTTTGTGTCCTTTCTTTGACAAAGTGGAAGCAAATTCTCAAGATGTCCCAGGCAAACTCGTCACTATCTCATCATATGCTCGGCGAGCAGACAGAGGGCTTTGTGACTGTGACTGTTTTTCCATCAGGGAGGATTACCTCAGTGTATACACAGGTGCAGACCTGTGGAAAATGTAGTTCTGATGGAATCATTTTTTTTAGTATATCAGACATTGAAATGGCAAGTGATTCAATATGCTGCATTATGCAGCCTCTGTGATTACTAAATAAACTAGCACCTCTCTGACATGGTCAGAGGATTCATTAAGGCAGTGTTTATTGCAGCATTTGTTACGTTATCACTACATGCTAACATTTAGTTAACGATGATGTATGCAAGTGTCTTAATTCTCATTCTCTGTAAAATCAAGGTGGGGAAAACACAGATAAACCAGCTTCAGCTGTAGCCCAGCACGCTCTAAGGAAGCTCACTCACCTTGACTTCACTTTGTAAAGTTTACATGCAGTGTTAGCTCCTCATCCACCAGCTCATGCAAATTTATTGGTTTTCCTCTCGTCCGTCTCACATGTCCATGCAGGCTGATGTTAAAGTTAACAAGCCAAATCTTCCTGTTTTAGTATTCATAACCTCCTAGGTTTATACTGGTTGCCAAGGGAGGCGACTCATTACAGGCTAGAAATTATTTAGCGCGCTGCCTTTGTTTCTGACTGCCAGAGACAAAGAAAAATAACAAAAATGTAATATTACAAAAAAACACATGTTGAATAAGAATTCTTCAAACTTTATAAAGTTTAACCTCATCAAAAAATGGAACAATGGAAGCATAAGACCCCCGCTGAACGTTACAACAAAGACATTTTTGGACTCTTCCCAACCAAATTGATTCCCGTTCATTAATCATTTGATCAAATGTTCCTTGTTTTGCTTTTATTAAGGTTGAAAACTTTCTTTTCAAAATGAGCCAAAGGCTACTGTCAAGACAGCGCTACACTACACAATCCGCATGGTCCAATGCAGTAAATATTTGCATTTTATTTAATGATATTTATGTAACACTCTGTCGAGTTTTTTTATGTTAGCTGATCATTTTATATAATCAAGGATACAAGGAATCGAGAACCTACCAGCAAGACCTTTTACATTCATGTATTTATCATCCATTGTTCACTGTCCCATTTATTATATTTGCCTATACTCTTGCAAAGAACTAAACATCAACTTAGTATCTTCCTTATTATTAGCTAAGGTGCGATTCCTTGTCTCATTATCATTATTTCTGCTTGTGCTTCAGACTTTAAATCCAACAAAACACCTTACCATTTCTATTTTTTGTTATCAATACTTTGCATGGACACCTGATAAAAGAAACGGGACATAGTTGTGATATTCACATCATCATAAATTGCACTAACCTATAATATGGCACCAACCCAGTTCTAGGATTTGGAGTCTGGGCTTGTTTTCAGATGGGGAATACCTGAGCTGTGTGGCTATAAAACAGGGCATAGCTGAAAAGCACAATGCCAGCTCAGCAAGCCCTGACTAGATAAATAAAAGTTTAAAAGACACAAGCTATGTGTCAGATAGATGGATGGCAGGGTTAGGAGTTTGGGACACTGAGACGGTTGAGAGCACAACTCATTGACTGCCCTGCAGATGGACAGCTGGAGAAATGAACTGGACTCACTACTGCCACTAGTGAGTAGAGCTCAGTGGTTCACATCACAACTGGGGTTACTACACACACAAAGATGCATACACACACAGGATGACAAAATGATATACCAAGGCAAATACACACTGGATTTGACTTGATTTGACAATATCTGACACAAAACCTGGACTTATTATGATTGTTTTGATTGTTTTAAGCCTAGCTGGTTAATAACCACTAAAAATGACTGTGCATTCCTGCCTTCTGAGCAGCTGCCCCATGGCAAATGCTGTAGTTGCAATTGGAAGATCACAGCTTTGAACAACTGGCTCCCATGTCAAAGCACACCTCTATCAAAGGGTGCACCCTACAAACGCAGTGACTTTTTTAACGCAGTCCTGACACACTAAACCAACTGAAAGCAGCCTGAGCTGGCTGATCAAACCCTTCGCCTCATCTCATATCTGCCCTACAGCCAATGGTAACCTAAAAGGCGACATGAGCAGAATTTTACACAGGGACACCTCCTTATGGCTTCCAGTGATACAGTCCAAGTCCATAACTCCAGAGAGACGATGGAATTTATATTTGTTGTATTACATTAGCTACTATAATTTTCTGTCTCATAATATTTTCTTTTAATTCATACATCCCATTGTATGTATAAAAGCTACTGGTAAATTGGCCTTATACGGCCAGGGTTAAGGTCTAAAAACAAATAAGTCTGGTATGATATTTATTATAGTATGTGATCGTGGTCATACTAGGTCATAATGAACAAGTATTAAGCATAACTAAAGTTAATGATAATATTATTAGCTTTGCAATATATAAATACTGTTGAGTAAAGCGCGGGGGGGGGGGGTTTAAAGTTGTAACGATTATCTTGAAGGGTCTATGAATGACTTTTCTTTAATTTTAATTTAATGGGAAACCACCCAGTAGTTTTTAATCTGTATTACAACACACGCATAAGAAATTTAGCAACCTCAAATGACTTTGGATGAGATGCGATTCACTGAAGTCAACGCATACTTTGTGAAAAGAACAAAACCAGATTTTACTCCCCCAAAAATAACATTATCCACATTTCCCAGTGTAAAGTTTATAGAAAAAACAAGCTATGAACACATATTACATATTTTTTCATTAAATTAATATCATCTGTGCCTCTTCAGACAGTGATGATGCAAACACAACAATTCAAATGGGTTAATAAGTCCCAATTAAATCCACCTTCCACTTAGCATTATTTGACCAGCTGTTCCATATATCATCAGTATGATGATTATCTCAAAATGCAACTGCCCAAGATGTCAATTTTTAAAAATAATAAATAAATGTAGATTCCCACACATCCAACTTAAGAAAACAGTCTGGTTTGATGAACAGTCTGGTCTGCTGCTTTCACTCAGTCCTTTAATATGTTTTACCATAAGTTATAATTGACCCTGATGCAGTGAATGCGGGTTAGGGTCAAGTTAGGGTTTGTCGTTCATGCAGGACTCTGAGGTTCCTTTCCAAAGAGCCTATCACAGCAGCTGCAGCATCAGTTGCAACTCTAACAAACTGTGAGCATAGCATTTCGTTTCAGAGCCCTTCATAGCAACAATTTCTAATGGCTGCATAACTGCAGTTTAACAAGTTTAAATAAGAAGCTGTGGAACTCACCTTTGTAGATCATTCTGATTATTTTTTTATTTTGTTAGCGGCTTACTAAAAAGTTGGAATGAAACATGATTATGGCAAAAAATTCACAGCCATGAATAGTTCACCTGATCCACTGACTCTAATTCAGAACAAATGAACACTACTAATGGCAAGAATCACAACAACATCAGACACGAAACAATGCATGCTCTTTTTAAATTCAGACCAATTTGTAATAAATTGCGGGTTCCAAACATTATTAAATGTCATGCATTATTCATTTAAATACCACCCAAAATTCTGAAAGCAAAAATCCTGCAAATGCCTATGCATTAAGCCAAGCTACAATTTTTTTTATCATGTTTTTCAGTTTAAAAAAAAAAACGGATACTGCACCTCTTTGGTAAATCCTGATAGTACAGTTTTAATGCCAAAAGAGGGTTTGCACTGGAGCAGACTGTTAGTAAATATAGCTCAAAAGCAGATATATAAGACATGTACTCCAAAATACATTACTTCTGTTGGATGTTAAAAAAAAAAAAAGAAGAAGAACAAGAAGAAAGGCACAAGTTTCTCAAAGAAAGACTCGGCGCTCTGACTTGGAATTCTCTGAAGAAGTAAAGTTGGAAAGATAGCAACACAAGCATGCTGATCCACACAGGTATGCACACAGGTGTACACACGGGTGTTCACAGACGCGGACTACACCTTTCTTGGCTGCTGCCTCAAAGCACATTGTGCGCTGTCTATCTTGCGTGCTGCACAATATCGTTTATTATTTAGTATCTACTGTTATCTACTGCTAGCTAGTTTATTGTGATGGTGCTGTTTTTTATTATGTTGCCCTTTGTTGTTTGCTTTCTCTTCTGTTTTTTTTCTCCATACAGGTGATCCAGGTGTTTTGTTTGTTTGTTTGTTTGTTTGTTTGTTTGTTTGTTTTTTCCTTTCTTCCCCCCCTTCTCACCATCTCTTCTCTCCTTTGGTTTTCTTTCTCTCCCTCTCTTTCTTTCATTCTTTCTCCCTGTCCTATCCCCCAGTCATGTCTGTCCCGTTTGTAGCAACCGAAAATAAAATAAATTCATAATTATCATAAAGGTCAATCAAATGGACCAATATGGCAAGGCCATGATGATCCACTTGGTAAAATAAATCCGCTTGGCATCTTTCTTGGCCTTAAGACAACAATTCTGATGGCTAAAGATCCAAACGGGACACAAAAAAAAAAAAAAAAAAAAAAAAAGATAGCATCACAAGTCAACTGGCTGACACAGTGAACTACAGATCACACACATTGCAATCCCCTGCTCACGTCCTGGAAATCTACCTCACACAAATACCAGCAAGAGATAATTCTCTTATTTTGCCTCGCTGCGGTCTGCCCGATTTGTGTTTGCTTCAAAGATCTACAGACAATCTCCTTGTCTGCTTCGGAGCAAAGTGAGAGTCACTGAAGTGTGTTTTTTTTAAACTCTTAAACCCAGTAAGAGGTGCAGGCAGGGAGGTAAGGAGACAGTGAGTGAGGAGGTGGGTAGTCAATGACCTCCATGGAGATGACAAACATGTGGGCTCACACAAAGGCTCTTGAATAAGTGCAGAAAACTGACATCAATTTATTCATATGGAAAAGAAATTTTGCGGTAAGTGATGTGTCAGATAGTGCTCTGTGGGGAGCTTGAATGTTCTTCCTGTTCCTGCGTGGATTCTCTCCTGGTACTCTGACTTCCTCCTGCAGTCCAAAGGCATGCATGTTAGGTTTACTGGTGAGTCGAAATTGGCCATAGGTGTGAATGTGGGAATGCGTGTCTCAGCCTGTCAAGGGTGTACCCTTCCCTTGGGATTCTTGCCCTCAATGAAAAGCATTTTACCACAGTTATTATGCAGCTGGAAATGGAAAGGCAATTATGGATCTCTATGGTCAATAACTTCCTGCTGTTTGTTAGAAGCCCTATTTTAGCGGCAGACTGAGCTAATGGTTCCAATAATAATGTTTCTTATAACCAACCTCTGATTATTGTCATTGGAAAGGATGGTTCAGTCTACTGCCTTTGCATATAATTGTATGTGTTTCAAATGCAATACTTTTGACTGTGTTGGACTCTGTTTTGCTCAGTTTTCAATCAATTGATTGTTTGGCATGCATATTGTTTGCTTTGCAGGATAGGCTAAAATATAAATTAAAAAAGCACAATTTTTTTATCTAGCCCTTGTGAACAGTGTACCTTTTTCTATGATAATGCTCTCGAACACTCATGAATACTTGCAAAATTGTTTTGTTGACATTTTAACAGAAGAAATGATGCCATCATGTTGTCCACAGTCTTTCAGAATCAGAATCAGAAATACTTTATTAATCCTGAAGGAAATTATGGGTTACAGCAGGCAGCATGCTCGCTGGCGTATGCACACTCACAAACATACTTTACACAAACATCCGACCTCCGACCAAACATACTTTACACAAACATCACACTTGGGAGATAGGTCAGAGAGGTAGGCTGATAAGAAAAACAACAAAAATACACTACATGAGGCGAGAGGAGGAGAAAAAAAGCTCCACCCAGACTGAGCTCCTGATTTGAGGACAGAAAAAAAACACCTCAGCACAAAAGCACATGAATCTTAATACACCATAGAAGCACATGACAAGCAACAGGGGTGGGTAAGGGGTGAGAGTAAGCCGGTGAGGACAGCGCATCTGGTCCTAGAGCATGCGCTGGGCAGACCCACCATCTGACCTCGGCCTTGGAGATAAGCGTTTGAAAGCGTTTGGAATCCAAGATGGGGGGTGCATAGGATGGGAACGAAGAGTCTAAACACTTTGCGCTGCACTTCCACCAAACATACACCCACCAAAAATACTAAGCATGTGTATAACACAGGTATACACACGTCTGACATTCAGTTCGTTATTTATTAGAGAAATCACACAGTCACAGATAAACTCATGGCTTTCAGTTTAAATGGAGATGTGCATAGATATATATATAAACATATATATATATATATATATATATATATATATATATATATATATATATATATATATATATATATGCACATTTCCATTTTCTGTTTGTTTTGGGGAGTTGGTTTGGGATTCACTGAGGAAGGAAGCTGTGTTACAGCATTTATAAGGATTGCTTCCTGCATGCTTTATCAATACCTTTAATCTCTCCATCAGCTCGAGCCTATTTATTCAGAGTGCTATTGGAGTCTACCAGAATGCATTATACGTAGATATCCTATAGCACTGAAACAAGATCTGGATGATTGAGATATTGTTTGGCAGCACTTAGCACCATAACCAGATGAACCGAGGATCTGTCCTCTAACTGCTCAAACATGGAGACCTCTGACAGAAATTACAGTTAAACATATATATTTCCTTCATTTTTAAAAATACAGGAACCAAAATTATAGTCTTATATCTTTTAGCTTCATATTCAATGATTAATTTAAGATGTAAAGGCAATTCATTTCATTACACAGGCTTTGACAGTTACAAAGTCATATGCAGTGACATAGCCACTGCATATGACTTCCAGTGATAAAAGCTTCATTGTGTATTACTCTAAAAGTTCGGTCCCAGTCACATCACAGAGATGATCAGATGAAATTATATTACCAAAAAGAATCCACAAAATTCAGGTCCCTTTGTCAGAAGTTGTCTTTTTTGATTCTGTTTAGCAGGACAGCAACTAACACAGCTTTTATGTCATGAATGATGAAATGTTAGATGCACTGACTTAAATTTTCTACCTGTTCAACAGGAATTAGAAACAGAATGCACTGATTTTAAAATCACTTTTAGTGAACCTTTATCCTTTTCTAATGAACAACCTTATTGGAGCAGAGAAGAGATGTGAATGGACAATAACACAGCCTTAAAGGAAACATGAAGAGAGCAGCCAGTGAAAATGCATTCAGCTAGTTGGCATCAGTCATATGAACATCATGCGGAGACTGTAGAAAATAAACATGGTGTCTCCAGGGAAAACTGCTCGTGTGTGCGTGTGTTATCATTAAGCTATGATGTGTTTCTCCTCCTCCACTTCAAAGAGCCCAGATGACAGCTGGTGGCTTTTTTTGGCTCGTTTCCATTTCTTTTGACAGACATTTCCTTCAGAGCTGAAATATTCAAGCTCACTTGAGAAATAGTTTTTTAAAAGTTTCATGTTTCAGTTTCATTTGCACTTTCTACAGCATGTTCTGTTTTGCCAGTTTAATTTTTTGTAAATTATTATCTGCAGTTGTTACCTTGTGAGTAAAGATGATTCTGTTATTCTAATTTGAATTACTTCACGTGAATCAATACTGGATTATTATAGAGGTGTTTTAGTCAGAAATACAAATAAAAACTAAGCAAACGGATTATGAGTTTAGGAGATTGTGTAAAAACAAATAAATAAAACGCACTGCTAATGGGAATTTAGCATTAAGCACTTGCAAACAGCACAATAAAGCTGTTGAAATTGGCGCTTTAGTGTGTCTGTAGTTATTTTTTAACATGACTTTGTAACTTTGCAGCTTGGTGTTGTAATGTGGGAGAATATGTACCCCGTTGCAGACTCGTGAAAACAAGTTTTGTGAGCTGCAAATCTAAATGCCAAGCAGTAATTTTTCAAAAAGTACAACACAATAAAGGTCTGAAGGAAAATAAAGGCTATGAATACACACAAGGTTACTGGGAAAATGAAAGAAAAAAAAACAGGGAAAACTAATCAGGAAAAAGAAGACCAGGGAAGTACGCCTAGCACAGGAGAACCTAACAAAATAAAACAGGAAGTAACTAAACATGGAAACTTTTAACACAAAGATGCAAACCTAACAGAGCAGAGGACCGGAAAACTGAAACTCAGGGATTTAACTATGAACAATTATTATAATTAAAGTAAAGCGCTATACAAATACAGGCCATTTACCATTTACAATTACAATAGAAAACAAAACAAACACTAAAAGTGAGAATAAAGAGATGGAAAACATATCGCAAAATATAAGCTACTAAGCTAATACAAGTGGAAAACCAAAAAACAAACTAAGCATGAAATATAATGTCTGTGAAGGTTCTCAGTCATCCAGGTCATTGTAGTCAAAGGAGCTTGCAAAGAAAAGCGTCTGGACTTCTTTAAGTTTACTTGAAGACGTTTCACCTCTCATCCGAGACGCTTCTTCAGTTCTAAGGTCAAATGGTGGAGAGTCCCAGATATAAACCTAGTGGGAGTATCCCCCCACAGAGGGACAAAAGGACCCCCTGATGATCCTCTAATTGCCTGAGCCAAGGTGTGAAACTGGGTGTGGGTCCCAATCAGCCAGAGTTTCGGGTGAGTTCATTGTGAAACCTGGCCCCACCTTATCATGCGAATTCCTGAGTTCAGATGGCCCAGGATGTGAGTGGGCATTATGGCGTCTGGGGAGGGAACTCAAAACTGGATTATAGATGGCAGAGAGTTGGTGTCGTAAACCACCGCCTCTGTTCAAAGATGGTCGCTCACAGTGGACATAGATGGCTTCTTTCACTCCTCTTTCAAACCATCTGTCCTCTCTGTCCAAAATGTGAACATTGGCATCCTCGAAAGAGTGTCCTTTATCCTTAAGATGCAGATGGACTGCTGAGTCTTGTCCTGTGGAGGTGGCTCTTCTATGTTGTGCCATGCGCTTGTGAAGTGGCTGTTTGGTCTCTCCAATGTAGAGGTCTGGGCATTCCTCGCTGCACTGTACAGGTGAAACGTCTTCAAGCAACTTAAAGAAGTCCAGACGCTTTTCTTTGCAAGCTCCTTTGACCATGAAATATAATGTAATGCAAAGAACTAAAATGCCAAACTCCGAAGCCAGGGGTTGAAGACCCAAGAACAGGATGCACGTGATGAATACGATGCACTTAATGCTGTCATTTTTCTCCAACCACTACAATCACATCGTATCATAAATTTAGCACCCATTTTAAATTTACTTTAATATACCCAGGACCCACAGTTACTAAATCCACTAACAGCAGCACAGAAAGTCCCACTCCTGGAACAAGCTGAGGTTCAGAAATACACCTTGAGGTGACTGTTATTGTGATTTGGCGCTATATAAATAAAATTGAATTGAATTGAATTGAATTGAATTGAATTGAACTGGATAAAGAGAAACCACCATAATTAACTGTGCTGAGGTACCATAACAAATAAACACATTGTCTAATGTGCAGACAGTTGTTGGGAGAAGAGAAAATTCTACTACATGCTCATACAGGGACTCCATGAATGACTTTGTCAGTCTAATAATTGTCAGTGCTGACATTCATGATCTCCAGAGAGGAACCCTAACAAAGTTGTCATCTAGTGCTCTACTGGGTATTCATTTAGAATCGGATGGAGTATTGTGTACTAGTCCTGTACTACAGGGACAAAAGCAGCTATGTCTCTTCGTTACTGAATTTAGGTGTTTCAGTCCCATTCCCACAGGTATATAAAATCAAACACCGAGCCATGCAGCCTGTCTTTATAAACATTTGTCAAAGAATAGGCTGTTGTAAACTACTCACTACATTCAAGTGTAGTAGTGTAATAGAACGCCACTGGTGCCAGTCATGAAATGCCCTTCCTTCTAGATGTTCCACAATCATCCATAAATGATAACATTGCAAAGTGGACAGTGTCCGACCAGACCAAACCATGAAATAGACAAGCCAGTCCACCGTGTCCACTTCACGCTCTGCATCTGCAAAAATCCAAAAATGTACATGCATGCAGAAGTTGCATTACTGCATGCAGAAGTTGCATTACCAGCCAGGGGAAATAATATATTAAATTCACAAGTGAATTCACAAGTGAGCAAAAAACATATGAAGTGCATTCCAGGGTCATTAATCGACATATACTAGGCAGCTAATATGTATTTACATGTAAATGTGTTAAAAATGTCTGTTTAAACATTTTCTCATGATTATTTTCAAATTGTTTTGAAATTAAATATTTCCCTCTGCTGTTACTGCAACTTCTGCATGTGTATCCATTTCCCATTTTGGAGAGTCAGTGCATGGTGGACCGGAGTATCTATTACACATTTTGTTGTGATATTGGATTGTACAGCTACAGAGCTTGATCACCAAGACCTGAGGCCCATAGTACGTAAGAGTGCCCAAAGCTCAGTGAATAAGACTCAGTAAATGTAGCGCTCCATCTGTCCACTGGTACTAACATCATCACAATAACTGTATGCTGGGAGCTTTATGGCCTGGGTTTCCATTGCCAAGTAGCTCATTTAGGTGTAAGATGGCTGTATAGCAACCCTGGAGTTCATTTATTGCTTATATGCTAATTGCTGAGGGAAATGATTGTCTATGAGACATGCTAGCTGAATTCTTTAAATGTTAGGCTATGCTGCTTCCTTGCTTCCTTTCTTGCCTCCTTTTTCTCAGAATATACTGTATCATCCTTTACAAAAGGTAATTATGCTATTCATCAGATTAAAGCAAGGCACTGCTGGACTGTTAAAGAAAACAAGCAATCTGCATAGGTTTAAATTCTTACAAGGCATATGTCAAAAACATCCTAATAATCATAAATGATTTGAGCTCCTCATAATAACTTACATTTGCATGCAAACTATAAATGTTCCAAAGCTAGAGTAAAGTATGTTATGATTTTGAAAGCATGTGACAGTCTGAACTTGGGTTTAGAAAAGAACTCAATAAAGATTATAAACTGCAGCATATTTCAATTTGTATTAGTAATGCTCTCATTTTGTCTGTAGCTTCATATCCAGGATTATCCATAATATTAGTTAATGATGATGAAAATATTCTCCTAATAAAGTCAGGGTTAAATTCAATCATCTCTTTGGCAGGAGGAGAAAATGTGAGTGAACAGCAAGGTGAAAACCCATCCTCGGTGTGACAGTCATTTTTTTCACTTTTTACCTATTACTATTTTTCCAGTCTCAGTAATGAACAAAAAATAAAACAAATAAGATGGAACAAAATGTGCTTTTGGTAATCTGCATGTGAATATTGTGGTTTCACTTACCAAGACCCATGTTAACGTCACAACTAGGAGTTGATTTTAAGTGCATTTTATGAAATCAAGCAGAGTTTTTCACTTTTTTGAGTGTTGATGCCAATTTTGTTTTAGATTTTTACAGTAAAATTAACAAAATTCTCATGCAATATATCCCGTATCATGAAAAATACAAACTAGGCACTAAAAGTTGTGCTACTATCCACTAGCTGCAGCAGTGGGAAAACAGGGTCTACAATGACAACTGAAATACACTGAAAGGTTTGATTTTTCAGCACACAGTACTGGCTTGACTTTAGTGGGAGGATCTGGAAGTTATTTGGGATATGCAGAGGTTTTTGGCACAATTTCACCTACTTCCCAAAGAGCAGGTGATGATATCGTCTCCAGCAGCACTGATAGTATACAGTGAGGGAAATAATTATTTGATTCCTTCCTGAATTTGTAAGTTGGCTCACTTACAAAGAAATCAACAGTCTCTAATTTCAATGGTGATTTAATTTTAATGAAGAAAAACAAATTATATAAACCAGAAATCCGTAAAATAAATACATAAACACTATATATTGATTTGCATGTCATTGAGTAATATAAGTATTTAATCCCCGTTAAGCCAGCCAGAAATCTGGCAGACAAAGGGTACGGGATGACTTCACTACTATGAGGGGCCGATGGATGGAGCCATGTACTACAAAATCTTGGATGAGAACCTCCTTTTCATCGTAAAGAAGGATGGATCTTCCAGCATGACAGTGACCCAAAACATACCAGCCAAATAATCAGAATCAGAATCAGAATCAGAATACTTTATTAATCCCTGGGGGAAATTATTTTTTGTTACAGTGCTCCATTATAAACCAACATTAAGACAAGACAGACAATACGCTAACTAAGAATAGTACAATATATACATATATATACATACATAAGTCACTCATAAATAAATAGCTGGAAAAGAAACATGTGTAGTTGTAGCTGTAACCAGTGTGTTAAGTGGATGCGTTGTACAGGGAGATGGCCACAGGCAGGAAAGATTTCCTGTGTCGTTCAGTGGTGCTTTTCGGTAATCTCAGTCTCTCACTGAACGTGCTCCTGTGACTGACCAGCATGTCATGGAGTGGGTGGGAGGTGTTATCCAACATTGTCTTTATCTTGGACAGCATCCGCCTCTCCGACACCACCTTGAGGGAGTCCAGCTCCATCCCCACAACATTACTGGCCTTACGGATTAGTTTATTAAGTCTGTTGGCATCTGCGACCCTCAGCCTGCTCCCCCAGCATGCAACAGCATAGAGGATCGCACTGGCCACAACAGACTCATAGAAAATCCTGAGCATTTTCTGGCAGATGTTGAAGGACCTCAGTTGCCTCAAAAAATAGAGACGACTCTGGCCCTTCCTGTAAAGTGCTGTGGTGTTTTTAGCCCAGTCCAGTTTATTGTCAATGTGTACTCCAAGGTATTTATAGTCCTCCACAATGTCAACACTGACCCCCTGGATTGAAACAGGGGTCAAGTGTTTCCTGGTCTTCCTGAAGTCCACGATCAGTTCCTTGGTCTTTGCCACGTTGAGCTGCAGATGATTCTGCTCACACCACGTGACAAAGGAGTCGACCACAGCCCGGTACTCTGTCTCATCATCCCTGCTGATGCATCCAACCACCGCAGAGTCATCAGAAAACTTCTGAAGATGGCAGGTCTCTGTGCAGTGGCTGAAGTCTGTGGTGTAGAGGGTGAAGAGGAAGGGGGAGAGGACAGTCCCCTGTGGTGCCCCTGTGTTGCTGATCACCTTGTCAGACACACACTGTGGGAGACGTACATATTGTGGTCTTCCTGTCAGGTAATCAACAATCCAGGACACCAGAGAAGCATCCACCTGCATCGCTAACAAATGAGTGGCTAAAGAAGAACCACATGTCTGGCCAGCCAGTGTCCAGACATCAGTCCTATAGAAAATCTGTGGAGGGAGCTAAAGGTTTGAGTTGCCAAACAGCAACCAAAAAACCTAAAGGATTTAGAGAGTAAAGAGGAACGGGCTAAAATCCCTCCTGAGGTGCGTGCAAACCTGGTAACAAACTACAAGAAACATCCCACTGCCGTGCTTGCCAAAAAGAGTTTCTCCACCAAATACTAAGTCATGTTTTGCTCGTGGATCAAATACTTATTTCACTCAATAACATGCAAATCAATATATAACTTTAATATAATGTGTTCTTTCTGGATTTATGGTTGGCATTCGGTTTCTCTCATATAAACAAGAAAACTAGCAGTAAAATTAGACACTGTTCATTTCTTTGTAAGGGAGCAAACTTAAAAATTCAGCAGGATCAAATAATTATTTCTCCCACTTTAATCCAAATCATACCTGTTATTTAGGCGAATCCTTGAGAGGCATTCGCCTGTAAATGATGTTGTTTTATATACTTTAACATACAAGTGTTGCTGTAATTTTGACCTCTTTAGTTTCCTTAGAGCTAATATTTAGACATTTTTATAATCACTGCACCAGGTTTTGTGTTGAGCTTACATTGAGGACTATGTATAAGATATGTTTGTGTCTTTGAACATTGTTATTGAATGTAATCATCATTCTGTATATTTTATTTATAGCAGCTTCAAACCTAAAACTTTGTCAGAAACCTTTCAGTTTCACATAAAGTATTTTGTGGTACTATTACCTTTTTCAAAAAGTGGTTAAAAGATCATTTTTCCTACTCTGATATAATAGGAGAGGTTTACATGTTAAACTGATATTTGCTTATTTATAAAGACTAATGCTGGCAAGCAGTTCACCCTGTTTATCTTTGACTGAAGGCTAAAAACAGCCCTGGCGATTGATGAAAATTGGCTTTTGTGGTTTCCACTTGGCTGCCACTCTCCCTGGAGCTGTCATTTCCCTCATGATAAATCCATGTGAGGACATTTTTTGAAAAGCATAATTATTTTTGAACAAACAGACCATCCCCTATTGAGATGTGTTAATCAGGTATAACCCGTTTTGTAATTTTTTAAAAGGAGTGTCTCATTTGATTCAACAGTCAAAATCACAGCAAACAGTAAGAGGGGCAAATGAACACAGAGCACACAGGCAGTGCCAGAACAAGCTGGTCTGGTGTCCTGGTAGAGGAAGCTATGGCAGCCATGCAATGAAATGTACCATGTTTGTGTTTAAAACTAAATAAAATCTACGGAGAAGAATAAAATTCCTTTAATGGGAAAAATAAATTGATTCTGTTTCAGAATTTTTTTTTCCATATTTGCTCATCTAAGTTTGCAGAATTGACCTTTAATTAAATAACCATTAAAAATACATCTTACCAAATAAAAAAACAACTTTTTGATGGTAACAGGTTAAGTCTAAACTTGAAAGTTTTTGCTATTCCATTCAAGATGATATATTGTAATCAAACACTAAAAATGATAATGATATTACAGGAAAGATTAATCATGATTGATCTAACCATGAAAAAGAGGCATAAATGTTTCTTACAGAAAGCTTTGAACTTCTATCAGATGGATCAGTGAATACAGCTCTTTAAAATGGTGTGGAGTTAATCCTCTGGGGACCATGACTCTACATTCTCAGAGTCTATCTGTCAGTTAACTAGCATGGCTTAAAAAAAATGAACACAGCTGTTTTTTACTGGCAAAGTAGACATCAATCACCCCTAATTTCATCCATTAATTCATTCAACCAGGCTCCACCATCAGCTTGCAGGTCCAGCCAGCAGGCCACACAGCCAGGCTCTACCATCAGCCAACAGGCCACAACCAGGCTCTACCACAGGTCTACCAGGTCTATCTGTCAGTCAGTATGTTATCCTCAGTAGTCTTTTTTCCTTTATTGCTCTTATTGACAGATTTTTGTCTACATGAGGTGCAGGAACAGTCTGTGGAGCAAGGGAAACCAAAGAGATTGGGCACTAAGAGAAATCAGTCTGTAATCCTACAAAAAAAAATCTGTGAAAAGAAAATGTTTTATTGTTCTTCTGCTTCTTTTATCTGGAAATGTGCAACCTAATCCCGGTCCAGATTGCAAATGCTTAAGTACTCCTTGTGATTTTAAAACTCGAACAGGTCTTGGTATCACTCATTTAAATGTCAGAAGTCTTCTTCCCAAACTTGATTTTGTGAAAATTTGGATGTTAGATACCGATATTCTTATATTATCAGAAACCTGGCTTACAAAATCGATTACTGACAAAGACATTGCAATAACGGGCTATAATCTTTTCCGTTGCGACCGCCCCAGAAAGGGTGGCGGTGTTGCAATTTATGTAAAAAGCAAATTCCATGTTACTGTCGATTCATCGGTTTCTGTTTGTAAACAGTTTGAACTTCTTGCACTCAAGCTCCAACTTTTCAAGGGCTATTTTATTACCATCGTGGGCTGTTATAGACCCCCCTCAGCTAGTAGTGAAAAAATATCTACTTTAGATTTTAATGTAATTGTGCTGGCCGGAGATTTCAACTGGGACTGGTTGTCCATGTGTGATTCATATAATCTCACACAACTAATTTACATCACATCTCGTCCAAATTTAAATGCCCAGAAAAGTCGTCACTTATTGATTTATTTTTAACTAATATGCCGTATAAATATTCTCACACTGGGGTTTTCGCAAATAATATCAGTGACCACTGTGTGGTAGCTGTAGTCAGACAATCGAAGCTCACAAAATCAAGGCCACAAATAGTTTTTAAACGAGATTTTAAGCATTTCTGTGAGCAAGCTTTCTTTCATGATTTATGGGACTATAACTGGAATAGAATCTACCTGATAACTGATCTTGAGCTGGCATGGAATTATTTTTATGACACTTTTATCAAAATTATAAATAAACATGCCCCCATGCGCAAATTTAGAGTAAAATGCAGAAACAACCCTTGGTTTTCTCCTCAGCTCTCCAGTCTACTCAAAAAAAGGGATGCTGCCTGGGCTAAGGCCAGAAAAACTAAATCCGAAGCGGATTGGCTGATTTTTAGACAGCTCAGAAACCGTTCAAATTCCTTAATTAAAAAGGCCAAATCAGAATTCTATCTTTCAAAAACTACTAAACATTTGAACGATCCTAAAAAATTCTGGAAAATAATAAAATCTTCTTATGGGGACATAACTACAAATGAGATGCCGACTTTTGTTGTAAAAGACTCTTTTACACTCTAACAGAGAAATGTGACATTCTAATCTGCTTTAATGAGCATTTTGTTTCTTCAGGATCTCTATTTGAATCTTTATATCCAGATTTAAAACAGCTTAATCAACAAGAGGCTCTCTCTGCAACCGCTCAAACTGAATCTGTGGTCCAACCCTTCAGTTTTTCTCCGCTAAATGTTTTTGAGGTCCACGGGGCTTTAAATCTGTTGGATCTAAATAAATCTGCAGGACCAGATCAACTTGATCCCTATTTTCTTAAGTTGGCTGCAGATTTTATAGCAGAACCGATAACTTACATTTTTAATCTTAGCCTCTCGAACAGTGAGATCCCTGTAATATGGAAATCTGCCTATGTTCTCCCTTTGCTGAAAGGAGGTGATCCTTCAGATGTTAATAACTACAGGCCCATATCTAAATTGTGTGTTCTAGCAAAAGTTCTAGAAAAGTTCATTAGTGAACAACTGAAAGACTTCTTGGACAAAAATTCAATTCTTTCCCAGCATCAGTCAGGATTCTGAAAACAACACAGCACAATAACTGCTGCTATTAAAGTGGTTAATGACATCGTTGATTCAATGGACTGCAAAAAATACTGTGCTGCTCTTTTTCATGACTTGTCAAAGGCTTTTGATACAGTTGACCATGCTATTTTATTAAATAGACTAAACGATATTGGTTTATCTGTAAATGCTGTAAGTTGGTTTTCAAATTACTTGTCAGCAAGAAAACAGTGTGTCCATGCTGCTGGGTCTTCTTCCTCTTTTCTCCCAGTATCCAAAGGAGTTCTGCAGGGCTCCATATTAGGGCCATTGCTATTTTCTCTTTACATAAACAACCTTTGTGATAATTTGTCAAATGCAGCATTTCATCTTTATGCAGATGATACAATTATTTATTGTTCATCCCCTTCAGTAGCACAAACCCTGCAATTTCTGCAGTCTGCCTTTGATGTAGTTCAGTCTCATTTAACTCAACTTAAGTTGGTGTTAAATCCAGAGAAATCCAAGTTCATGTTATTCTCAAATGGCAAAGAGTTGTTAGCTACGTCTCCTAAGATTAAAACAATTCAAGGAACTGAAATTGAAATGGTCACATCTTACAAGTATCTAGGGATCATTATAGATCAGAATTTGTCATTTAAAACTCACATTCAAAGGCTTGTGTTGAAGTTAAAACTAAAACTAAGTTACTTTTTTAGAAATCAATCCTGTTTCTCCCTCCAAGTGAGAAAACACTTGATTCATGCAACTTTTTTACCTTTATTGGATTATGGTGACCTGCTTTTTATGAATGCACCTGCCCACTACCTAAAGAGGTTGGATACTGTGTACCATTGTGCTTTACGTTTTATTACTGGCTATGGAAATCGTGTACATCATTGTTCTTTGTATGCTGCTGCTAAATGTCCATCTTTGCATATTCGCAGACTCTCCCATTGGTTGATCTTTATCTATAAATCGCTCCTTGGGCTGGTTCCATCTTATTTATGTGTTTATATGTGTAAAAACCACAACCAATACAGCCTTCGTTCTCACAATATCATACAATTGATTGTCCCAAAAATCAGAACAGAATTGGGGAAAAAGGCTTTTAAATACGCTGCCCCTGCTTCCTGGAATAATCTGCAGAAGGAACTGAAATTATCAGAATTGGTTACCTTGGGAGCGTTTAAGTCTGTCTTAAAGGAACGAGAGAATAACTCTTTTACTCAGTGTGATTGTTTTTAATGTATTCTTAATTTGATCTGTTATTGTATATTTTTACACATGTTTGTATGGGATATTGTATTTGTTTTAAATGTTATATACTTATGTGGTATGTGTATTTTGACTTTTGTTGCCATGATGCCAGGTCTCTCTTGAAAATGAGATTTTTAATCTCAATGAGATTTTTTTTTACCTGGATAAATAAAGGACTAATAATAAAAAATAATAATTCATATCCTGACTACTTATCAGGCTCAGAGTAACAGAAGCAGGGCCATCTCCATAGCCCACAAAACCCTTTCAAGCATTTTCCGCTTGCTCTTCCAACATGATCCCTGAGGATTTCTGTCCAGGAGAAATATTTTATACTGCCAGTGAGTCCTGGGTGTGCCCAAACACATGTACTGTGAAGCAAGATAATGGGTTAGTGAGCTGCTTTACCGAGGAATATTGAGCCTGAAACTCAACATACCTCGTGAAGTCTGACTTATTTCATGTGGCTAGATTACCATAGTAACATATACTGACCACATGCATGTTTCATCATAGATCAAATTTGAGTTTTCTGTCTTATAATCTACAGACCGGGCAGCATTTTTTCCAGTTTCATTTTTGGAGTGCTATAGATTCTTAGTGGAGGGAACACATTTTATGTCTGTAATCCTTAATAACACATTCAGATGAGAGAATGAAGTCACAGCAACACAAATTTTATTGCACTGCCACAGGAATTTACATGGATTCAATTTGTAATGCAGTAATTTGCTGAAAAGCCTGTTTTACACTTTCGGAATTGCAACTAATAGAGCCCACATTGGAAAATTGATTAATCTACAGACAACATTCCAGACACTGGAGTTTTATATTTTTCCAAGGAAGCTACTGCAAGCTTGTTTCACGCACCCTTCTAGGATTTCCTCCCAGCCCAGTGTACACCCTTCACTGGGCTGCACATAGACACATTTCATTAAATCCGTAAAACAAAATGCACAGGTGCTATTTAAGAGTTCTGAAAATAAACACATTTTTTATATGTGTTTGTATTACTGTGCATACTAAGAATCATAACGGATCTCGCTTTTGTTTATGCAGTGCTCTAAACCGGCACATACGAACTCTCATTACTTCAGCAGTCCTATCGGTGATCCATCTGCTAATGTAGTCAATAGCCACCCAGTCACAGATAACAGCACCCAATTATCATGCTCTGGTCAGCACCATCATTTCACCAGTGTCACATCTGTGGCAGCTTTCCAATGTTATTTGTCTCTGCCTTTCCTGCGCTGAGCTACTGGAGCAGAGAGCCTGGGGAAATTGAAACCACACAGGTGTGCTACCATTGTGGCTCAATATTGTGTACCAGAGGGCTCAATTTGTCTTCTGAGACCATTAAGAGAAACGCTGATCAACAAGAACCCGATGAAACAGATGTTCAAAAACTGAAGAAAAAAAATCCTTTCCAAAACGACCCATTTTCCTATTTCGTACACTTTGATAATGCAATTATTTCATGGCTATCATTCTATATGTTTTTATGTTTGTGAAAGTAAAGAACATTAGCCATCCTAACAGGCTGAGTTTTTACTAACAAGAAAACTTGTGACTCAGCTTTCACCTACTGCAAAGACTTTCAGTGTATACTAATCCCATACATATATATATATATATGGGAAGAAACCCACAGAGAAACCCCTGGATTCTCCCACTGACATGACCACTGCGGCACCGGGCAAACCTCCACCAGCCCCACTCCTGCTAAACAAGTGAAAATAGATTTAAGAGTGTTCTTTGTGTTTTGATTAAAGAATGTTAGCTACCGCTCACCACTTGTCTGCAGGCTTTATTTAAATGGAAAACTTCCACAATAAGCGGCAGGACAGTGCTGCTGAAACTTTGATTTTATTTATTTTCTGCTGTGTTTTACTTGCATCTATTTGAAAGAGTGAGTAAACACAAAACATTATTTTATTTTATATGCTGGAATATGCGGAACATAGGTTTAAATGTTAAATAATATTCTTCAAGTCAAAGACAGTTGCATATAATTTAATTTCTGCTTAATGCAGTTTGCATAAATTTGCATTAAAAGATTAAAACTTATAAAACAATTTTTAAAAGAGAGTTTTTCATTTGATTACATTTTATATGATGGATTATGCAGAAAAAAATAGAACTGGGCTGAAAGGTCTATTGCTTTATAACATGTTCTGGTTGTGTATCATGTTTTTTAAAAGTAACTAAGTAATAAAGTAACTAATTACTTTTGAAAATAAATAATCAGTAAAGTAACAAGATTACTTTCATGGGGAAACAATCAGTAATTAGTAACTAATTATTATTTTCAAGTAACTTGACCAGCACTGGTCACTATATTTCCAACATAGTTCTTAAGTGATGTGGTGACGTCAGAAACATCAGTTTCATGAGCTGTATTAAAACTAAAAACACGTATCATTCCTGTATCTCTTGTTTTTTTAATTCAGAGAAATCTTAGTCCTTTCCGATTAGTCTTTAAAACCTTTCACACTCCAGCTCAAGGACTCACTGTGTTCCCCCCATAATTAAACACTTCAGAAAACACAAATGACTGCAAGACTAATTACGATTTTGACATAATAACTGCAGATCATGATTCTGAGTAGCAAATAAGTCCAGCCACACAAAATGATATTAAGTCACTTGTGTTTTGGATGGTGTCATGTCAAACAGTCTTGTTCCAATTTTAACCCAGCCATACAATTGCACTTGTTTCCACAAAAGACATGCAAAAAATATGCAATTAAAAAATGCTTTCATGAAAACTAGTGTGACTAAGTTCATAAACCCTTCCAAGTGTGATTTATCAAGTTATAGACTAGCATATACCTCACTTACTCAGGTTAGTAAGAATTCTCAAGTGCCTTTCGGCAAGTATTGTTGTGGTTTAGTGATATATAAATAAAAAATTATTGAAAATGCAATTAAATATATAAAGCCTATATTTTAAGTTAGGATACTAGGATATGCTAGGCTACACATATAAGGCTACATATGGAACATCCATCCATTTTCTGCCACTACAGCCTTCTTGCTCTGGTTGCTCACTACTACTATGTCCAGTTATGGATTCCCTGCCTGCTAGCATTTTGCACCCTGCTGTTATGTGCAGCCTGCACCTGAGGTCTCGCCTGGTGTGGTCTGTCTGCTTCCCAGGTGTTTCGTGACCAACCTAAGCTTTAAATCATTCACTTTCCCACGCTGTCAAACTCATTGTGACATCACTGGTCTAGTCTAATGAACGTTCTGCCAGCTTTCTTCAAGTCAGTCATCCTTTACTCCAAGTATTTTAAATCTCACTGATCATCTGTCATTCTCCCTTTGCAGACGCCATTGTTCAACCCACCTCCTCCTCATCATTGCCTCTCCCTTGTTAGCCTCCATCTTCATCTCTAACGCAGCCGTCTACGCTCGGGGGGTCCTGCCATCCCAATCACCTTTGGGATTCCGTTCTGCTGTGATCGCCCATCAGAGTCTAACTGCCAAATACATCAATTGAATTCTGTATATCAATAAATCATGTTCACTTTCTTCTAATGATCTCTACTTATTCATGGTGGTACATGCTGTGCAGGGGCCTAGTCTTCCATGATGGTTCCTAGTAGCTTCTTCATAGTTCGTATTTGCCTGGGGGATTCCAAAGTACTTGTAGCTGTCCTCAGTGTCTGCAATGTTGCCTTCTGATTGTGAAATCTCCTCAGTTAGGCTACCTTCTGTCTCTTTACTACCCTCTGACTACACTTCTCCAGTCTGAATGAGATTCTGATGTGACAAAGGCAGACTGATTTGTGAAAGTTTACATTATTGACATACTTTTCACTAAGAATCAGTGAATGCTCACTTCTGCTAAACACTTTGTTGCTATTAAGGCAAACGTAGCAAATGGATTTGAATGCTTAATTCCAAAATATTCTCTTTGAGGCAAAATTGTAAATTTGGGGGGTTTTAAGATTATTGCCTACAGACATGTGGACAAGAAGCCACGGACGGAATTGAGGAATAACCCCTGGTTCACTTAAGATACTCACACACTTTTTTTCCAAACACCTACACCTTTAGGGATTTCATTCCTCACTGCCTTACCCCCAGCAAACACACCCAGTTCTCCTCAAAGAAAACAAGGCTAATCAAGTGAAGACCGAGGCCTCTCAGCAGGGGTGAGTAATAACTTTACCCTTCTTATGTGTAGTCTTTGTGTAGTCTCTTTTCTCATTAATTTGTCCCCCCTGTAACTGCCTGGTTCAGAGCCACCTGGTGGTATTGTTACCACTGGTCATTTTGTGTTTCTTCCTTCGGGCAGCAACGGAAAAGGATGAAATAAAGCCACTTTGTAGACTTTTCACAGAAATTGTTGCTTTTGCCTGCAAATGCTGACAATCGAAAACTATTTAAAAGGTTTTAGAATAATGTTGTTGGTTTCTGAGACGAGATCAAAATGTAAATAATTAATTTGTTGCCCTTAAACTGTAGGTTTAAGAGTACACGGTCCAGTGACTGCAGCTTTTTAGAGAGGAAACTGATCTTCCATTTCTCCTCAGCCTCTGTTTGCATCTGTTTGGCCTCAGCTTCATTGTGGCTGTTACTGCTCTGGCTGCTTGTCTGTTATAGGCGTCATGTGTGATGGATGACCTTGGGCATTGCTTATCACTCAGCTCTTTGCCGAGCTGGTCACACACTTCCTGCAAATGCACACAAACTCAAACACAACAGCTTAGTGTTTTTGCACCAGTAGAGGGTTAGGAATACAGGATTACCTCGCTGATGGTGTCAGGTTGAAATCAAAGAATCAAATACGTTTGGCAAACTTATCATCATTAGGACTTTGAAGGTTCTACTGCATTCTGTCAAAGATGACATAATCAAACACTACAAATTGCAAGCCCAGGTTACTGTAGAAAAACACAGAGGAACCATGAATGAGATGCATAAAAGTTTCTGAGGCTTAACGTTTAATACCAGAAAACTTTGAACTTTCAGGAGATGGATCAATAAAGGTCAGAGTGCTTTTTCTAATGGTGTGACGTTAATCCTCTGGGGACAACGAGTCTCCAATAGTTCTAATGCAGTCTGTCAATTCACTGGCATGGCTTTTAAAAAAAGAAAAAAAAGGTAACAGAGTTGTTTGTTTACTTGCAAAGTAGACATCAATCCACCCATTATTTCATCCATTCATATCCTGACTACTTATCAGGCTCAGAGTAACAGAAGCAGGGCCATCTTTGCAGCCCACAAAACCCTTTTAAGCATTTTCCTCTTGCTCTTCCAACAGGATCCCTGAGGATTTCTGTCCAGCCGGAATATTTAATGCCGTCAGTGAGTCCTGAGTGTGCCCAGAGGTTTGTACTACAAAGCAAGATTAATGGGTTAGTGAGCTGCTTTACCGAGCTTGTGATAAAACTCAACATGCTTAACACACGTGTTTTAGAGAAGATTACACTCACATTTTTGTCCATTAAAGGTGAATATCAGTATGCAGAGGGGCAGTATTTTTGTCCTCTTCTTTTTACCAAATTTCTTACAGTTCATTAGAAATAGTTTTGAGTATTTCTTCTTCCACTTGCAGCTCACTTTCCTTCCTTCTACCTGAGACAATGCTTGGCGTACAGATGACATCACCTGCCAAATCAAAGCTTGTGCGGCATAAACAGAGGTGGGAGTTCCTTTCATGTTGGGTTCTTGCAGATTTAGACACACAATCACTCAAGTCGAGCTATGAGCATGTATGGATGCAGGCACACGTACAGTCGGGTGTGAAGAAACGCTTGCATCATTCAATACCTCAAGTGTTTTCCAAGAAACAGCTTCTGGTGGGCAGCAAGGCCAAAGATATTGTCACACCACACACAAGCGCACACACACACACACACACACACACACACACACACACACACACACACACACACAAAATCGCAGCATGCATCTCAGCTACAGCAAGTTGAAGCAGCACAAGCGATCAATCTTCACTCTCTAGTGGTCTACCGCACCGTCATCATCCAATTACCAGCTCACAAAACCATGAATCAACCAATCAGCACAGGCCGGGGGCTGTCCAAATATTGCTCTGCACTTGCTGACAGAAAATAAGCAGTAAGAAAAATAAAAAAAGTTTAAGTCAGTAAACTTTGTGTTCTCTGGAGCTTTAGCAAGCATGAAATATTTCAGTTTCTGTGGAAATATGAAACTTAAAACAATGGCAGATGTTTCATTCAAATGCTGCGTTCCAGATGCGATCTTTATTCCATTTGTGAAACATGGACTGGTTCTTATATAGAGCTTTTCTACTCTACTTGAGCACTCAAAGAGATTTATACCTCATACGTCATTCCCCCAACACTTTTTTTTACACTTAAGTGCTTTCATCCTACGTTCCCACTCCAATGAACGCATCAGAGGCCAACTTGGAGTTCAGTATCTTGCCCAAGAATACTTAGGCATGCAGACTGGAGACTGGAGCAGCCAAGGATCAAACCACCAACTATTTTAATTAGTACGTGTCGATGACCTGCTCTACCTCCTGAGCTACAGCCACCTGTTAAAGTCTCGGTTTGATCCTGTTTCCCTGCATCTGGGCCAGAATGTTTTGCCATTGTTAATGTAGATTTAAATTCTGAAACAGTTGCTACATCTATCCATCAGCTTAACCTCAAGAAAAAGTGGGTTCTGCCACAAGATGACAATCTCCAGCATATATCATCTGTCAAATAATTGCCAAGAAGATAATAAAGTTTTGAAATGTCCAAGTGAAACTCCTGAACGGAATCAAACAGCCATGTTGTTCATAAGCCTGAAGTGAGCATTTCATGTGAGGAAACCGACCAGCATCTCGGAGCTGAAGCTGTTCTGTACAGAGAAATTGGCTGAAATTTCCTGCAGGCTGATGTGCAGGACTGATCCACACTTTCTTTACCTGCAGTGATTGCTGCACAAAGTTGGTCACATCTCATACTGAGAGCAAAGATTCACCTGCCTTTTGCCACTCAGAGATATTTAATCGATCATTTTCCTCAATAAATAAAAATGACCTTTCATGAGATTGATGTCAAAAAGTTAAACTATGCATTCATAAAGTCTAATAAAAAGCAACTCTAGCGTCCATCTAGTGAAACCACTGTATCTTTTCGAACAGCACGTTGATGTTGGACCCCTTCTCATTCTGCTGTAAGTGCAGTGAAATTTATAAGCTTTCACTGGAGCTGTAGCACAAAGTACTCTCAGGGCCCATTAATGCTGACATGGTGTCGTACCAGTGGAATTCACTCAGGCAGCCCTCAGAGGTGCTTTATAAAGTCAAGAGTCTTACAGGCTCTCAGCCTAGCAGGGAATGATGCCGAGCTGCTACACTCCACTCTGAAGGTTTCTTTATTTAACATGATACCTTATCTGTGGTCAGGGCCTCCCCTGCCCTTCGCTCATGCTCAGTGGCACATGCAGAGTGCTTATTGATATGTATTTATTATGCCGCGGCAGTCATGTAATTAGACATGTTAGAGGTGCTAGACGGCTCCGGTAATGACTTTCCACATGTTTGGATCGTGTCTGTGCACACATAGGTGTGTATCTGACCGTGGATGAGAAAAATAGAGTGAAAAAGCCTAATTAGCGTCTTTGAGGTGCTAGACGTTTATACCAATACTTTAATAGTGTCTGTTATTACATGTGACATCATCCAGCCTGAATTTTCATGCTGCTGTGGTGGTAAACACTGTCGTCTCACAGCAAGGTTCACTTCCACCAGCTTGCTTGGATACTGTATACATTCTCTCCTTCTTTCCACAGTGCAAAGATATGCGTGGAGTTTGGTTACCTGGTAACGCCTAAATTGTGGGTGAGTGTTAGCACTGTGACAGGTTGCTGACCTGTTCAAGACGGACCTTGACTCTCACGCCATGACAGCTAGAATAGCCTTCAATCCCCTGAAACTGTGAATTGGATAAGCAGAAGAAAATGGATGGATTAGTCCATGCTCTTATTTTTTTCATACTGACCTCTTCAGGGTGTGTAATAATGATTCAGTTTCCTTTACAATGCACCGGTGTAATATACAGGATCTTTTTTTTTTACCATTTTGTAACTTTATGACATTTTTCAAACAGTGACTGAATCTTATCGAGTGGATATTATTGCTGAGTCAGCTACAAGCCAGTACCACAGAAGGCAGTTTAGAGAAAAGTAATTGCAAACTTGAAACCTTTATGCAAGCAGCATTTTCAGCACACCAAATGAGCACAGATTTGACAGCATGTCTTTAAACTGGCTTATCAGTATATACAGTTTGATTCTGTTGGGTGATACTATATTATCCATCATTCCAGTCATGCATTCATTCTGAGTGAAGGCAAAGTGCAGTCGTGTAGATTCATAGTGTACATAGTGTAAAAAAAAAACAAATTAAGTCATAGCTCCCAAAATAGGCGAAGCAAGGCTGAACTCAGCCCAAATTAATAACACTCATCCACCTTTGTGCTAAACCCTCAAATGGAGGAACACTATATGCACAGAAAACATGAAGAGCAGCTAATAATAAAACATAAAAAATACCTTTGTGGACTAAATATACAGGCACGTTTTTTTTCTTCTTTTTAATGTCAACCATTGGTTTGTCATTTTGAAACTTTGAGAGAATCCACACAGAGAGAGGCAGGCAGTGACAGAGAGAAAAAGTACAAATATAAGTATGTAGTAATATATTATAATTTAATCTAATGCAATACTCAAATACATTGATGATCTGATGAGACAGGAATGGTTCTAACCTATGTCCAAATAGACAACAGGTGTGAATAGATGTTAAGATAACACAATAAAATAATGTAAAACATGTATTTATATATTTATTTAAAACCAAGTAAAATACAAGATATAAATATTTGCAATGATATAATGTATGATATATAAAAACACAATTTATTATTATAGTTTTCATTTGACTAGCAAAACATTTTTTAATAGTAAAATATGTCATCAGTACAGACAAACAAGGTGACTGCAGTTCTGTTACACTCACCCTAAGTTACCATCTTGTAAATCAGCTAGCAGCGCCTATAATAGCACGGGTTGTTCAAGTAAATTTTTAACAGAAAACGTGGGGAGAATATTGATGTAAGTTTAAATTCACAGTAATCTTACCTTTAAAAGACAGATGAAAAGTACACTACACCCAAACAAAATCAGTTTTGTCCTTGAGAATTTCTGCATTAGTGAAGTAACTCAGCACTTCTTCCACAGATAGAGAGAGAAGCCTAATGAGTCTGTGCAGAGTAAGTAATCACTCTAGTTTTGCGAAACTGAGCATGTTACAATTGCCCCAAGTCCACCCTGATACTAGATTAATACTAACTTAAAATAAAAATAAAAAAAACGTAGGTTTTGGACAATCTGCTAAAACTAGCACATAGCTAACATAGCATTCATGTTATTTGCCAGATAAAGCCATAAAATGTTCCAAAAGATGCTGATACCCAAGCACAGTCTGTCCAGTTCAGTCTCTTATCGGCTTGCTAGGATTTATAGCTGCCTGTGTTGGCACAAAGATGGGGAGCTTTTCTTTCAGGTTAGTAATCAGAAATAACCAAAACACTATAAACAGGGTAATGTTCATAATGTCGCTAATTTTAAGTGCAGGAATTTAAAGTGCAACCTTTGTGAGTGAACAGTAAACATGGTAGAACATAGGACATTTTAGCTTTCATTTGTTTTACTGCTGTGATCCCAGAAAATGTCAGAATAACATGTTGTTTGTTGAGTCTAGGTCTATATATCTATGTACGGTTCCTTTTCCTTGTTAAAGGGGAAAAAATGCAAAGTTTAGAGCTGTAAATATGATTTAACAATGGTTCATTTATATCCACACAGATTTAGTTTTGCAGTGCCTTTGTCTTGCCTTTGGCTACAAGGAACTTCAAAGATTAAGGAGTGTTCAAACGTGCGATGTATGTTTTCATGCAAAAGAAACATCAGAAGTCAAGGAAATATAGAAAAAAGGAGGACAAAAGCAAAATTCTGTCTAATTAAGCTAAAATATGGGACAAAGAAAAATGAACAAAGCTGCAACAAAAAGGAAGGCGGATTAAAATACAGGGAGGAGGTGAATGTGTCAGAGAAGCAGTCAGGGTGAGCCCTGTGGGGAGATGCTGCATGAGCCTCCCACTGCAAACAGAGAAAAAGAGTGGGAAATGAGAGGAAGTGAGCAAACAAAAGAAAGGAAAGTAGGGAACCGATGGGGGAAAAAATGTTTCTTGTTTTCAAATTGCCTTATTACGTGTTGGAATGATAACTTGTATAACCTAGAGGCTTGCTGCTGTAATATAATTTTACACGCAGCCACCCACACTCACACACAGCCACATATAAGCACACTCGGGGTAAGAACAAGAATAAGAACTGGGAAAATCCAGCAGTTTACTGGGTCATTGTAGATTCCTTGGCGAATGAAATATGCTTTAATTTGAGGAGTGCTGGAGGGAGGGTTAATAGCAATTGTGTTTTTTGGGGGGGTTAAAAACAAATATTCCTCTACAAAGAGGGAAATAGGCTGAATGAGGAAGAGGAGGGAAAAGTGGATGAAGAAGAAGGAAGATGGGAACCAAGGAAAGACGTGTTACATTCAAAAATCTTCACATGGGTTATTTTTCTGTTTTGCATGAAGGGACAACATATGAAGGGAGGATGAGAAGAAGAAACTTTTAACCTCTCACCATATATTCACGTTAAATTGCTCAACTGAAGTAAAGCCCTATACAACCCAGTATCACAGCAAAAATATGTAACAGACACGCTGGTCCACCTTGTCCATTTCACGCTTTGCCTTTCCAAAACGAAAAATGGGCATGCACACAGAAGTTACACCACCAGCAAGGGGAGATAATATCTTTAAAGCCACAAAGTCTGTAGTGATAAAATGTACATTCCAGGGTCGCCTGTCGTCAGGACGAATTAAGCTAGGCGGCTAATATGTGTTTGCCTGTAAATGTGTTAATAATGTCTGTATACATTATTTTCATGTTGGCTTGAAATAAAATCTCTCCCTTTGCTGTTACTGCAGATTATTGCAACTTACTGCAGCTTCTGCATCCGTACATTTCACGTTTTCAGATGCAAAGTGTGCAATGACCACAGTCACACGTGTCTGTTACATGTTTTGTCATGATATCGGGTCACTGTACTATATTTGTGTTTTTAATATGTTGTTTTGATATTTTGTGTTAACATTTACCTTTAGTCAAAGGAGCTTGCAAAGAAAAGCGTCTGGACTTCTTTAAGTTTACTTGAAGACGTTTCACCTCTCATCCGAGAAGCTTCTTCAGTTCTAAGGTCAAATGGTGGAGAGTCCCAGATATAAACCTAGTGGGAGTATCCCCCCACAGAGGGACAAAAGGACCCCCTGATGATCTTCTAATCGCCTGAGCCAAGGTGTGAAACTGGGTGTGGGTCCCAATCAGCCAGAGTTTCGGGTGTGTTCATTGTGAAACCTGGCCCCACCTTATCATGCGAATTCCTGAGGTCAGATGGCCCAGGATGTGAGTGGGCGTTAAGGCGTCTGGGAAGGGATACACCCGAGTTTTTAGATGTTGAATTGCTATTTTCCCATAGTATGCCCTGGATCAGGACCTCAGCTGTAACAAGTGCATGATTTAGATGGACAACAAAGCAGCATATTTCCTCACTAAAATGTTTTAAGCTCCAAGCTACATGAGGCTAAAGATTGCAATAGAGCAACAACCTGTCCTGGCTGTACCAGGCCCCTGGATAGGCTCCAGCTCCCCTCCACAACCATAGCTGGATAAACAGTTAAGAACACGGATGGATAGATCTCACCTAAAGGTATTTAAATTAAAGTTGTTCTGCTATCCAAACTGCGACATAAAGTCTCACCAAATGTGAGAGGAGCAGGTATAATTCACTCTCTGTGGTGCCTCGCCACAAACACAAACTGGCCAGCCCAAAAACCTCCATGAGCTCTGTCTTCAATATTTTTTGGCATACGGGTTGCAGCCTGACAAGGGATGGCATTGCTGTACAAGACCTGCTGGAGGCAAGGCAAGCCAAGCAGTATATCATGTAGAGTTTTAGCAACAAGTGCATGCAGCTACATTCAGCCTCAGTGGGAAAACGTATCGGTCAGCACTGCTTCAAGCTAAACCTCATCACACATTCAAATTAGCTTGCAACTCTTCTTCCTCTGAGGCTGATTCTATTTGAACAAACGTGTTAGCAAGTATGAGATTATCACAGTTTTACATGACAAACATTTAATCAGCTAGTGCTATAACCACTGTATTTTTGAGGATAAACTACATCTTGTTTACCCTGCTTTGCCATTTAATACCAATTAAATAACATTCAACATTTAATCTAAAAAAATGGGGAGGTTTCAAATGTGTTTTTGGAGGTTGTTAAAATGAGTTTCAATAAAATGAGAAGAAGGAAAGGAAATGAAAGAGAGCTGGTGACATTATTTATTGAAAAAGAAATAAAGTGAGAAGGAGAGAGAACAGGACCATTAAGATTAAATGGGAAAATCAAGTAGGGGGTTAGACCGAGCTTAGCAGGATATGGAGAGAGGTAAAGGGAGGGCGGGTCAAGGGGAGAGGCAGGCTGAAGAAGAGAGGGAAGAAAGAGAAGAAAGGAATACAAGAGGAAATCTCGAGCACCGCACTCCTGGGTTCAGCCCGTCGTCATGGTAACAGCAGCGAGGCAAGACGAACAGCAGACAAGCGGATTCGCTCTTTCTTGGTCTCAGCCTCTCTTTATGTGTCTCACCCAGAGATTAGCGGACAGCTGATCCGGTCTCTGTCTGAGTCTCTCTTCTTCCTCCTCCTGATGAAAACTAGATTGATGGCAAAGAGACCGCTGGCCACATCACACATGGACACCTACAGCAGTGTTTGGGGGTTTTATCCATTCCTCTACATTCTCTGGACTTTTAAACTTGTTCTTTGCTTTGGCAAACTATATTTTGACTATGCACAATAACATTTTCACTGGGGCAAGCAGAAGCTCAGCAGGCCAGAAATGTACGTCACCCTCACTGCTGCTCCACTACAGCCAGTGACAAATCATTACCCCGCTTAGCAAAGCAGCATTAGTGGTTAATTAAGTGTGTGTGTGTGTGTGTGTGTGTGTGTGTGTCTGTGTGTGTGTGTGTGTGTGTGTGTATGTGTGTGTGTGTGTGTGTGTGTGTACTACGTAAACAACAGGAGTCGTATTCATGTAAATGAACTGCTCGTTCCTGCACATGATGAAATATCCAAAGGCTTTGTTTTGGGGATCTTGCGATTAAGAAGGAATCTTACTGTCGAATTAGGCGCACAGTCCAAATTTCAGTCTGCCACTGTGAGAAGAGGGCGTAGTTTGTCACTTTTATGGTTAGGCCATTCTGGTAGAATCTCAGCCTGTAAATTTTGGTCTCCGACTGAGTTGCTGCCTTATTAATCTTGACTTTACACATATTGCACGTGTATGCTAGGTAGTGACACAGCTGATATTGAAAAGACTACAGAAGTTGACTGCTGGAAGATACTTCACCAATGACCTACGCCACAACCTGAGCCTTTTCTCCTAAGTTTATATGTGCACATTCATCGTCAATACAGCACCTCTTAAGCAAGCGTGCTGCATATACATTTATGTGTGTAACAACACAGCAGTAACTAGGGCACAGAAATGGTAGCTTTTCTTGTTGAAGTATAACACCAAAACGAACCTGCTGGGTTGGGTATGGGATTTGACTAGGAAGTCTCTTGGCCACCTCCTAGTTGAGGTGTTTTGCGCAGGTCCTACTGGACAAAGATCCCAAGCAAGACCCAGGAGATACTGGACAGATGACATTGTGTCTCATAGATGGATGGCTGGATGATGGAGGGAAAATAATGGTATGTGAGTGTGTGTTTGTGTTCAATCAAACACATAAAGTATTTATGTTAGGGCACTATAGCTTTGACTCAGAAAATAACCTGCACCAGTAACTCTGTTCTAGCCCTGAAAATAAGTAAAGCCCAGCACATAATCGTTTATGAATCAAAACGGATAAGTGGTTAGTACAATAATAATAAATAAAAAACCTTGTATGTTTTGGTTCCTAACAGAACTGTGTCACGTGCAGCCTGATGTGCACGTGAGCGTAAGCTGAAAGCAGCTCAGCGATGATGAATGTGAGTGACGTAAACATGCTCCCAACACAGTAACAAATTACACAGCAAGCACAGAATCTGCTACAATAGTAAAACTCTCCAGCAAGGCCATGTATTGTCATGCTTAGTGGGTTGGTACTAATCCATGTGAAGGAGGAGGATGAGATGAATGAAACAATTGATTCATTGACACTGGTTTGTATTATCTTTCCCGCCCGGGCATGTGGTCAGAACCGGCAGGCAAGCAACGCTTGACCAGTTAAATCCAAAAAGAGACATCAATTAAAATGACACAAGAATGAACACAATCTGTCTCCAAACATGCCTCCAGAGCATCATCGTGTTCCTAAAAAATAAAAATCCTGTAATTTACTGATATCGTGCGGCAACAGCTGGTTATTGTATGTGCATTTCTATTAGTATAGGTCGAAGTCCCATTCACAAAGGCTCTGTGTATCCAAGAGGAGAGCTGAGAAGTTTTTTGGCTGTACACATGTGAGCTGTCAGTGATCCTTGATGTGAGTCGGAAGGGAGGCAAACTGCACACCAGTGTAACGTGTGCAAAGTGTATGCCAATGGGGTTTGCTTCTCTTTCTCTCAGATATTATGATTATTATCATTATGTGCATTATAACAGCAGTCCCCAAC
Organism: Perissodus microlepis; assembly: GCF_051167445.1. Classification (NCBI taxonomy): domain Eukaryota; kingdom Metazoa; phylum Chordata; class Actinopteri; order Cichliformes; family Cichlidae; genus Perissodus; species Perissodus microlepis. The sequence goes on from NC_140466.1 coordinate 35,068,346, forward strand.
CTTTTTTCCGCCACGGACCGGTTTATGTCCGACTATATTTTCACGGACCGGCCTTTAAGGTGTCATAGATAAATACAACAAAATAAAACCAGTACCGGTACCTAAAAAAAGAAGATTTATTTGTAACACAGTGGAAAAGACCCAGGGAAACCAAGTTAATGATAAAAATGTTGTTGTTGTTTTAAATTACACTAAAAACCCTGAAAACCATAAGTTTCACACCCGAGCTTCAACTCTCGTGGCCCGGTATCAAACGACGCCCAGGGGTTGGGGATAGCTGCTTTATAACACACATGCACAACTATGTGAACATTAAGAGACGTCAGTAGAAAGTAAACATGAAAATGACTGTGATTTATAACCTTAACAGATAAGCTGCCTTTTGCAAATCACCATGATCAAGGTGCACAATGCCAAGGATGTAGTGTGAAGTAGGCTTTAATAACTCCTTTATCAAGGAACCTTAACAATTCATATCATGGGGCCAATCATCATCTATTTGATAAAACAGGCACATCCAACATGTGCAGGCTCATACAGGTATCTTCAGATTATGAAATAGCTTAGTTGACGGTGAGCTAATTGTTTTGCTAATCAAACGAGATCGATCTTTCATAACTATTATAAAGTTAAACATATTAGTCAAGCCTTTTCAATTTAGTTTTTTTTTCTGCTCACAGGACAGAGGTTCTTCCAGAATTTGATGCACTGACACAGCTGATGCATTAGAGGCAATTTCTGCAGTAAATGATGGACAAAAATTGACGTCAAGGAATAAGCAATAGGGTAAAAAATTAAAATTTAAACAAAAAACACCCAGATGTTATGAGTTTCCAGAGGTGCTCGAGCAATACTACCTCAGTGTGCAGAGAGTGATCTGGCGGTGAGGGGAAGCCTGAACAAGAGCGTTATACTGTAGGTAAGTGGAGATGATTATTAGGTGCACCAGATGAGGACAGAGCAGGAACCATCAGAATGCCACGCCCCCCATAGACGCACGAGAGAGCAAGAGTGAAGAAGAGAAAGCAGGAGAGAGAAAACAATAGATTGCAGTTTGGCATCAGAGGACACAACAGCTGCAGATTAAACTGTGCAGCAGTAAACACAGTATTTTTAAAGCTACATTTTAAACATCTGTGGCATTAATACATCATATGGAGAAATATACTGGGCTGCAGCGTTTAATCTTTGAATTCCAGTGTTTTCAGTTCTATCATGGCAAAAATAAAAAATATAATGGAATAATAAACTGAGCACCCTATAGATGGATGAATGGATGGGTTGTTCTAAAGTTTTTTACGGACCAGAAAAGGTTACAGAGCAGGATCGACGTGGGCTGAGGTGTATACTGCATAAAACACTTTGTTGACTCTAGAACTGCGGAGCTCCAAGCCTCCTCTGGCACTAACATCAGCACAAAAACTGCATGCTGGGAGCTTCATGGCATGAGTTTGTGTGCAACTCATGCCATGGAGCATGGTAGGAGCTCCTGTAGGTGCAATATATATTGGTGGCCCAGTGCTTTTGTCCATATTGCACCGTAAAAAAAAAATCCTAAAAAAAACAGTAATATTCCAGCAGCTGGGGCACCAAAATAATACCAGAAAATAACTAAATACGGTTATTTTCAGTAATGACAATACAGTTTGTTGCCCTAATTTTACATGGGATTGTGCCTTTTCCAAGTGCTTTTAAACATTAAATTAGGAACATTTTAATGTGATCAAACAATGAAATTACCTATAAACAAGGTCAATGAATGCGGCAATATGAATAATAATACTTAAATATACAGTTGGTTGCATTCATATAGCGCTTTTTGAGACCCTCAAAGCGCTTTACAATTCCACTTTATAATTCCCCTCTGGCCATCACCAGTAGGTGGTAGGTGAAGTGTCTTGCCTAAAGACACAACGACCGAGAGTGTCTGAGCCGGGGCTCGAACCGGCAACGTTCTGATTACAAGGCGAACTGCCAACGCTTGAGCCACGATCGCCCGAAATAGCAATAATAATAATTATTAGCATTACATTTGAATTTAACAGTTCAATCTTTCAAATAACGGACAAATATTTGTGAAATTATGATACATTTGTGAATGTATTTTAACAATCTAAATATGCATATGTACAGACAGATACATTTAAAAAACAAGAAAATTATGTTTTATTACATTTACAGTGATTTTACGTTAATTTACATTTGAAATGTAAAATCACAGTCTATTTATGTGAATTTAATGATATTCTAGAAGAACAGTACAAAACTGTAAAATACACAGTAATATACTTTTATATTACAATTTTTTTTTACAGTGTGTGTACATATGCATTACTACAGCATATACACTAGTGCATGAATGTGTATGCATTATATATGGGAGTAACCTGCTGACAGGGACATTCTGCATGACTGTGCCTTGCTCTCGTTAAATTTTTCAGTACCAGTTTAGATTAATAATCCTGACATTTCTTTACTCGGGCACTTTCAGTCAAGAAAATGAGGCAACTATAAAGCATGCAATTGTATGTTTTAGTATATTTGTCTTGGAACAAATTATATATATTTATATAAATATTTTTTCTGTTGTTTGTTGATTTTGTTTTGTTCTAGCTTGTATTTTTTTGTTTCTTTCTGGGGCTTGGCCATTTAGTGCTCTGTATGTTAAAACAAGAATTTTAAAAGAAATTCTAAAATCTATTGGGAGCCAATGTAAAGAATATAAAATGGGAGTAATGTGAGCTCGCTTGCTAGAACAAGGTAGTAGTCTGGCTGCTGCATTTTGTTGCTTGGAGGTGAGAAAGAGATGATTTGTCCATGCTGGTAAACGGGGCATTGCAATAATCTTAATGCGATGACGCAAGTGCATGAACAATTTTTTCCACTTCAGCAAGGAAACCATATGTCCCAGTTTAGAAATGTTCCTTAAATGAAGAAAACAGGAATGAGGCAAAGATTTTACATGTGAGTCAAGGCCCAGAGAAGAATCAAATATTACTCCAAGATTTTGAATGTTTGGCTTAGCAGAAGGACAGAAAGAGGCAAGAACCTGACTGATTTTAGAATGTTATTCAGGAGGAGCTATGATCATGGTCTCAGTCTTGTTCATGTTTAAAACAAGGTGATTGCTAGAAAGCCAGTCAGAAACCTGAGTTAAGCACTGGAGTAGAGTGGACAACCTATCCAGCTGATGAGGCTTAAAGGACATATGCAGCTGAATGTCAGCGGCATAGAAATGATAAGAAATGTCACTAAAAGATTGAACGATGCCTGCTAAAGGAAGCATGTAGAAAGAAAATAATAATGGGCCCAAAACTGAACCCTGAGGAACCCCGCAGGTTAGAGCGGCAATGTTAGAGGAGAACTTGTCTGTCCTAACAGAAAAGGTCCTATCTGATAAGTAGGAAGAAGGCAGAGCCAGATATACACGCCAAAACCTTCAGCCTGTTAAGTAGGATTTTGTGGTAAATGGTATCGAAGGTATTGGTGAGATCAAGCAAAATGATCACAGAACAATTCCCAGCATCAGAAGCCATTAATAGATCATTATAGTCCCTTAAGAGAGCAGTCTCAGTGAAGTGCTGCTTTTGAAAGCCAGACTGAAACGGGTCAAAATCTGTACTCTCCATAGTAACGATCTGAACTGATTTTCTGGTAATTTGCTTATAAATAGCAATTTTGAAATAGGCCGATAATTACTAGTAGAGCTCGGATCTACATTCTGTTACCTCGGCGTGTTTAAAATAGGATGGAACACGACGTTGGCTCAGTGAACTGCTGAAAATATTTAAGTCTGTATTCAGTTTTAAAATGCCAACTGTGACTTCAAATAGCGTTTGTTCATTTTTGACAATAAAATTTCAGGCGATGCCTGAAATTAAAGGCCCAGAGAAGAAATCAAATTAGTGGCAATTGTTATGAACAATGAATTGTCTATACAGCTCATTACTATTACAGTGAAACTGTGATCTGTGTAACTTTTGGAGGAATAAAATGTAACTTCCAAACACAAAGCGCCCCACCATTCCTTAAATACAGTGGTCCCTCGCTATAACGCGGTTCACCTTTCGAGGCCTGTTTTGTGGATTTTTTTGTGCAATTTTGCATGGTTTTTTTTACAGTGCATTGTGTTCTGCGTTGTGATTGGCTGTAGACCACTGTCAATTGTCAATCTCGTGCCGTGTCTCCTGTACAGTACAGAATGCGTTCATCTTGTCAAATTTATCTAAATCTTCAATCGCCTGCAGTGTGACTCTGAAGTGCTGTACTGTATGTTTGTAAGTTTTCTCCAACAAACACAAAATGTCGATGAAACATTTTGCACCGCCAAAGGCAACCACGGGTAACTTTGGTTGGAGAGAAAAGTCTGAAAATGTTCATGCCTGTCTGAGAAAAGTGTATAAAGTTTGTAGTGAGGGGTTTTACAGCCATAAAACATCTACAATAATTATAAAAAATAAAGTTGGCTACTTCGCAGATTTCACCTATCGTGGGTTAATTTTAGAACGTAACTACCGCGAACGAGGGACCACTGTAGTCAGGTACAGTATAGTACAACCAGTTTGGAGGTGGGGCAATTACTTTATCACACACCATAAATATTTAAAGCAGCAAAATGAAAATGAACCAAAAGAAATATACCACAGAAAATATTTAAGTAATTTTAAGAGTAAGGATTAGTCTGACTCAATGGAAAGAAGTGAAACAATAATATTGTTGAAAGGCATCTGCTTTTTGTGTCTGCTGTACATCATAAATGTTTACCTTCATTTATTTATTGTTTTCCAGGGTCACTGACAAAATTCTTCAATGTGGTAAAGTCATGTTGTAACTTAGCCCCAACAGGCAGATCCATGTTGCACTACCACCCAACCAGCTGTATCCTTAAGTTAGCTGCTCAACATAGAACCAGTGTTTTTTCTACTCCTTCCTCTTCTCTTGTCAAGTCGCCTAAATTGTTTGGTTCACTTGCAGTTATTTGGACTTATTTGTGGAGTGTTACCTGGATCAAGGACCAACAAAACTGCCTCTTTGTATTTAATACTGCCTTTTCCTGCCAAAAAAAAGTCTATAATGATTACAGTGTGATTTGTCTTTACAAGCCCTTCTTGGATTGTAATTAGGCAGTGCTACACACCGATGCCCCTGCCATCATGCTGTTGTGCTAATTCTTGCAAACATACACAGGTGTTTTCCTTATCCTGGTTAAACAATAAGGAACAACAAGGATTCCTGTTTTCTGAAGTATAGTTAACTTCTATCGATTGCTGTAATTTTCTCTGTTTCCTCTGTATTATTGTAGAGTCTTTACCTTACAATACAAAGCGCCTTAAAGCAACTGTTGTTGTGATTTGGCACCATGTAAATAAAAATAGAACTGGATTAAACTGAATTAAACTAGACATTTATTGTTGGCTTATTATTAATGCAGGCTGGCTTTATCCTTTCTTCTCATCTTACTGTAAGTGCGGTATGTTTCTATCCACATTATTGCTTCATCTGGAGTTCAGTTTAATTGAACTTTGAAATCATGAGTATCTCTAACGTCTAACCACAACCCATCTCAAAGAACAATGACATTTGATACGGATTTGTTGTAGCTCAGGAGTTAGAGCAGGTCGTTTGAGGTGGTTTGATCACTCGATGCTCCAGTCTGCATGCAGTGTCGTTGGGCAAGATGCAATACCCCAAGTTGCTCGCCGATGTGTCCATTGGAATATGAATCTGTGTGAATGCTAGATAGAAAGTATTTATGTAACAAAAGAAATGTTCACCTTGCTGAATCTACGCCACTGAGAATTAATGAGACTGAGAAGGCAAAAGTGGTCCAGACCAGTACCAATAATGTATAACTAATGATGTGACTGGAAAGTATATCAATGGTTAAATAAGAAGAAGACCATTTAAATGATCATATACACAGTTAAAAGAGAAATTTAGCTTCTATTTAGATTGTACTGCTTCTTTTTTATCTTATACCCTTGGTTGAAACTTTCTCAGTATCCAGAAAATGCAGCCTGCAGACCAGCCCCATGGCACTGGGCATCCAGCTGTGGAAAGCCTTTCATCTCAGTTCCTAATATTACTCCTGTGCTTAAAAATCAGGTTTTCAATTTCTTGCATTCCCAACATGTATCTTTTGGGAAAATATCTCCAGATTCATGGATCTACTTTAAAGAAAAGTCCAAATGTTTCTGTTTTTGTTGCATAAAATAAATGGATGTTTACTTCACTTTACCTACCCAGTATCTATCTGTTGGCCTAATAGCTTGTTCATGACTCAAACAATGATCAGGGTAGAGGTTATTTCATGCAACTTAATCAATTGATGCAGAACACAAGAAAAAAAAAGAAAAACATTGAAGAAGTGAGATTTCTGCTTGCAGCACAAAGGAATACTAATACCACCATCCCCCCCCCCCCCCCCCCCCATTTTTACTCTAGTGTGGCTGAGCTCATGATTAAAGAACAGTGAGATCTCCTGTGTTATACAGGGACAGACCATTGTATTACACCACAGATTATTAGGAACAGCATATTTTATGATCGTGTTGATTTTAAGACACCTCTTCAGTCTAACATATACAGATATACACATATATCTATCTTACCCATTAAGCTGGTTTTGGACTGGATAACTCCGGCATTAAGCATTAAGCTTCTAGAAATGCCTTCCTCAAACCTATGGAGAATCTGTGGGCTATGCTCAAAAGCTAGATTTATATCAGGAAACCATCTCATTTAAATGAACTCCACCAATTCTGCCAAGGAGAGTGGTTAAGCTATCCAACCAGAATTATGCCAGAAGCTTGCTGATGGATACCAAAAGCATCTGGATGAGGTCCAACTTGCAAAGGGACATTTAATCAAATATTGGTGGGGGTGTATGTATACTTACGACCATGTGCTAATTGCACTTGTGAACCCTTGTGATTGTTTTTTTTAAAGTCATCAAAGATTTAAGCTTTTCAATAACTCCACTCACTGAAGATAAATCATGAAAAGCCCAAAAAAGTACAATGATGTTCATATGAACCTTTTTAGCACAACTGTATGCGTCAGATTATCCATTATTTCGAAAAAGGCAAGATTTGTCAAAGATGTAGACAAGATACACACTTTCCTTCACTTCTTCAGGTAAGAATAAGTAAAAGACAATAACACTGCTTCCAGATGGTAAGTTACAGTGTGACATATATGTCATTGTTAATAAGTGGACATGTAAAACTATTAGTGAAGTCACTGAAAAGTCTGATACTGAAGTCCAAAATAAAGTTGAGGCTACAGTAAGCTTAATCACTTTGTGATATTGGTATTGATAAACAACCATATATACCTCTCAGATAAAGTATATTATTGCGAACTATGGGGCAATAAAGCTTATTGCCTCTCACAGACAGCAGAATATTGTTTTTGTAACATAATCCTTTTTTTTTTTTTTGGCAGGCAACCTCTGGAATAAGATTGTTTCTTCTGTGAAAACAGGGCAACTAGTATCTCCCAGCAGGACAGGCAGGAGGCAGGGTGGCCATGGCCTCGCATGACCCTAAACTTCATTATTTATCCCAGGCCGGTCCTCTGAACCATTTTGCACAGACACACGACTGGCCGGTCCAGATGCATCATCACCGTAGCAACAGGAACGTGAGCAAACTGCATAACATGACAGCCGGATGGCTGGGATACCCAAGGATGAGGCTGGCATCTGTGGGGCAGCAACAGAGCGTGTGCCCATGGGAAAATGAAAAATGTCAAGAGAGATTAGTGTGTCTGTGTGTGGTGCTGGTGGTTTTAGGGGGGCAGGGCAGTTGGAGATACGGTGAGTATTGAATGTGGAAAGCTTTGTGTGCATTAGTGTGTAAGGGAATAGGAGTGTGTATGTTTTCATGTCTCTCTGAACTGCAGCTTTGCCTGTGCTGTTTTTTATATTTGGTACAATATTTGGTTCAAACCTTTCCAACACCACCAGCATCTCAAGGGTACAGATAACGTAGTTTAGATGTATTATTTTTTTGTACTTCTTTCTTGAACTTACAAATCCAACCATTTCATTTCACCATTGCAATGCTGGTGTTTCAGTGCAAATATCCTTTGGTTTTGAGTGCAGCTTCCTTCCCCTTTTCTTATATGCATCTACACAAAAGAACTCGTTAAAAAAAAACTTGAAATCCTGCATGGAAATTCTTTGCAGATATTTGATAAAAACTGAAACAGGTGCTGTGTTTTAACTACTGTATGTATCTTATTGATTCAATCTCTACAAAAGTTGTGCATTTCCATTGCTCAATGAGATTCTGCTGGTTGCCTAGCAACCTCACAATGATGAGAAGACTTCAGGAAGTTCACAGTCCCACACATAACACTAAAGAAACCGCAAATTTGCTTGGATTGTTAAACAAGCCCAAAACTGTGTGTGACATATTATCCATGGACTTTAGAAAGGATTCAGTTTTTTTTAAAGCTTTAAGTTAGTAGAATGTCATCAGACACTGTACATCGTGTTATTAAAACAGGTGCAGTCTTTCTCTGTGCATATCTGATCACCATTAGCAGCCAATAAAGTCGGTGGTAGATGGATGTTTAGAAACTGTGTTGCATAAGCTGTATGCTTATTCTTAAATTTATGCAATCAAACTGTAGCACAATATGTGTTCAAAAGGAGCAGTGTGCAAGTAAAAAAAAGAACACTTCATCATCAAATTGTATGCTTCTGCTGTAAGAGTAATCCAGCAGGCAGGCTGCCTGCACCCTAAAGTGTCCTTTATAATTGGAGCGGTCTCAGATCTGATCTGAGCATCTGGGAAGCCTTCTTTGCTTCTTGACTCACTGACAGAACATCTTGCATCAGGAAAAATGGCTGTTTGGATTTTCTTGCATATTTCTTTCTGTCTGCTATATAATGATGTTCTAATGTTAGTGCTGATTAACTAGCCAGGATATAATGAAATGTTGTCTCACGTGTCTCTTATCGCTGATCTCTGCTATTGTATGCAGATTGTATCTCCATGCTAATCTGTTTCATCCAGATAATTAGGCCTTTGAGCTGAGCCTTGCTGTTTTTGCTCTTATTGTTCTATAACATGGATTCCATATTTAATATCTGCTTTGGTCACGCGGCCTACCAGTCAAGTCAGCACACCAGAGGCGGAGGCAGACATTTGATACACCCGGGGCTTAGCCCTAAAGCGTAGTATGCATGTGGGATTGGTTGGGGGGGGTCAAAAATGACTGAAAGATTAATAGGCTCTGTTTTGAGTTTTGTTTAAAAAAAAATGACTTCATATAGGGAAAAATATATATCACATATGCAGGACACGTTAAACTAGTTTTTTAATTAAGCAGCAAGGCAGAACAAAGTCGGGGCTGTATCAAGACACGCGGACTAAACCCCAATTCAACCAGACCCAGAACTGATCCGGAATTAAAACAGGACTACAACAGTTCAAAATCAGGACTACTTAGGACTTAACCAAGACAGAACCAGAATCAGAACTAGATGATAGTAGCACTAAAAATCATCATAGACCTGCACTACACTTATTTTTTAATTCTACCAAAGTCCACTATTTAGATTGAGAAAGGTTTATATCACTTGCCTTGTTGTGCAAACTAGTCTGCATAACTTAATAAATATAGAATTAGAAAAATAACAAACCTAAAAAGAAACACTAGGTACGAGAAACATGAGGACCTATGATACGGTGATACTTTTGGTAAACAACCATTTGACTAACATGTCTGTCTCACCTGCTCTTGTCTCTCTCTGTTCCTCTCTTCCCTCTCTGTTCCTCTCTCTCTCTCCTTCTCTCTCCCTCTCTGTTCCTCTCTCTCTCCCTCTCTCTCCCTCTCTGTTCCTCTCTCTCCCTCTCTGTTCCTCTCTCTCCCTCTCTATTCCTCTCTCTCTCTCCCTCTCTCTCCCTCTCTGTTCCTCTCTCTCCCTCTCTGTTCCTCTCTCTCTCTCCTTCTCTCTCCCTCTCTGTTCCTCTCTCTCTCCCTCTCTCTCCCTCTCTGTTCCTCTCTCTCCCTCTCTGTTCCTCTCTCTCTCCCTCTCTCTCCCCCTCTCTCTCCCTCTCTCTCCTTCTCTCCCTCTCTGTTCCTCTCTGTTCCTCTCTCTCTCCCTCTCTCTCCCTCTCTGTTCCTCTCTCTCTCCCTCTCTCTCCCTCTCTCTCCTTCTCTCCCTCTCTCTCCCCCTCTCTCACTCTCTGTTCCTCTCTCTCCCTCTCTGTTCCTCTCTCTCTCCCTCTCTCTCCCTCTCTGTTCCTCTCTCTCTCCCTCTCTCTCCCTCTCTCTCCCTCTCTGTTCCTCTCTCTCTCTCCCTCTCTCTCCCCCTCTCTCCCTCTCTGTTCCTCTCTCTCCCTCTCTGTTCTTCTCTCTCTCTCCCTCTCTCTCCCTCTCTGTTCCTCTCTCTCCCTCTCTCTCCCTCTCTGTTCCTCTCTCTCTCTCCCTCTCTCTCCCTCTCTGTTCCTCTCTCTCCCTCTCTGTTCCTCTCTATTCCTCTCTCTCTCTCTCTCCCTCTCTGTTCCTCTCTCTCTCTCCCTCTCTCTCCCTCTCTCTCCCTCTCTGTTCCTCTCTCTCTCTCTCCCTCTCTGTTCCTCTCTCTCTCTCCCTCTCTCTCTCTCTCTCTCCCTCTCTCTCCCTCTCTGTTCCTCTCTCTCCCTCTCTGTTCCTCTCTCTCTCCCTCTCTCTCCCTCTCTCTCCCTCTCTGTTCCTCTCTCTCCCTCTCTGTTCCTCTCTCTCTCCCTCTCTGTTCCTCTCTCTCTCCTCTCTCTCCCTCTCTCTCCCTCTCTGTTCCTCTCTCTCTCTCCCTCTCTCTCCCCCTCTCTCCCTCTCTGTTCCTCTCTCTCCCTCTCTCTCCCTCTCTGTTCCTCTCTGTTCCTCTCTCTCCCTCTCTGTTCCTCTCTCTCTCCCTCTCTGTCCCCCTCTCTCTCCCTCTCTGTTCCTCTCTCTCCCTCTCTGTTCCTCTCTCTCTCCCTCTTTGTTCCTCTCTCTCCCTCTCTGTTCCTCTCTCTCTCCCTCTCTGTTCCTCTCTCTCTCCCTCTCTCTCCCTCTCTCCATTCCTCTCTCTCTCCCTCTCTCTCCCCCTCTCTCCCTCTCTGTTCCTCTCTCTCTCCCTCTCTCTCCCTCTCTCTGTTCCTCTCTCTCTCCCTCTCTCTCCCCCTCTCTCCCTCTCTGTTCCTCTCTCCCCCTCTCTGTTCCTCTCTCTCCCTCTCTGTTCCTCTCTCTCTCCCTCTCTCTCCCTCTCTGTTCCTCTCTATTCCTCTCTCTCTCTCCCTCTCTCCCTCTCTCTCCCTCTCTGTTCCTCTCTATTCCTCTCTCTCTCTCCCTCTCTCCCTCTCTCTCCGTCTCTGTTCTTCTCTCTCTCTCCCTCTCTCTCCCTCTCTCTCCCTCTCTTTTCCTCTCTCTCCCTCTCTCTCCCTCTCTGTTCCTCTCTCTCTCTCCCTCTCTCTCCCTCTCTGTTCCTCTCTCTCCCTCTCTGTTCCTCTCTATTCCTCTCTCTCTCTCTCTCCCTCTCTGTTCCTCTCTCTTTCTCCCTCTCTCTCCCTCTCTCTCCCTCTCTCTCCCTCTCTGTTCTTCTCTCTCTCTCCCTCTCTCTCCCTCTCTCTCCCTCTCTCTCCCTCTCTCTCCCTCTCTGTTCCTCTCTCTCCCTCTCTGTTCCTCTCTCTCTCCCTCTCTCTCCCTCTCTCTCCCTCTCTGTTCCTCTCTCTCCCTCTCTGTTCCTCTCTCTCTCCCTCTCTGTTCCTCTCTCTCTCCCTCTCTCTCCCTCTCTCTGTTCCTCTCCCTCTCTCTCCCTCTCTGTTCCTCTCTCTCTCCCTCTCTCTCCCCCTCTCTCACTCTCTGTTCCTCTCTGTTCCTCTCTGTTCCTCTCTCTCCCTCTCTGTTCCTCTCTGTTCCTCTCTCTCTCCCTCTCTGTCCCCCTCTCTCTCCCTCTCTGTTCCTCTCTCTCCCTCTCTGTTCCTCTCTGTTCCTCTCTCTCCCTCTCTGTTCCTCTCTCTCTCCCTCTCTGTCCCCCTCTCTCTCCCTCTCTCTCCCTCTCTGTTCCTCTCTCTCCCTCTCTGTTCCTCTCTCTCTCCCTCTCTGTTCCTCTCTCTCCCTCTCTGTTCCTCTCTCTCTCCCTCTCTCTCCCTCTCTCTGTTCCTCTCTCTCTCCCTCTCTCTCCCCCTCTCTCCCTCTCTGTTCCTCTCTCTCTCCCTCTCTCTCCCTCTCTCTGTTCCTCTCTCTCTCCCTCTCTCTCCCCCTCTCTCCCTCTCTGTTCCTCTCTCCCCCTCTCTGGTCCTCTCTCTCCCTCTCTGTTCCTCTCTCTCTCCCTCTCTCTCCCTCTCTGTTCCTCTCTCTCCCTCTCTGTTCCTCTCTATTCCTCTCTCTCTCTCCCTCTCTCTCCCTCTCTGTTCCTCTCTCTCCCTCTCTCTCCCTCTCTGTTCCTCTCTCTCCCTTTCTGTTCCTCTCTCTCCCTCTCGCTCCCTCTCTGTTCCTCTCTCTCTCTCTGTGCTGACAATCAAGCCAAACACCAACATCATCAAATATACAGTGGAAACCAGATATTTACAAACTCTTCAGATAAAAACACTTTTTTAATTGTAACATCAAATCAGACTAAATGTTTATTTTTTTAGGTTGATAAATATAAAAAACATATTTGTTAACTTTAAGAGTAAAGAGAGAAACTATCTGTATTTCTTAATTGTAAATGGCACCAAATTGTATTCAAAACTGAGCCACACTTATGGAGCTCCACAATTCTTTTCCTGGTGTTTTGGTTGACATCTCTTGATTTTCCCATGTCAGAGAAACAGGCTCCGTGTTTTGCCTTATATGCATCCACAGCTGTGCCACCAATTTACTCACATGGACTCTACCAACCTATCAGAAGCTTCTTCAGCTCAGAATGGAATCGTCTGGAGTTTTCTTATTAATAAACAATAAACTTAGTGTATATGTACTCCTAAATTTGATGAAAGTGATAAAAAAAAGACAGCTCTGTCTCTCTTTATTCTGACATTTAACTAATTCGAAAGCTATTTCAATATTTATTTATCCAAAACAAAACAAGTTTACTCTAAATTGATGTTGTACAGCAAAAAGATGTTCTTGTGTTTTCCATAAAGTGTATGTAAATATCTGGTTTCAACTGCGAATATACTGCTGTGTATTGAAGTTCCTCTTGTAGTATAAAAACAAATGGTGGTATGTGGTAAATTGACACCTTCATAACAATGGTGCAAGAAGAGATTTATAGCTGATAAGTGACTGTTTTACTATTTTACTATTATACTACTGAAGTATTTTTGTTGCAGTTATCCAGTGCACACAATACTGTGTGTCAGTAGTACAGTAGTAGTAAGTAAAGCTGCCATATTTTATAACTCCATTGTTTAGAACTAATTAGCAGCTATCAAAGTCTGTGTGACACCCTCTTGCCAAATATTGTCAAATCAAGGCCCAAAAACTCAACATTGCTCATAAATACTAAGGTTAGGTTTTCAAAACATGTCTTCCCAAATCAGTAAGTAACATTAGGGTTGGTATGCTCATTTTAATCCTTGATACAGTATTGTCATCATCTTGCCAGGTGGCTGGGAAATGTTGTCACCTAAGTTTGTGAGTGCAGTAACTAGAACGAAGGAGTTTTAAATTGATACCACAGGTGTAGTTACTGAAAATCTCAGATGAGTTTAAATCTCAGAGGCCAAGTTTTCTTAAGATTTTGTGAATGTGATAACTTGAGAAGGAAGTAACCGACTTTGAAATTCATACCATGGGTGTGTCTACAAAAACTCAGAGGCAGGATTGAATCTCAGTGACCATGACCGCACTGTTAGAGTTAAGAGGTCAAGTTTTCTTGAGAACAAGGTAATTTAGCATTGTGAAATTCATACCATAGGTGAATCTGCCAAGACACCTAGGGGTGCCACTGACTGCTCCCAGTATTTTTTGTTTGTTTGTTTTTGTAGAGAGTGAATGATCCCCTATACTTATGAAGGCAGCTTGGATTCTGTGTCATGGCTGCCCTTCACTCAGCCTTGTTCTGCTGGAGGATTCTTCCTGTTAAAAGGGAGTTTTTCCATTCCACTATTGCCGAGTGCTTGCTCATGATTAATCGTTAAGGTTTTCTCTGTCTTTATAGAGTCTTTATCTTATAATATAGAGTGCATTGAGACTGCTCTTGTGATTAGGGATGGGTACCGGTATCGGTTCTGACATAAACGGTAGTAACCAGACCGAAAAGCAGCGCACATTTCGGTGCTTTATTTCTGTGCTTTATTTTCCCTGAGATGTCATACACTTTGGATTCTAGCCAATCATTTTACCTTTCCGAGGATAGTAGGCGGGCCCAGGTCCGTAGGTTCTTTTAGAGCAGAGCTACAGATTAAAAATGCCCAAGGCGAAGCGGTCAAAGTCTGGCTGTACTTCACAGCAAAATATGCAAACTCAGCAGCCTGCAACAAGTGCTTTAAGGTGGTACTGTGATACTGTGCAAAGGAGGTAACTCCTCGAAACTGATGAAACACCTAGCAACGTATAGCATTTTGTTAAAAGCCGAGAAATGCACCGTATTTGATAGCTTGCTGTGAGACCTCACACCGAGCACATCTACTGCGGGTGGGTTGCCCATTATCGGACCCGGAGTTAGCAACATCCCCCAAAAACCCAAAGAGGAGAGTCCTGGCCCGTAGCCCTGCCAGTGTAGCAGAAATGATGACGGATGATGATGATGGCAGCAGCAGCTGTTCTTCTCTGCGTGAGTAGCTTAATGTTGATCGTGTGTAATTTACATTAAGCAGGCTAACCACATTATTAAATTAATGCATGCAAGGTGAACTAGCAAACACCGTCGTAGTTACATGCGGCTGTCTTCTTGTTTGATGGCAGATACTCCCTTCAACCTGGCCAAAAAGGCTAAAATGACCAAAGAAAAAGTGGAAAACAGTTAAACATGAGAGGTTTTTGGACAAAGTTGGTGTTTTTTTTCCATTGTTTAAGCACTGCTTCCAGCCAAGAGTGATACCATATATCCCCTATAGCTGCAGAAAAGGCTAACATTGTTATCTTTTTACAAAAAAACAGCTGAACATGAGAGGTTTTTGGACCAATTTTGTGTTCTCCATTCTTTAAGCACCGGTTTGAGCACCGTTTAAGCACCGGCACCATTTCAAAAGTACCGGTTTGGTACTGGTATCGGATAAAACCTAAACGATACCCATCCCTACTTGTGATTGGGCGCTAAAGAAATAAAATCAATTGAAAAGAGTGCCACTATCAATAAAAAACACCTACATAACCAGTGTATAAACATTAATAGGATATTTCAAGAAGATCAGCTAGAATAAATAGTATCACAGCGAGCATCCTAATTTTAAGTCGCCCTTTTTTAAAAGGTACCTTCACTTAACAACAATGCAATTTCTGCTTTTTATTTAATTCCCACAATGTAATTGTACATAAGAAAAGAAAACTAATACAAATGAGTACAGAACCTTTACCAGGTCCTACAAATTTAAAGCCAGTGCACTAATAATAACTGTTATGTTTTATAGCAGCTGCAAATTAACAACAAAGGGCACAGATAAGAAAAACAGTATTATCAGACCAGTATTTAGGAAGCTATTGAGTTTCATTTCTAAATTAACACTACAGGTGTTAATGAACTTCCCCAGCACTAACTCTGCACTCCCCCAGCATGCTATAATTTCAGGATAATAAATATTCTATGAGCTCAGCAATCATTAAATAATGTCACTACACTGGTCTTTATAGTTTGCAAGCCTTGCATGAAAGCCAGTGAGAGGAACTAAAGCAGCCCAATAGTTCTCTTTAGGTAGTATTTCAGTATTATAGGCACAGCGGTCTATATGATATCTACTCTCAGACAAAGATATACATGTAATTCAATACATAATTCAGAGTGAATGCACCTTTTTAACATCTATTTAATATGGACAAAACAGCGTCTGTTTATTTGTGATTTCTTTTGTGCAGTGATAACAGTATAGGACCACACAGATCCACAGACACAACTCTCAGATAACTCCAAAAACAAATTGTGTGTTTTAATTGGATTTCTCTCATGTCAAATATGGACATAACAGCCAGCAGTAAATTACTACTACTGCTGAGACAACCAGCGACTCTCAGGTCTTCACATCTGGGAAATGTCTAAGCAAATTTCGACCTTAAAAAAATAACGTAGATTTCAAACCTCAGTGGTCAATGAAAAATTGTCGAAGCTGAATTAAATGGCAACATTTTTTTAATGACCCTATTTCCCCCTTGTTTTTTTAAAGTCTGGTAAGATTAAAAGATATCAAAACAGCTGCCAACACATAAACAGGGTCTCACTTCCTTTAACTTGAACTGGACTTTTCCACCATGGTTAGGCTGCTGGGGTCTAATAATAGGGTTTACTATGTGATATATGTTACGTTACAGTAAGCATTATTTTTGATACTATTGAGTCATATAGAAAAAATCCTCTGTTAGAGCCATGAGTTACATGTATTCTTTTTTACATGTAAATTACATGTAATTCCCCTCCCCGGGTCATGCTCAATGGCAGCCTGTTGCAATAACTCCAGTGTTTTTTTGCTCGTATTGACCTTACTTAATCATCCAGTAAAATATGTTTCTGTTGATCAGTGTAATTTAATTGAAGGTGCAATACCTTCTTTTGGTTTTACGAGTCTACTAGTGTTTTTACTTTACGTGACATGTTGGTAACAGAGAATCTTTACCAGCTGATTCTGCTGTCCGCTCTGCTATGTAGAGCCAGGTGATGGGGTTTCAGCAAAGGAGCTGTTCCAGCGATCATCACAGAAATCTGAGGTGTTTCTACAGTGATGTAGATGAGATATGAAACCTTCCTTTCATATCAAAAATCCTTGAAAGAGTAGTTGTCAAACAGCTAACAGATCATCTGCAGAGGAATGGTTTATTTGAAGAGTTTCAGTCAGGTTTCAGAGCTCATCACAGCACAGAAACAGCTTTAGTGAAGGTTACAAATGATCTTCTTATGGCCTCTGACAGTGGACTCATCTCTGTGCTTGTCCTGCTAGACCTCAGTGCAGCGTTCGATACTGTCGACCATAATATCCTATTAGAGCGATTAGAACATGCTGTAGGTATTACAGGTACTGCACTGCAGTGGTTTGTATCATATCTATCTAATAGACTCCAATTTGTGCATGTAAATGGAGAGTCCTCTTCACACACTGAGGTTAATTATGGAGTTCCACAGGGTTCAGTGCTAGGACCAATTCTGTTTACATTATACATGCTTCCCTTAGGCAGCATCATTAGAAGATATAGCATACATTTTCACTGCTATGCAGATGACACCCAGCTCTATCTGTCCATGAAGCCAGATAACACACACCAATTAGTTAAACTGCAGGAATGTCTTAAAGACATAAAGACCTGGATGGCCGCTAACTTTCTGCTTCTTAATTCAGATAAAACTGAGGTTATTGTACTCGGCCCTGAAAATCTTAGAAATATGGTATCTAACCAGATTCATACTCTGGATGGCATTACCTTGGCCTCCAGTAACGCTGTGAGGAACCTTGGAGTCATTTTTGACCAGGACATGTCCTTCAACGCACATATTAAACAAATATGTAAGACTGCTTTCTTCCATTTGCGCAACATCTCTAAAATTAGAAATATCCTGTCTCAGAGTGACGCTGAAAAACTAGTTCATGCATTTATTACTTCCAGGCTGGACTACTGTAATTCATTATTATCAGGATGTCCAAAATACTCACTGAAAAGCCTTCAGCTAATCCAAAATGCTGCAGCAAGAGTCCTGACAGGGACTAGAAGGAGAGAGCATATTTCTCCTGTTTTGGCTTCCCTTCATTGGCTTCCTGTTAAATCCAGAATTGAATTCAAAATCCTGCTCCTCACATACAAGGTCTTAAATAATCAGGCCCCATCTTATCTTAATGACCTTGTAGTACCATATCACCCTATTAGAGCACTTCGCTCTCGCTCTGCAGGCCTACTTGTTGTTCCTAGAGTATTTAAAAGTAGAATGGGAGGCAGAGCCTTCAGTTTTCAGGCCCCTCTTCTGTGGAACCAGCTTCCAGTTTGGATTCGGGAGACAGAAACTATCTCTACTTTTAAGATTAGGCTTAAAACTTTCCTTTTTGCTAAAGCATATAGTTAGGGCTGGACCAGGTGACCCTGAATCCTCCCTTAGTTATGCTGCAATAGACGTAGGCTGCCGGGGGATTCCCATGATGCATTGAGTTTTTCCTTTCCAGTCACCTTTCTCACTCACTATGTATTAATAGACCTCTCTGCATTGAATCATATCTGTTATTAACCTCTGTCTCTCTTCCACAGCATGTCTTTTATCCTGTCTTCCTTCTCTCACCCCAACCGGTCGCAGCAGATGGCCGCCCCTCCCTGAGCCTGGTTCTGCCGGAGGTTTCTTCCTGTTAAAAGGGAGTTTTTCCTTCCCACTGTCGCCAAAGTGCTTGCTCATAGGGGGTCATATGATTGTTGGGTTTTTCTCTGTATCTATGAAGCGCCTTGAGGCGACTTTTGTTGTGATTTGGCGCTATATAAATAAAATTGAATTGAATTGAATTGAATTCAGTGAGCTCATTAACACCAGCGGGAACACGGTGAGTGTAGGCTGATGTGCTTCATGGAGTGTTGCAGTGGGACTTTAACACACTCACACTTTGCTGAACTACAGTTTGACTCTACCTGACTTCAGGATTTTTTGGACTGACAGAGACTTAATCTGAGTGGTAAGAAGAAAGGTGTAGGGATTGAGTGTTGTAATCCCAGACATGTTACTGTGAAAAAACATTTCTCAGGGCTGAATACTGAAGCACTAACAGTTTCCATATTACTTTCCAAGAAGATTCATCATTCCTATTTGGATCCGTTTGGATTCCTCCATCAGCTGATGCAGCAGTCATCCTGGTCACTATGGTGAATGGCTGTGGATTAATAACAGATCCTCACTGCCCTCTGCACCACTTAATGGACATGCAGCTGTACACTTTCTCTAACATCTGTTTCAGGCCCACAGCCACAGGGATACAGTACACTGATACAATAAGCATGCATTCTTCATTGTGTCATATTTAGATTTAGTTCTATTGTGCCCTTCACTTTATTTGTATTTTCTTTTTAACTGAGCTCCTTCTTTAATGTAATTATTACCTTTCTAAGCATGTTTACTACATGATATTAGATTTGATTTATTAAGCTAAGTTGTTTTTTATGTTTTGGCTGCTGTAACAGTAAATAATCTTAGCTCTATTTAGAACATTGAAGTGTCTTGCACCCATACAGTTTGTGAATGTGAGCTTACTGACCAAGCTTACTAACATTAAATGATAATTTAGCCTCTTGTCTACTAATAGGCTACTACAGCAAGTAGCAGAAACAACAATCCATCATTACTTTAAGAATTGAAGGTCAGTCAGTCTGGAAAATTGCTAAAACTTTAAATGGATCCCCAACTGCAGTCACAAAAACCATCAAGCAGTACAACGAAACTGGATCACATGAGTACCGCCCCAGGAAAGGAAGACCAAGAGTCACCTCTGCTGCTGAGGATAAAGTCATCCGAGTCACCAGCTTTTGAAATCGCAAGTTAACAGCACGTCAGATTAGAGCCCAGATAAATGTTCCAGTAGCAGACACATCTCTACATCAGCTGTTCAGAGGAGACTGTGCAAATCAGACCTTTATGGTCAAATAGCTGCTGAGAAATCTAAGGAAAAGCAACAAGCAGAAGAGATTTGTTTGGGCCAAGAAACACAAGGAGTGGACATTAGACCAGTGGAAATCTGTGCTTTGGTCTGATGAGTCCAAATTTTAAATCTTTGGTTCCACCTGTGTCTTTGTGCGATGCAGAAAAGGTGAATGGATGGTCTCTACATGCATGGTTGTCACCGTGAAGCATGGCAGAGGAGGTGTGATGGTGTGGGGGTGCTTTGCTGGTGACACTGTTGGGCAGTTATTCAAAATTGAAGGCACACTGAACCAGCATGGCTACCACAGCATCCTGCAGCGATATCCATCCCATCCAGTTTGCATTTAGTTGGACCATCATTTATTTTTCAACAGGACAATGACCCCAAACACACCTCCAGGCTGTGTAAGGACTATTTGACTAACAAGGAGAGTGATGGAGTGCTGCGCCAGATAGCCTGGCCTCCACAGTCTCCTGAACCAAACCCAGTGGAGATGGTTTGGGATGAGATGGACTGCAGAGTGAAGGCAAAAAGGCCAACAAGTGCTCAGCATCTCTAAGAACTCTTTCAAGACTGTTGGAAAACCATTTCATGTGACTGCCACTGCTGGGGTGGCTGTGGCAGGAGGTAGAGCAGATCAGCTACTGATTGGAAGGTTGGTGGTTCGATCCTTGGCTGCATAATAGTATATATAAAGATTCTAACCCAAGTTGCCCTCCGATGCATTCATCGGAGTGTGAATGTTGGTTAGTTTGTTCTCGAGTTTAAAGTGCTTGTATGAGTTGGTGTGAATGATGCATGTTGTATACAGCGCTTTGAGTACTCTGGGAGAGTAGAAAAGTGCTATATAAGAATCAGTCCATTTACTGCCTCGTGAAGCTCATTGAGAGAATGCCAAGAGTGTGCAAAGCAGCAATCAAAGCAAAGGGTGGCTATTTTGAAGAATCTGTGTAAAACGTGTTGTGAGATATTTCACACTACATAATTCCATATGAGTTCATTGATAGTTTTGATGCCTTCAGTGAGAATCTACAGTGTAAATAGTTATGAAAATAAAGAAAACCCATTAAATTGAAGGTGTAGCTATATCCATATTTTTTGTTCAACATATGGCTGAAACACTGTTTCCCACTAAAATTGCTAAATGATGTTAGACCAGGTGCGCGGCAAGCTTATCAGTGTTGCTGATGTCCAAACATGGTCAGAAGATCTATGAAGTCTTTATACAGAAATAGGTCATAAGATGTATGTATTTTTAACTCAAAGTATGAACACCATCCCATCCCTGAAAAGGAAGAAAAAGATTTCTTTCTACTACTCCGGAGAAGTTGTCTAGCAATCCAATGTTCAGATCTTTGAAATGGTTAAAACAATGGCCTAGGAGTTGGGGACGTGGCTTAAACCACATCCCTGTCAACCAAAAAATTGCTGTTCATGTTCCTGTTGAAAGCTCTGTGCTTTGCAGACTACCTTTGGGTCCAGAATAGCCATCCATATATGACAAGGTGGGAGTCTGGCCGGTCTCGTTATTGCAGCAACGACTGAGTCATGGCAACAACATCAAAGAACACCTGGTGTGTATGTGACGCCAGAGGCTTTGACACAACAGCAATATTTGACACCCTCTGAATGAAAATAGACTGAATGCACATCTCAGCATCAGCTGTTTGAAGGAGACCACAAATTAAGCTTTCACGTTAGAAGTAACAGAACAAAAACCACTACTGGTTCTTATCTAAATGTCTTGATGTGTGTGAAATACTGAGAAGAGAACAGATTTTATTTGCATGTGTGTTTTCCATCTGCGAGACATAAAGATGGGGGTGTGATGTTAGGGAGCTTTGCTGTGGGCCATGTATGGAGTTTGAGACAAAGGTAACTACACCATAGCATATGGTGAAGTCGGAAAAATATTTTCTTGACAACAAGACAGAACAAACCTCCAGGCCCTGTGAGGGCTCTTTGAATCAGTGCGAGAGTGACAGAGTTCTGCACCTTCTGTTATCTTGTGTCCTAAGCCCACTGTAGCTGCTTTGAGATGAGCATGACAGCAGAACTAAGGAAAAGGAGCCTATCAAGTGCCAGACTAAAACACCTTCAATGCAACTGGAAAAACTTCAAGTTTAGGGGGGCGCTCGTGTACACTGATGGAGTAGGACGCACTCTTCTCAGCTCCACACGTTTCTACTTATTTTCCAACAATTAACGCGACACCCTGCTTCTTTACTTAACTGGTCAACAGCACTACTGCTCTGCATCGACTACGATAAAGACTGGACGACATGCCGCCTAAAAAAGACGCAACACACTGCCAGAAAGCAGTAGCTGAAATCTCTGCGAGCAGCTATCGCTAGCCTAAAAACTCTATGGAGAGCCGCCTTGACACAATTGAGTCAACTCTGTCTAAGCTCCAGGCAGATATCCGGTCATCCGAACAGCGTCTAGATGTTATCGATGAGTCGCTTACTACAATGGACGGCCGTGTTTGTATGCTTGAAGCTACATGCAAGGAACTAATGGCAGCCACCGATAACCTGCGTTATACCAGCTAGGCCAGATGGAGGCGCACTCGCGTCGGGCCAACATCAGGATTGTTGGAGTGAAGGAAGGTGCTGAGGACGGTAAGCCAGCGGACTTTGTTTCATCTTTGCTGCTGGATGTGTTGGGGAAAGACAACTTTATTAAGCCGCCGCAGTGGTTCTTGTTCTTTTTGTTCTTTTGTTCTTTTTGTTCTTTTTTTTGTTCTTCTT
Organism: Perissodus microlepis; assembly: GCF_051167445.1. Lineage (NCBI taxonomy): Eukaryota > Metazoa > Chordata > Actinopteri > Cichliformes > Cichlidae > Perissodus > Perissodus microlepis. Next base: position 35,090,808 of record NC_140466.1, read on the forward strand.
GCTCTTTTTTGTGGCCTTTTTCTTTTTGGGGGTGGGGTTCAGTGTTCTTGTTGTTAATTTTGTTTTAACTGTTTTTATGCCAGTCCTTTGTATAATTTTTCACCAGTCCATTTGTCATACCACCTCTCATTTTGATGCGGGGTAACAGTGCTGCTGGTTTAGGAACATGTCCTTTGACTTTTACATCCTGGAATTGCAAGGGCTTAGGCAGCACTTTGAAACGTGGGAAGGTTATGTCACATCTGAAGCATTTATCTTCTGATATAATTTTTCTTCAGGAAACTCATATTCACTCCAATAAACAGAGACGTTTAAGAGCAAATTGGGTGTCGCAGGTCTACTAGTCCACTTTCACATCTAAGGCCAGAGGTGTTGCTATACTTATACCACTCCATCTATATTTGGATCCGTCGTTACTGATCCGGGTGGGAGATTTGTTTTGGTCTCTGGTCCATTAACTCTTTTCCACTGGTTTTGCTAAATATCTATGGCACTAATTTTGACTGTCCTGACTTCTTTTCCAAAATATTTGACCTAACTTCTGAATATAATATGTCTAATATAATAATTGGTGGCGATTTTAACTGACATTTTGATCCTGTTTTGGATAGATCATCTACAAAAATAGCCCCCGCTACTAGACGTGTCAACATATGTATACATATACACTGTTTTTTATTTTATTCTATTTATTTAATTATTTATTTATTTTCCACCTTCGTTGTATATTGGTTTCTCTTCTTCTTACTTTAGCACCTTTGTGGTTCAGCTACCCAATTTCGCTGTGCAAGAAACTGCACAATGACAATAAAAAGCTCTAAGTCTCTAAGTCTAGATCCATGGCAGTTTTGAACAACTTGGTAAAATCACACAACATGGTAGACGTTTGGAGGATTCAGCATCCAAATGATAGGCAATATTCCTTTTTTTCACCTGTACATTGTAGCTTTACCAGAATAGATTACTTTGTTACAGATTCTAGACTATTACCTACTATTATCAGCTCTGCTTATCATCAAATCTTGATTTCTGAGCATGCCCCACTTACCATGAAAATAGATTTTAATTTACAGCCTCAAAGTTTCAATTGGAAATTCAATTCTACCCTTCTGTCAGACAAAGCTTTTTCCACTTATGTTTCCATTGAGATTTCAGATTTCTTAAAACACAACGACAACAGTGATGTCTCTGATTCCACTCTTTGGGAATCATTTAAGGCAGTATTGCGTGGCAAGATCATCTCCTTTCAAACATTTTTGGAAAAAAAACTAGATTAAATCGTCTGTCCCAAATTGAGTCTGAATGATCAACATTAGAGGAGGCACTTCGCCAATCTAACACAGAGGACATATCTAATGCTATTCTAAAACTAAAACTTGAGTACAATCATATTTTGGGAACCCAAGTCGGAAGCGATATTATTAAATTGAAACAAAGACACTTTGAGTTTGGAGATAAACCCCATAAATGACTTGCCAGACAATTAAAAGATGTGCAAGCCCATCGCACCATACATAAAATTGCCTCCTCTACCGGTGAATTAATTACTGATCCTAAGCTGATTAATGACAGATTCGTTGAATTTTTCAGCCAACTGTACTCTTCTAAATCGAACGCCACTGACTCTGAGCTTTTTAGCTTTCTTAATTCTCTGAGTATTCCAACCCTTACAGAATCTGCCACCCAAGCGCTTGAAAAAAAATCATTGCAAAAGTTTGTCTTCACGTCTTAATAAATTTTTGGGCACTTTAATTCAACAAGCTCAAACTGGGTTTATCCCAGACAGATTTGCTTTCTCTAATACCCGTCATCTGTTGAATGTACTGTATGGAACAAACTCTCCAAATTCAGCTGTTATTTCATTAGATGCACAACAAGTTTTTGATCAAATTGAGTGGAAATACCTGTTTGCTACGCTTGAGAAATTTGGCTTTGGTAGTAATTTTACAAATTTGGTACGTATGCTTTATGCACGGCCAAGATCATCGGTACTGACAAATTTTAATAGATCACATCCATTTCTACTTCACCAGGGGACTAGGCAGGGTTGCTGTTTATCTCCACTGCTCTTTGCTTTAGCTATGGAGCCTCTGGCTATTGCAGTTAGAAGCAGCTCTGATATTGTGGGTATATCCTGTGGTTCTGTCAAATCTACTATAACTCTATATGCAGATGATGTGGCTCTAACACTGTCTGATGCCAGGCTCTCTTTGCCTTCATCTCATTAACAAATTTGGACAACTCTCTGGTTTCACAATTAATTGGGACAAGTCCATTTTTATGCCACTGGCAGATGGGCTCGACTTTAGCTTCATCTCTAGCTTACCTTTTAAAACCACCAGCAGTCACTTTAAATACCTAGGTATTAACATTCCCAGAAGCCGTAAGCTACTATTTAAATTGAACTTTCAGGTCCTCATTGATAGTATTAAAGCTAAGATAGATAAATGGACTCTTTTCCCACTTTCTTTAATTGGATGTGTCAATATAATTAAAATGGTAGTACTTCCTAAATTATTCATCTTTTCCAAAACATACCCATCTTTCTCACTTCATCCTTTTTTAAAACTATCAACTCTATCATTTTGTCTTTCATCTGGGCAAATAAACCCCATAGAATGCACACTTGCAGAAACCCTCCTCTGAGGGCGGATTAGGCCTCCCAGTTTTCAGGTACTGCTATTGGGCTTGCAATGCCAGAACGTGGGTTTTTTGGAACAGTGTTTCAGCTGTTCCTGCTGTTCAGAAGTAGGGATGGGTACCGGTATCCGGTGCCATAATGGCACCGGTTCTGACATAAACGGTAGTAACCAGACCGAAAAGCAGCGCACATTTCGGTGCTTTATTTCTGTGCTTTTTTTTTCCTGAGATGTCATACACTTTGGATTCTAGCCAATCATTTTACCTTTCCGAGGATAGTAGGCGGGCCCAGGTCCGTAGGTTCTTTTAGAGCAGAGCTACAGATTAAAAATGCCCAAGGCAAAGCGGTCAAAGTCTGGCTGTACTTCACAGCAAAAGATGCAAACTCAGCAGCCTGCAACAAGTGCTTTAAGGTGATACTGTGCAAAGGAGGTAACTCCTCGAAACTGATGAAACACCTAGCAACGTATAGCATTTTGTTAAAAGCCGAGAAATGCACCGTATTTGATAGCTTGCTGTGAGACCTCACACCGAGCACATCTACTGCGGGTGGGTTGCCTGTTATCGGACCCGGAGTTAGCAACATCCCCCAAAAACCCAAAGAGGAGAGTCCTGGCCCCTAGCCCTGCCAGTGTAGCAGAAATGATGACGGATGATGATGGCAGCAGCAGCCGTTCTTCTCTGCGTGAGTAGCTTAATGTTGTTCGTGTGTAATTTACGTTGAGTAGGCTAACCACGTTATTACATTAATGCACGTAAGGTGAACTAGCCCTGGCCAAAAAGGCTAAAATGACCAAAGAAAAAGTGGAAAACAGTTAAACATAAGAGGTTTTTGGACAAAATTGGTGTTTTTTCCAATGATTAAGCACTGCTTCCAGCCAAGAGTGATACCATAAATCCCCTATAGCTGCAGAAAAGGCTAACATTGTTATCTTTTTACAAAAAAACAGCTGAACATGAGAGGTTTTTGGACAAAGTGTGTGTTCTCCATTCTTTAAGCACCAGTTCGAGCACCGTTTAAGCACCGGCACCGTTTCAAAAGTACCGGTTTGGTACTGGTATCGGATAAAACCTAAACAATACCCATCCCTATTCAGAAGGGATGTGTTCCTTCTTGGCCTTTTATAGAGGCGCACAATGCTAAATCAACTTTTGGTTCGTCACTTGATGGTATTCTGTTTTCTAAGCCAAACATACCTACCAAACTTTTAAGTAATGATTTTGTCCTAGGTCATTCTCTTAGGATCTTAAAGCAAGTTAGGGGTGCTTTGTGCCTTCCAGACCTATCCATTTTTGCTCCCATAACTGAAAACCTTTCTTTTTCACCTGGCTTGATGGACCCTGTGTTTAAGCTTTGGTCAGCATTAGGTCTTCACACTATTAAGGACCTCTACATCGACAATAGTTTTGCTTCATTTGCTCAGCTGCAATCAAAATTTATACTCCCCTCTGCTCATTTATTTAGATAATAGAGCCTTATTTAAACACTCTTTTGCCCATCTGGATAAGCCCCCTGCTCATAGTGACTTTTATGATTATTTGATTAAAAATCCCACTTCCAAACACCTAATCAGCCAGTTTACTACACTTTTTACACTTACAGCACCTACTAACCACATCAAGGATGCTTGGGTTAAGGACTTGGAAGTAGACATATCGGATGCTTTGTGGGCCAATGGGTTGAAGAAGATTAAAGAATGCTCTGTTAATGCCAGACTACAACTTATACAGTTCAAGGTCCTTCATCATTTGCATTTTTCTAAAACAAAGCTAGGCAGCATTTTTCCGTCTATTTCGTCTTTGTGTGACAGATGCAAAGCAATGGATGGAACCCTTGGTCACCTTTTCTGGTCTTGCCCCACACTCTGGAGTTTCCGGGCAGAGATATTTAATATATATAACCGGATTTATGACTTAAAATTAAAGCTGGATGGTGTACTTGCAGTGCTAGGCTGCTCCCTAACCTCATTGGCACTCAGACGTCCTCTTCAGAAAGCCTTAATGTTTGGCATGATTGTAGCTAAAAGACTTATTCTTAGAGCCTGGAAATCACCATCTCCTCCGTTGTTTAGGGTTTGGCTACGTGAGATGATTGCATGTTTGTATATTGAAGAGGTTCATTATCGTCTGGCTGACACTCATTTTAAGTTTGTCGAAATCTGGGGCCCTTTTCTCAATAATATTAACGGGGATTCAACATAAAATTTAACCCATTTGACTGCAGTTTGTGTTTGTGTCTGCACTTCTGCCGGACCCTGATTCCTTCCTGGTCTTGTTCCCCACATTTGGACTTGGGGAACTCTCTGTTGCCCTGTCTAACCTCACACAAAAGATCATCTTCTTTGGACACTGGTGTTTCTTTTGAACTTTTGATTTGTACTGGCTAACTGGTGTATTTTTTCTTTTCTTTCCTGTTTTCCTGTTTGGGTCTTTTTTTGTGTGTTTGGTTTTTGGTTTTTGTTTTCTTTTTTTCTGTGCTTAAATGTTATTATTTTTGAATCTTATGTCCTTTGTCTGGTGTGATGTTATGTAACATTGAACTTAAAATCTTAAAAATAAACATTTAAAAAAAAAAAAAAGATCAGAAAAGTTCAAATGTCAAAAAAGGTTAGAATAAAGAGTGTCTACTTTCTTTGTTATTCTACAAACTTAGCAAACAGTAACACATTTAGTATTTTCAGACTCTTTGGAACATCTACATCCATATATTCTTAAACACAGAAAGAACTGACTGTAAGTGCTCAAGCTAAATGATTTTTCAGGAAGTTTTTGTCAGTCTAATTTTGAGCTGCCCGCAGTACAAAAGAACTTCAGTTCCAATTTACTGCACCACTCAGGTAGCACCTGCTGGAGCAAAACACAAGCAGAGAGGCTAATCCTTGAAAATCCAGCAGAATCTGAGTGTTTTGTATTCGACTCTCCTGTTCCCGGATTAATTTGAGCTGAAATGAAATCTGAAATTGACTCGCTGAATACTTGCCTGTCTCTCAGTGGCAAATGGGTTGGGAAGAGGACACATACAGTATAAATACACACAATTAAAAATACAGCATGACAGTTCAGGTTTTACCAAATGGACTAGGCAGCGTGACATCTTGTGGGGTAAAGAGTAATTCTACTGTCAGATTCCAAAGTACTTTGAAAACCCAGGATGTGTCTTTCTTTGTAGACATTTATCTTTATTCTCTGAAATCTCATTTTATCATGTTTCTCTTTTTCCTGCTTTTCTGTTTACATTGCTGTGACTTATGATTGCTGCCTTTGTATCCATTTTCCATGTTTCTGCATGGCTCTGTCTGCCACTCTCCACCTCGCCACCCCTCCCCTCCCTCATTTCATTCAGAGCAGCCTGAGAAATCTCTAGAAATCTACTCCCTCTATTTCCCACCTGTCACTGGCAATCAGGCTCTAAATCTATCCAATCCACCGATCACACAGGAACTCACCGTGACCATTTGGTAATGCTGACAAGCACGTATGAGCCTCTTTCAGGTACCAGAAAGAGGCCACGTGTGCTACCATTTACATTCCCTGTGCCTCTGAATCAAGCCCTCTTTTTCTTTATTCATTAGAGGAGGTTTGTTGGCAGGCTGCTGCCTCTTGGTGGCTGCTGGAGGTAGGCTTGGTGCCGTTCACAGCTGGAGTTTTGTTGCTTCGTGGGGTTTTCATAATGGGAGAAGAATTCTCCTGGCACCCCTCACCATCTGTCTCAGAGACAACCCACCACCGTCCCTGCCTCCACCTTTACCTTCATCTTCTGTCTTTTCAACTTCCGTGCAGGTGTTCCTTCTTATCTCTAATCAGTGCTTTGTAAAAGGCCTCCAAAGTCTTCTCTATCTGTAAGCCAAGGCAAAGCAGCAATGTTAAAAACTTTTGCTACATTAACATGAGAGTTTTGTCCAAATGGAGGACGATTACTGTTAAACTCACCGTTAGTAAGTTGTGCAGAAGTTGTGCCCCAATTCAAAGGTAGGAACTGCCAAAGAACGTGACCCACAAAGATCCTCTCAGAGGATCTGAAAGCAGGCCTACCCCAAAATGGGTCAGTCTGACCTCAGAAATTTGTCAGTATGGCTTAAAAGTATTTCAGGCAGCAGTGTCTGAAACTCCCTCCCTCAGCTCCTTTCCATTGTCAGCATCAGGAGTTCTGTGTCCAACAAATCTAGTAACTTCCTAAAATTGGCAATCCAGTACAGAAATTCCATATGTCAATTTTAGATACTATTTGTGTCACTTTTTCTTGATTACAACACTAGAGAGTGTGCAAAAGGGTTCATCTTTATCCCTGTTTGTCTGGTTTGGAAGTGGGTCACAGCAGCTATCTGCCTTTTAATCTCTCACTGTGTCCTCCTACATATTCCCATAATCCCTTTTATGTTCCTGTCAAAGAAGTGTCCTTTTGTGTTGATCACATAAAAAGAACATGGAGTTTTTATTTTGATGCCTGTTGTACTGCAGATGCTTGAAATGTCCCTGCTTTGGAAAGTGGTTTACTGTAAGTTGCCCCTTCAGCTTCCTGCCGTGACCATTTTTCAAAACCAAATGTGCTGTGAGAATTATAGACCTGTAATTCAAAGTGTGTAAAAGTAATGTGGAACTGTTTCCCTAGTTTACTGGTCAGTTGAATCATATCTTTTTCTTCTTTTAAGATTTATCTGCGTTGTAGCTCAATAAAAGTGAACTGTTTGTTGCTGACACTAAAGAAATAATTCAAATCTTTACCGTGAAGTCACATGACCAGGGATCAGCGGCCTGGAATATCTGCCACCATTGATTAATTGGGAGGTTCATACATAATAAAGTCAAGATTTCACATGCTGCACCCTTTGTTTCCTTTTTGCTGAGGCCATGGAGATATTCACTCATCAGAAAGTGACGTGAAGCTGCACTTCAAAGTTGAACACACATCCCTTTTCTTTCACAAGACTGTTATGTTAATGCATGCACATGTCAATAAAGCTGCTGTACTGAGGCTTAGTGCTGAGCATATGTAGAGAGAGTGTAACCAGAATTACATTTTGCAAGTATTTTCAGTTCGGTTCAACTCAATTTTATTTATATAGCACCAAATCAAAGCAGCAGTAGCTTCAAGGTGCTTTATTTTGTAAGGCAAAGACCCTACAGTAATACAGAGAAAACTCAACAGTCACACAAGCAGGCACTTGGCAACAGTGGGAAGGAAAACCCCCCTTTAACAGGAAGAACACCCTGAAAGAACATGGCTCAGGGTTGGAGATGAGGGGAGGTTTCAGATGCAACATTTCAAATGACATCATTACACACACAAGATGTTTTCCATATCTAGTTTGAACATCTGTCTTACAAGCTACTGATGCAATAGCAATATTTCACATTTAGAAAACACATTATCAACATTAATGACTATAGAAGATTATTTTCATGGGTAAAATCTGCTCATTTAATTTGAAAAACTGGAAGTAATGTAATTTGTTTAAGAATTACTTTGACAGTGGATGTGTGGGAACAAAGTGGGAACATGTGGGAACTTGATTTGCTGTTGATCTGGTACTATAATGCATATTCTGAAGAATCAGTAAATTAAATTACAATAATCATTCCACTTATATGGGAATGCTGGACAGCTTAAACAAGTTCAAGTTATGGAGCTGGGTAGTATTTAGTATTATGTATGCAGCACTGGACTGATTAGCTTAGTGAACGTCAAGTTAGTGTAGCGATCTAAAAGTGTTCATTTCATTCATCTCTGGAAAAGATCTAAGGTTTTAGCAAGGATTATACTAATTTAATTGTATTTTTATTTGGGGCATTTGCTGTGACTTACTCTAGTTTTACTATTGCCAAAAAGTTAGAGTTAAGACTGGCTCATGATGTCATCAGCGAGCACGTGCGAGAACGTGATTAGTAGAAACTCACGAGTAAGAAGAGAGAACATATGTTAGCTGTGCTTCATGTAAACTCTAAAACTGAAGTGAGGGTAATAAAGTTGTCAAAACAAGAATGCAGTCATGTCTCTTTGAGGGTGCAGCATTAGCATTTACGTTAGCAATTTAGATTGGGGGGTTCTTTTGTCTCATTTATTCTTTATTTCTTACTTTGTTTTGCTTTGGGGGGGTTTCTGAGCTGCCATATTACATTCTCATTTTTTTACATTTCTTTGGTTGAATCTGTGAAACATTCCAAAAATAACACACTTTAGTAGCTATGAAAATAAACATTTTAGAGCACGTTGATTCCCACAGACCCATCACCAAAAAACTTTTCTTGGCGTTGTGTGCAGGGTGTCCCTAAAAAACAAGTGGACAATTGGAGAACGAAAAAAAAGCTAGCTAAATCAAACATCTACTGCAACAGTAAATGTAAGTCCTGCCCTAAGAAACCAAAAGAAATCCAACAAAGAACTGACATAGGATATGTAGAAATTAGTGCTGTCAGCGGTAATCTCGTTAAAATGACCTAAAGCCATAACCGCATTAACAGTCATTTTAACAAGATTAACGCTGACACCACTAGTAGAAATGCATCTGATACATCCAGTCGATCGACCTGTTAAGAAATATTTGCTAAAGAAGGGAAACGGGGAGAAAAGGCTCAGGTTTGCCATTTAGGTCTGATGCAGTGATGAATCCATATTTGAGTTTTTTGTTTGAATTATTGCCATTATGTATGTAGGTCACGAGAGAGGTACAAAAACATCTGTAAAACCCAGTGGAGGCTTTGTCGTGGTTTGAGGTTTCATTTTTCAACCAGTGGTGTCGAAGAAGTTTATGAATGCAGTAAAGCACCCTGAGATTTTTATTCACCATGAAATACGTGGATCAAATGCCAGTGCAGTCAAAGCATACCTGGATAGAAAGGTTTAACACTATCAGTCATGGATTGGCCTCCGCAGAGCCTCAACATTATCGAAGTAATGTGGGATCATTTTGACAGGGAACAAAGTAAAAGCAGCCAACATCCCTTGAGAACTATTCCTAAAGCTACTTAAGGAAATGCTCAGGCTGTGTTGACGAATAAAGATGCTCGTTAGATCTATAAACTCTGTTTTTGCTTTCTATATTGTATTTCCCAACAACAAAAACAAATGAGGGGTGACTCTAGACTTTTGCACCATACTATAGTGAAAACTGTCACAGCCCTTGTCAGTCCGTCAAGTCCGTCAACTTTGTCCACTTCGGTGCGTCTGTCCTCCGTCGCACAAAACAAACAGAAGCGGTGGCAGTCATACCCGCTATGCCTGATGTCTTTCCATTAAATTCCACTCATGCAGGATAGGAGAAACACTAAAGCAGAAATATGAAAAGATTGAGGCAGCAAAATGGTGAGTGACAAAACAGCTGATGCTGAAAAGCAGAGATGGAAATAGATGAAACAAAAATTGAAGCGACAAAATGGAGAAATAAAAAGAGTAATGTCAAGAAATCACTAGAGAGGGGAGGCTGGGGACGCAAGACAAACACGAATAAATAAATGACAGACGGAGCAAGAAATTTAGGCAGTTGAAAGGCAGAGGCAGCGCACAGACAGACGGCAAATTTGCAAAATTACCAATATCTGATATTGCCATCAATAAAAGCAGAGCTGACTCTCTATTTTAAGTTTGTTTTTTTTTTTGTTGTTTTTTTTGGAAGAGGCAAGAATTCACTTAGAATTTAAATTCACTTCATCTAATTTTCCACTAAACTCTTAAACATGGCAGCATCTTTATCGTTACACATTTGCATTCAGGTGTTAAGACAATGTTTTTCTCCATCCATTCGCTTCCGCTTATCCTTTTTCAGGGTCGCTGGAGCCTATCCCAGCTGTCATGGGGCAAAAGGCAGGGTACACCCTGGACAGGTCGCCAGTCTGTCGCAGGGATAACACACAGAGACAGACAACCATTCGCGCTCACATTCACTCGCACCTAGTGGCAATTTGGATTATCCAATTAACCTATCCCCACAAGCTGCATGTCTTTGGACGGTGGGAGGAAGCCGGAGTACCTGGAGAGAACCCAAGCAAACACGGGGAGAACATGCAAACTCCACACAGAAAGACCCCGGCCTGATGGTGGAATTGAACTCAGGACCTTCTTGCTGTGCGGCAACAGTGCTAACCACTGTGCCACAACAGTGCTGCCCCACAATGTTTTTCTATATTTTAAAATATGTCATGATCATTTTCAACAGAGAATTTTTAGGAAATTTACCAGACAGATAAGTCTAGACTGTTTGTGTATATAGTAAGTGTTAATATTGATGTTGATATTGGATGCCCAAAAGTGTCAGAATTATCTGACTGGATCTTTCCAGAAAGCTTTCCACCACACGTACAACCATGATAGCATCATCATACACCAATATGGTGTACAATTTATATGCTTGATATTTGTTATATTTGTTATACATGCATAAATAAACTGATAAATAAAATGTAAACGTTCAAAGATAAAAATAATGAGCATAAATGTGGAATAATGCAAATAATGTTCTGCTCTGTTGTGACCCGTGTTCTTGTACGTGTAATTTAAATAACTAATATTTCCTGTTTCCTGGTCTCTCAGGTCATCAGGTGGAGATCTTTTAAATGTTCCTAGAATCAGATCTGAGTATTGCTCAGGATTCTTTCACTTACTCTGGTCCTGTTCTTATGAACAAGCTGCCTGCTGACCTGAGATCAGTTACATCTGTGCATATATTTCACATATACTGTAAACTTACATAGGTTTTTATGTTTTTAATTTCTGTGTTGAGCACATTGAGTTTACATATAATGAATTCTGCTATATGATTAAAAGTGTCATTGTCATTGTGAGCAGTGTATGCAGTGTTTTCCCCCCCACACACAATTAGCTTAGGGAGGCTACCTGGGTATATTGCCAGCAGCCCTAAGACAAGGACCTGATTGATTTACTGGCAGACAGTCCTCACACCCTTATTTTAACAAGCTTGCAGCCGCCAAAGCCGAGGTTCAACCGCCAACCTGTTTTGTCTGATCCTGTCAGTGTTGTCATGCTGTGGTGGGACAAAGCCATAACTTCACTGTCTTGGTTTGCAGCTTTTCCCCTGTGAGCTGGTTCCTGTGTCACTACAGTGAATTCACTCAGGCTGCAGGGCAGAACAAGGACTACCACTGTAAACTACAGTAAAAGACAATGGAACTGAGTATCAGTGAGTGAGCCCATCCAAGGAACTGAGTGAAGAGACAGTTCATTCTCTCTGTTGTTTATATAGCCTATATCAGCGGTCCCCAACCCCCGGGCCTCGGACCGGTACCGGTCCGTGAGTCGTTTGGTACCGGGCCGCGAGAGTTGAGGCTCAGGTATGAAATGCATGGTTTTCAGGGTTTTTATTGGTTTTCAGCGTTATTTTATTATCGTTTTTATCGTTAACTCGGTTTTCCTGGGTCTTTTCACGTGTGTTGTGAATAAATCTTCTTTTTTTCGGTACCGGTACTAGTTTTATTTTGTTGTATTTATCCGCGACACCTTAAAGGCCGGTCCGTGAAAATATTGTCGGGCATAAACCGGTCCGTGGCGCAAAAAAGGTTGGGGACCGCTGGCCTATATAATATGATTTACTTCTGTAGTCACAAAATCTCCTTTTGTGCACACATGCACACGTCCCCAGCAAGAACTTCAGCCTTTAATAATTGTTGGAGAATGATTTAGTTTTTAGTAGTCAGAAGCTGGACCATTTGTCCTGTAGGACATACTTTTCATGAACTTTTTAAGTTGTAACCTGTCAGACAAATTCTGCACAGCTCTATTAGCCCGCAAGTGGGATATTTGTCTGGAAACAATTAATGCAGTGAAACAATAAAATATTCAGTCTTGTTCATTTAATTAATCATTTCTGCATTCTCTATATTAGTGCCTGTATTTTCAGCTGAAATCTGCCCGCCTGTCACTCCTCTTATTGACCCTCCGCCGCCTCCATCATTTCATTATTCCCATGAATCCTGTCTGCCTCGGTGTCTTTTACAAGGCCCCTCTGTTTTAATGTTATGGACAGAGTGGATGAAACACAGTGTTCTTGTGACAGCTCCAGCACTCTGCCTCCAATTGACCTGGTCCCCATACTACCACAGTTAGTCCCGTTTATGGACAGTGGAAGCCATAAATCTATGGTACAAGTGGACAGAGTCAGAGCACAGTCAAAGAGAAGGAGCATGAAGGCTAAACTCAGGTTTCCAAATCCCACTTCCTGACTTTGTCACCTCTGATAGTCCCTATACATTAAAATAAGGAAGATAATACTCTTGGCCTGATCTAAGACTGCTACAAATACTACAGTAAATTGCTCGATTGTTAACTATTTTATTCTTTTAGTCCTTTGTGCATCAGCTGGTGTATTTGACTCTATAGTCTCTGTATTGAATAGAGAATCAGGCTGTTTAGTCAGTGTATTAAAAGTGGAGCCTTAAAACATATTGGTGCACATATGGCTGTACCACTCATTACTGGGGGTTGTAACTGTGTTAAGTCTAAGCTAACCGTATTGTGAAGCATAAACAAATGTAATTACCTTTCAAGTGTATCAATTGATGTAATTATAATCACATCAATTAAAAGTGGGAGCTCATCTAAAGAGGGTTTATGCAAAGAAAGGTGACATCCTTTCACAAAGTTATTTTTGAAGGGCTCATTTCATGACGTAACACTCAGATTTGTACTTTGTGGAGTCTTCTGGCCTCAGATGACATTTAATGTAAATACATGCTTCAAATCCTAAGAAACAAACAGGATGATGAAGAGATCGTGTTCCCTTTGTTAGGAAAGACATGAATTATTGGCAGTAATGTCCATATACTATACTGCAGTAGCTCATGTTTACACTTCATAAAAACCAGAGTTTATTTACTGATTTACTGTTAATAAAAAAATGTTTTAAAAAAAAATGTAAAGTTTCCCTGATGTTGCTATTATACTGAATGAATTCAGACTGTGATTCATGCTTTTATTTTTGCTGAGTTACTGTACTGATCTTATAAGAGATTACTGTGGATTCACCGTAGAAGCATATTTTAAATGATATGCTGTGCTATGCTGTAGTATAGTATTCTACGGAGCCCCGGAGGGGACATGGGAGAAAAAAAAATTAAGACGGACTTTTGCGAGATCTCGCAAAACAAACTCGGGATCTCGCAAAACTTTTGCGAGCTCTCGCAAAACAAACTCGGGATCTCGCAAAACAAACTCGGGATCTCGCAAAACTTTTGCGAGATCTCGCAAAAGTTTTAGCCGCATTCTTCCCGTTAGCTTCGAGCTAACGGGAAGAATGCGGCTAAAACTTTTGCGAGATCTCGAGCTAACGGGAGGTCTCGACCTCCCGTTAGCTTCGAGCTAATGGGAGGTCGAGACCTACTACAGCCGGGAGGAACACCGCTTTCCCGGCACATCGTGCCTCGACCTCCCGGTCGGCTTCGAGCCGGCGTCCGAAGAATGCGGCTAAAACTTTTGCGAGATCTCGGGAGGTCGAGGCACGATGTGCCGGGAAAGCGGTGTTCCTCCTGGCTGTAGTAGGTCTCGACCTCCCATTAGCTCGAAGCTAACGGGAGGTCGAGACCTCCCGTTAGCTTCGAGCTAACGGGAAGAATGCGGCTAAAACTTTTGCGAGATCTCGCAAAAGTTTTGCGAGATCCCGAGTTTGTTTTGCGAGATCTCGCAAAAGTTTTGCGAGATCCCGAGTTTGTTTTGCGAGAGCTCGCAAAAGTTTTGCGAGATCCCGAGTTTGTTTTGCGAGATCTCGCAAAAGTTTTGCGAGATCTCGCAAAAGTCCGTCTTAATTTTTTTTTTCTCCCATGTCCCCTCCGGGGCTCCGTACTATTCTATGCTATGCTATGCTATATTATGGTATACTATTCTATGATATGCAATGCAATGGTATACTATTCTATGATATGTTATGCTATGCTACAGTATGCTATTCTATGATATGCTATGCTATGGTATAGTATGCTATTTTATGATATGCTATGCTATGGTATAGCATGCTATTCTATGATATGCTATGCTATGGTATGCTATGCTATGGTATGCATGCTATGGTATAATATGAAATGACCGATTCTAAACTTCATTATTTTCAAATAAACTTTCTGATTCATTTTTTATTACAATAAAAATACTTTGTGAATCAAATATGATTATATATGATTTTATGTATTATACCATAGTGATAACAATGCTGTGTCATAAAAGCCACAGACATGCAGACGTACTCCTGTAGCATTGGTCCTCTCACCATCAATCACTGACTAAATTCAGTCATTCTGGTCAGTGAGCTATAGAATGGAACAGCTGCAACCTTTGCTAACAATCAAACAGTATATGTAATGAGCGTATATTTGTATTGTGTCATAACACATTCATACCAGCATTTTAAGTTAAATGTAGCTTTCACACCTAATAGCGAAGCCACTGTGGTTTGGCCACAAGTGCACTGCTTTAATCTTTGCAGGATGGACTCTCTCATGATGCTGCAAGTTTTTCAAATACAGAGAGAACCAGCTGACTCATCGGGTTGTGACCTATGTCTCCCCAACCAACCATTCAGATCACCTTCACCGCATGACTATACCACTAACTCAGTCAAGGGTTACTGGTCACACATATTCTAAAAACTATTCCTCGTCTTTGTTCTCATTTAATAAACCACAACCGCTCTGAAGAGCATAAAAAGAAAAATCCCTCATTCTGTAGCCACTGCGGGAAATTGATTTTACATTCGGAGAGAACTTTCAGTCTGCATTGAAATGCTCAGGTTGTTTACTTGAAACAGATTGGTCTCAGCGTTCTCCTGGAGATGTGTTAAAGTCACACAGTCACACTTTTCCATCCACTTCACAGAAGGTCAGTCCCAGACACTTTCAACAGCATATCTGTATTCATCACATCTCCATTCACAGCAAACAAGCAACCCGCGGGCAGCCAGCGGCGCGGTGTCATCTCTCTGCAGGTACTGCATGTATGGCCTCTGGCTTTTATTCCAACAACATTTGGTTGTGTGTATATCATAGTGACATTTGCATTCAACCCCTGATCTGTCCAGCTTGAAGAGATTTGCTTGCAAATGTGAGCTTCTCTTTCTCGGCAGCCGTGTCAGTTGTGATCTTCTTCATACTTTAAGCAGTTTCTTGTTGTTTTGTAAATCTGAAGCAGAGAAAAGTGACCCAGACCGATTGGGTAGGAAGTTATTTTACTCATTTTTCTTACAGTTTTCAAGGAGAAAAACAACTGTGGAGAAGACTGAGCAAACACATAGAGGGAAGGGACAGATGGAGGGGGGGGGGGAATGGGAGAAGTAAGAGTAGGAAGATGTGGGTCAAGATGGTTCATTCTGTGCAGACTTCACAGGAACAAGGACAGAGTCTCCTTCATGAAGGCACAGAGTCTCCTTCATGAAGGCACAGAGCATCAGCAGCACCTGAGGTTAGTTTAGGTCTTCCAGGTAAAGTTTGTCATTTTAATCATCGTTAACCTCCAGTGATAACAAAGAAATTAGAAAAACAGGTAAACACAATTTCAACTTTGCACAGTGAGTCTTTAACATTTTAATTTTTCCCACTTGCCAGCAAAATGACAAAAGATCTCAGCACACACAACAACCAAAATCCACAATAATCTTAAGTGCTCATTTGTCACATAAAATTAATTTCATTTCATGTAATAATTTCATTTGAACATAACACAGATTTAAAGTAGAAAAATAAATTTTGTATTTCATACATTTTTCTAAAGCCAAAGTTTTGAGTGCATAACAGCTGGTGCTGTCACCAGATGACATCTGAAAATGAAACCACTGCGCTGTGCAAAAAGAAGCTGAAAAAATCGTGCAGACTCCCGTGTTAAAATACCACACATAAATAGGTTTACAGCCTTGAACAAGGCCTAGAGCTTCTTTTCCCATTTATAACAACTGCTTTGCAGTGGAATTTTTATCTAGCTCATCATTTAAAAATTTTTAAGGCTTAACATTTGTCCTATCAGGAGCATCCACTCATTAATAACTGACAGCTATGCAGCTAGCTGATTCGATGACCTAGACCCTTCACCTGTATTTGTGGCAATAGTGCCTCTTGTAGTATTTTAATTGCAGTTATCTTACATGTAAGATGCTTTGTGGTTCAATAAATCCAAGACATTTTTGCTGAGGGAAAATTTAGTATTTCATCTGTATGTTACTTAACACTAGATAACCAGTATCTGTGTCTATGCAGCTCAGCTATAGACTCTGTTGTGGAAGTTTTCCATTAAATAAAGCCTGCAGACGAGTGGTGAGCGGTAGCTAACATTCTTTAATCAAAAACTCAAAGAACATAAAAACCCAAGCTTGTGGCGAGCCTGCATGATCGCGGGGCAGACGGTCAGCAGAGTCTCCTGAGCCTAACATGGCTCTCAGTTAAATACCTTCTTCAGGAACAAAAGGCAGTACACAGCTGTTTCACACCTTAAGGTTCACACTCCCTTGCTCCCTCCCAATGTTTACAAAAGATTCTTCCTGTGGAGTTGTCTGCTTCCCTCAACTTCCTTACTAGACCCCCACCATTTGTCTTATAGTATGAGTCTGAAACATGTTTAAAAATCCAGTGGCACCAAGGCATCATACAATAAAATAATGTGATTAATACATAAGTAAAAGAAATTCCTATAGACTCAGTGGACCAGCCTTGCTAACTAAGCTTGCTACATTAGTGCCTAATTTCTGAATTTCACCCTCTTCTCTTGTGGCTCTAAAAGACAAACACAACAATGGCCAAAGATCAAATCAATCAAAAACAGATGTCTAGATCCCTCTTTTACAGTCTGTGTTGATCAGTGGTAGGTGAGGCGTTGTGGAACACAGATAAGTCTGAGTCACCGTTATTGCATCCAGAATTGCTCCACCAAAATGAATCGGTCCATTTTTCTGCAGGTAAAGGTAAAATACTACATCCAGCTGGATACCAGCTTTGTCTCAGGTGTTTGGATGTTGTCGTCTTTAGGGGGTACTCATGGACACCAGCTGGTGAGGGGATACAGGATGCAGTGGACGGTCTTAAACCTGCAGAACACATAAGTCACGAATAATTACTCAGAGGTGGTTAACAGCTATTGTTAATGATGGTGGGGGGGGGGAGGCTTTTTCTCTAAAGGACTGGGTGACACCAATTGGAATTATTATTTTTAGTAAGGCACTGAATCTTATTGGCTCCTTCCACACATTTCCCTGTGTGTGCACAAAGCTGAATGATTTAATAGGTATCAACTCATCACTGGTGACAATAAACAAATCACCTGGAAAAGAATGTGTGTGAATTATTATCCTTACTTTTATCATTCTTTTCTGGGAATGGGAACTTCTGAAATCTATCTATTAAATACCAAAAATTGCCTGCACAAATATCTACAGCAACAAAGATTACAGCAGAGCATCTGTGTTTCTTAAATGTTATGCTCCCCATTCACAGTGTGATATAGCAGTGGGTCCTAAAGTGCTGAGATTAATAAATAAAATTAATAAATAAATATTACACTAACATAGTTAATTCCTTATTGAAAGTCAAAACTGTATTCTGGCTAAGATGTATATAAACATTTTTAAGAAAAATCAGCCTCATGAAAGTCAGCCCCACTTGACAGAGTTAAATCTACAGTGCTGCTCATTAATGTTATAAAGGTGAAAACTGGGTATTTATAGTATGCACGGTGCGCTGGGTCATCTGTTGATTTGCATGTGTAAACACTTATCTGTGGCTCTGTACTTTCATCTAACAGCAACTGCAGAATGTCAACTAGAGGGCATCTGATGAATATCTCGTGCAATTATCCATTAATAATTTCATATTTTCCTATTATTTATACATTTTTACTTCCAGAAAAGAGATTATGTTCTGGCCCCTTTGAGCTAGAGTCGCACAAGGGAGAACAGGGTTTGGAGACCACAGCTGGACAGCAGGACCAAAATTATTGTGACTGTTTGCAATGACCCTGCATGTCTTTGAAATGGTTGCTCTGAAGCAGGGACCAAGTCTGCAGAACAATTCTGGTGTGTCAGGACGGCGATAAAACAGAAGTAAGATGGAGTCAGTTTATTTATCAGTCTGCAACTGAATATTGTTAAGCTGGAAATTACATGCAGTCTGTTTGTGATAATATGGCAATTAACGGCAACGAATCAGCAAGACCTGCAGATCTGTTGCCATGTGCATACAAAGAAATTCATATTAAACAGAAAATTGCATTAGCTGCTTATATTCAGAGTGCAGCCTGAACCTCAAAGATTTGAAACAAAAGAAATTCCAACACAGAGAGAAGTGAGTTAACTGCAAAATGACTTAGGAGGTCAGCAACCCTGCTTTTATATTGGAATATAAGCTAAATAAATAACCAATAACCAAAATAAAGCCAGATGGTAACCAGCAGAATTGAGGCCCATTGCAAAGAGCCACGTTGCAGACTGCGTTTATCCATTAGATAGCAGTTCATTGCACACCTGTCTGAGAGTGAGTGCACTCGATCAGAGTTTGACCACGATTGTTTGAAGACAGGTAACCTGTGCAATCACCATGCAGTTTAAAATGAGGGTGGCTAAGAGGTTGTGGACCTTTTGGGCAACAAGAAGTTGGAACACCCTCAACTTCTCATGGACCGGTTGGTCAGTGCAACTAATTGCCAAAGGTTGCCAAAGCAAAACAACACAAATGTTTCTTAGTTGCAAGGAAACATTGCCAGAATATATTGATATTATATACATACATATAATATCTAAATTACCTAACATACAAGTTCAAACTTGTGTGAATGAGCCATTAGTTTGTCTGTTAATAGTTGGCAGGAAAAACACCATTTTTCGATTATATACAGTTCAAGCCTTTGTGCAGACAGATGAACCTGTGACCTACTCCTCTCAGGCCGAAGGGAGGGCAAACACAACCGTGCACTAAACCAGAGGATGGGAGCAAATGGAAATGCCACTGTGAAGCATTTGTGGTGATATGTTCTTACAGCTGAGGATGAAGGAAACCGGAAAAGACAAACACATCTGTTGTTCCATTGTGTTACATCAAATTGCTTTTATCTGGGAGTGAAGATAGAACAAGATCAACTGGAGCCAGAGGGCTGTCATGCCTTAACGTAAGATCATGAGAGACAAAACTGAAAACTCGGAAAACTGAGAGCTGGAGATTTCTACAGCAAATGCCTTTAATAAACAAGAGCTTTATCACTGAAGACGCACAATAAATGCATAAGCCTAAAATTATAATAATTATAAAACACTTACAGTATTTTTTATATATTTATCTTATTTTATTAATTGTTTAGGGTTTTTTTGCGGTGGAGAAAGTCGTTTTCCCATGTGTCTGAATAAGTGACGCATCCAGTGGCTCAGGACATAGAACGGGTCATTTACTAAGCAGAAGGCCGGCACGTTGATCCCTGGTTGCCTCCTCGGGCAAGATATTGAACCCTGCCCCCCCACCCCCATTTATAAATCTTCAAATGGAGGTGGCAAGACATGCAAGACTACTAGAACCCTGATATCTCAGATACCTTAGATCAGGGGTGTCAAACATAAGACCAGGGAGGACAGAATCAGCCCTGCAAAGACTCTAATCCAGCCCACTGGACAGCTTTGGAAAATGTGAAGGCGGGCAAACGTTTTCTTTCATTTACTACAGCTGCATTTCTTTATCGTTTAGGAAACACTGAGACATACTGCTGAAATTTCACTTCTTCTTGTATTAAGATATCTCAGGGATTAAATGTGCAGTTAAACTTCTTTACACTGACAGAAAGATCATAGTAGGCTGTCTCTGATGTCAAATCAGTTTGACATCCCTGCCTTAGATCAACGGGGTGTGGACTTTTAGTGAGTCCAAGAGCAAAAAGAATGCACGGGGAGAAGCTGCTAGTCATTATGCAGCACTACACTGCATAATCATACAGCATTCATCTGTTGAATGGTCTTAGTAACGCTCATGTTTTATGCTGTTTTCACACATCAGTAGGGTCATATTGTGGGGTGCAGTAACTTTTGCAGACTCTGAGGGGAGCGCTGTTTGTAAAACACGTACTTGGCATTCATAGGACAGAGGTTAAAATGTAATGCTCTGCTCAAGGAGTGAGGCATTGTCCTGCAAAACAAACCTTAACATTACTGTGACACAACCCTGCTAAATTGGCCAAACACATATTCAAAATTGCTTTGTGTAGTTAAAAATTACTTCTACTAAATATGGGGGAAGAAAATGCAACCAAAAAATGAAAGAAGAGAACTCAGGTACTTTGAAAAAGCAACAAAATGCCTAGAGACACTGTATTCACGCTGAGAAAAAAGCACAAGCACACAGAGATACAGAGCTCTTCTTACATGATCCACTCTATCTCTAGTGCCTGGACCTGGATTTTTAAGCTCAGTTTTTGGTCATAATCTAGTATCGCAGTTGCACTCATGATAATTTTAGACTATGTGAGTATTATAACCTGTCGTGTAGTGGTTTTGGCATCCAATAAGCCTTTAAAACCAAGCCGCAATTAGCATAAAAACCCTACAATAATTAGAGTTTGATCCATTAGTCTTTAAAAGTGACATATGTTTTTTAATGTTATGTCATTTATGTACAAAGGGAGCCAGTGGAACACTAAACACAATAATGTCAGCAAGGACACATTTCTTAGTACCCCTCATTTACGAATGAATATTGCGAGAAACAAACCTGGAGGGATCGTCCTCCTTCGAGAAGCTCCCTTTTACCTCGATGCTGTTCATCTTATTCTCGAATATCCCATAGCTCAGTGTCACCTGCAGATTAGAAAGCACACGAGAGTAGGAAGAAGTGCATTTGCTTGGACACCTGTGTATAAAACCGCCTGCTACTACCTGCTGTGGTATGCTTCTCTGGCTGATGAGCAGCAGGTTTTCCAGGTGCGAGTGGAATAAAGGACAGTGGACCATGGAGATTCCCAGTCGCTTTTCCACAATAAAGCCCACAGTGCAGTCATCAGGAAGACGGATCTTAGCTGAAGTTCTCATGAACTGGGAGCCACTGGCATACACAGGGAAAAAGAGCCTTTCTCAATATATTCTCACATAACAGAGTGTGCAATACATCCACATTTACTGTGGGAGAAATTTAGCACCATAAACTGTCCAACTTTTATCTGAAAACATGTGGTTGGGCCCATTGACTGTTTACTGTGCATATTTTACTGCTGACCTTTTCCAAAGAACTATTTTTGATTGGTTCTCTAGCTCTACCTGTAGCCCTGGGCAGCTATTAGTTCCAGCTCTTTGAGAGAAGTATAAATACAATGTTTCAGAGACAGACGGAGAAACCAAAAAGTCAAAACAGATACAGCACCAATTTTGTCAGTCAAAAGATTAACAAATTGCTACAAGATCATTTACAGAATGAATATCATGTTGTAGTTGTTGTAATCAAATTAGCCACTGAGACCATAAACACAGCAATAAATAATTTTGGTGGAAAATCAGTCCTGTTGGTATTTGGCGCAGTAAAAAGTAAGAGGAGATTTATTAAGATCGCAAACTGATTTATTAACATTCGCAATGTGCAATTTACTCTAACTCTGCTGATGTAGCACTGAAAAAGTATCTCTTGTGCTTTGTGTTTGATTTGACAGCATTAAGTGAACTGATGAGGCAATGCAGAGATTTAAGAGCATGTGTAGGAATTTCAGTCGACCCCGTAGTGTACAAAGCAAAATGACACAAGAACAGAGCAAACGGAGCGATGAAGTTGGCTTTGGAGCTAATGCTAAAAAAATAATCAGGCCTTAGATGGACATCAGGCAAAGGAAGTGTATTTTGATGTTTGTTTGTTTTTTGATCACGGTGCTGATTGCTTTTATTCTGATCAATGCATTTCCATTAAAAAACAATGTTTTCTCCAATAAATTTTCATTATACTCCAATGAAACAGTTACAAATTCAGGACCATGGACAGCGCATCCATTTTATTTTTCATGAGCTCGTCTGAGCTGTGCTCTAAAACATAACCACAGGTGCATCACAATATGTGAGATATAGATCGCAGATACATACATATAAGATTCCCACATGAGATCTGCAAATCCTTTTTTTTTTTCCAAACAAATCAGAGTAAAATTGTGCTGGTACTGTTGACCTGTTGACACCACCAGTCTGAGAGTATAGAAATAAACCTTTGTCATTGCCAGTTGTTCTGTCTCTTGAAGGGATGTAGTTTATTTTAATGCAAGAATGCTACAGATCACGATGTTTACAGTCTTACATCGGAGTATGTCAGTTACTGAACATCATCTGTTAATGTGCGACCCTGCTCTAAATAGATTGTCTCTTGGCAGGTGGGGTCATTTTTCTATATTTGTCTATAAAGGGACGCGCAACCAGAGAAGTCGCCCCCTGCTGACCGTTAAAAAGAGTGCACATTTAAGGCATTTTAGAATTGGCTTTGCTTTTTCAAACCAGAGGTTTACTTGTGTTAGCATTTATGATTTAATTAGTTTAACATTCGGTGCTTTTTCCATTAAAACTGATGAGATATGTTAAAACAAGTTTATATCATTGAGCATTAATGCAAGTTCCCTACAACAATGTAAAGAACAGGAGGTCTTCTAAAACTAGAAAATCTGCACACTTATTAAACAAGAAGCCATTTTTACAAACAAATATTTAAAACCAGTGAAAAAAATGCTATAATGAGTAAAAGCCCCAAACATGTTTGGTTTGAATTCATATTAGCATTACATAGATGTAATTGTCTGTGTGCTTGTGTTTTTTTTCCTCACTGTCTTATCATCATCGTCCCTATAAATCACACACGCACACGCACAAATTGTAAATACCTGGCCCACGGAGCCATCTTCTCTGCCAGTCTTCGACTCAGGCAGAAGCCTGCTCCACCTGTTGCAAACCAGAACTGCACCTCCCTCTGATAGACAACACACAGAAATTATTAAGAGATACCGTATAAAAATAATCACAAACTAATAATGACTGGACTGGGTGTCGTATGAGAAAAAATGCGGTTCCAGTGGAGATATACCACAGTTTCAAACCATAAAGGAAACAAAAACTCCAGCTCAACTTTTGCTGCAACATGTTGTGACAGTACAGTAGACAGAACAGTCACTGAAGCGCTGCACTATTCCTGCTGTGGTAAAATGTGCTTATTAACCATTGTAAAGTACTATGTGAAATATTAGTGCTTTGCAGAGGGTGCAACTCTGGCTGTGAAATGTCACTCAAATGTTTCCAAGGAAAAACTCCTTTTAGCCACTTCAGACTCACAGTAGATGCTGTTATATTTATATGGCAGTTGTTGTTACCGAGTGTTATTTGAGCATGTTGCAGAACTTTTTACTTGTGTGACTTTTTTCAATTTTTTTTAAGATCAACACTCATTGCTTGGGGTTCACATTTTTCTAAACAGTGTGTATACATAGACTATAGGGAAAAAACACATACGAACAAAGGAATATGTTTTACTTGATTGTCAGTTTTCACAAATAGGGGAACCTGCTTCACTGTACTTGGTAAAGCTGCTGAAGGAAAACAGTGAAGTGTAGATCTACTGAAAAAACATATATTGACATAGAAATAAAAAATATATAAAAAATAGCATTGCACCTGGTGTGGGTGCCCCTTATAATTGCATGTAGGTAATTCAATCAAAACTAAATAAATTACAATACTGAATTACTATATTAATTTTAGCAGTAGTAAGACTGACAATAAACCCCAATATATGCCATTTATTTATTATAAACCTGCTATGATGTCATAAAGCAAACAAAATCGAATATTTCACAGTTTCTAGCCAGAAAAAAAAGGTGAAATGTGTAAAAGTGGGTTAATTTTTTATCATTGGATAACTGTCTGTATGAAGCTTTGACAAAATCCAGTTTACTATGAATACTACTGTCCTATGTTTATAATAGGGTGTGTTTTAGAACACAATATGGCTCACCTGGTGCTAAAAACTACAAAGTGACCATCAGTTTGTAGTGAACGTTTTTTAGGTGAACGTTGTGAAAAGTAAATATGGTGCCATCATTATTATGCCACAAATTTCACTAATCTATACTTTCTAGAAATCCAACACAAACAACATCTAACTCAACATCTAAAGGAACTTTTGAACTATATAATGCTTCGCTCTTATCGACTTATCAGTTTGGGCATTATGAGCCCAACTGTAGGAGCAGGTAAGTGCGAAGGACCTGATTTCATGAATTCTGGAAGAACACTGAAAATTACAATTCTCCAGATCATCACTGATTGATTAGACACACTGTTGCCACTATCTGTCACACACCTGATATTTGCTGATTGGCTGGAAGAAATCCATGTACAGTAGTTGTACCACCTCTCAGTGATTTATGGGGGGGGGGGGGTTGATGTCCATTTAAGGTACCAAATATTATTCATGGCCCAATAAAGAGCTAAAGCCTTTAAAAGCTTTGGTTGTATTAACTCTTTTAAATTGTGTTTACTTTTGTTACACACATATAGAAACTCACACCAACAGACATACACACATATACTCATCTGGGAATACAGAACAAATCCTGAAGCAGAAAAAACACAGAAAATACAACACAAGCTCACAGTGAATGTTATAAATATTTGCCACCATTTCACAGACACACAATACCTCTGCTATATCAGAGGAAATCAGAAGAGGAAAAGGGCCTCTATGACTTAACCTAAGTGTTCTCGGTTTCTCTTTCAGGCGTGTATTAACTGCTCTGGTTTCCAGTCTGTTATGAATAGTACATCTTTATCTTCTAACTTTGAGCCATTTCTCAAGCAACTATTGTGTTTTTCCTTCTCCTGTTGCTTAAATTGCTCAGTTGATATTTTGCCGGGGTAAATGTGCTGCCTTGTTTTCCTGTTTGTCACAGCAGGCAGATAAAGAATTTAACTCATAGAGCGAGCTGTAATTGCACAACTAATCGGGAGCTTGCAAGATTTCTTTCCCTTTCTGTTCTTCATTCTTCTCTTTTTACTTCCTGTTCACTAATTTTCTTGTAAAATTTAACCTGTGAAAAATGTACTTGTCCTTCCTTCCTTCCTTTACTTTACTTTAATTTCCTCTTTCCTGTACATCTCTTCAAATAAACTTCTCTTCCTTTTTACTATTCCTGTTTTTTTATCTCTTCCCCTTCCTTTTTACTTCCCATTCCTTCCCACTCCATTCCTTTCTTTTCCTCCTTCCTCTGATCATTATCCTTCCCGTTTCACTATAGTGACAGGAAATCGGAAAAAAACTAGGCAGCAAGATGTAAGAAAATGAGATGAGGAGACAGAGAGGAGCCTGACATCGCTTTTTTTTTTTTGTTTTCACTAAAGGGAACAGAAAGAAGGAAGGAAGAGGGGAAGAGAGAGAAAAAGCAAAGCAAAGATTAATAAAGATCTATTCTTCCCTGCAAATGGCTGCAATCAGAGCAGAGAATGTGACACGAGGGAGACGGAGAGAGTCATTTCAAGAAACGAATGAGAGAGACTGTAAAGTGCAAGAGGGAAGCAGAGAGAGACAGAGCACGACACCCTATTCAGAGAGCATGCTGGAGTCAGGATGCTCTTTAACTCAATAGCAGCATTAATTCTGTAAACTCAATAACACACATGCATACCAATTTAGGCGCACGTGCACCGCACACACTCATGCACACACGAGGACATGTGTATTCAGAAGAAGATGCTGCTGACCTCAGGGGGAGCAGTGGAGAGTGAAAATGAAGAAAACAGAATGGATGGTATGGATTTTGAATGGCAGCGGTTAACCTGACTTGGGTGAAATTTGACATAAAACCGATAGGAGCAGCTTCAGCTTTGTTTTACTGTTTAATGGTGCCTGCAGAAGACCAGCAAAGCCAAAGATCAAAAAGAAGAGAAAGAAGAGAAGCATGATGGATAGACAAACGAAGGAAAGGAGGGAAAAAGGAAAATGACCATTGGAAAAGAGGGTTTTTTTCATAAGCTCCTTGTGTAAATTACATGTGATCTACAGACTCCAGCAGTTCTTGACAGGGACGGTGTCCTCTGACATCAGCTGCTCTCTCTGCTGTGTGAGCAGGAGGGAAAACCCTGGCTGCTTTCATTCATCTCATTTTTAGTTTTCCCTCTTGATATTGGAAATCTTCACTCTGTGGTGACCCATCCTCTTACCTTTACAGCAGCAATATTTTTTCATCTCATCTCTAGGATTTGTTACTCATTCTATAATCAACACCACTGACATGCATAATGCTGACAACTTACTTTATGTACCATAAAAATAAAATGTTGCCATGGTAATGATCATGGTAAGAGATATGTCATGATGACCTTTCTAGATGTCTTCTCTAAGTTCCCCTCACTGAGCACACAGAACAAACTTATGTTTAATGTGCTGATGCATCACAGTGATCTGAACTCTCTCACCTTTTGACATTGAGCCTAATAACTGAACTGAATTAGTCATTAATTCAGCTGAAATTTGAGGATTGAATGTCGTACTTGGTTCCTGTAGTGCTAACTACCTGCTATATCATTAATTGCTAATTGTGTGTTGGCTCTAAGGGAACAGTGGGACAGCTTATGTGGAGGAATAGAGAGCGAAGACACCAGCATGAAGAGAAACATATATGTGTATATATATTCAGGTTTTACACTCATGTTTTCACTAACCACGTGAAAATTAATGTGACATTACTGTAAGGCCAAGTGAGTGGAGCACCAGTTACAGCAGTCATTTCATGCACCGCTGTAACATCAGCAGGCAGTCGCATCTATCTAAGCCCGCCGTTAAGGCGCAGGAAGCCGCGGCAGCACTCTCCTGAACAATAGGTGTCACCACACAGAAGACACAGTCGTACACTTGTCTCTTCTGTCCAGCTCCAGGGACGTGGCAAGCAACTGCAAGATATCATATTGCAGATCTACATTTGGTCAGTCAGCTTTTTCCATAAAGGCTTGCCATCTGTGGAACACACTTCCAGCCCAAATCAAATTGATTACAGACATCAGATCCTTTACATTAAAGGTTCAAATCTGGTTAAAGGGAAAGCCGAGATGTAGTCATTTGATTGATGATGATTTTAATTTTATTTTTAATTTATTGTCTATTAATTGTAATTGTATTTATGATGTAATTTGGTTTTATGAAAATGTATGTTTTATTGTAAAATGTATCAATTTTAATTGTAAGCCCAACAAGGGACAATTGTTGAAAATTAGCAATAGCTATAAACTTATGTGCGTTACATCAGTTTCATATTTTTGTACTTGGACTATGTTAAACTGCACTGTCCCTTTTAAATAAATAAATTCAAATTCAAAAACACCATAAGGCTCCAGTAACACAGGCTTAGAGACTGGGAAAAATGTCTATTCCCAAACTGGTTAGTAAGTGCGCTGGCAGTTGCTGGCAGCCGCAAGGTAAAATGGTTTCAGAGGTATGAGGTGCTGCAATGAATGGTAAATGGACTGATTCTTATACAGCGCTTTTCTGCTCTCCCGGAGTACTCAAAGCGCTCTACACAACATGCCACATTCACCCAATCACACCCATTCTTACAAGCACTTTATCTATACTCAGTGCTATCTCAGTACATTCACACTCCGATGGATGCATCGGAGAGCAACTTGGGGTTAGCTCCTCCTGAGCTACCCCCAATAAAAACATCCATGTCATTGATTTGATTGCTAGTAGATTGCCTGGAAGATGCCGGCTTGTCTGAAAGCCTCAGTGCTGTGCACTTTTACTCTGAATACAAACATTCTCTATTTCTGGGTTCATCACACTCACTACTAGTTTGTGAGTGTTTGCAGATATGTAACTTCCAGCATGGTGGACAATATGCACACAGCGTCAGATGTAAGACGTGAACACAAGCAGAAAAGCACTGAATCACAGCTGACCTTGTTCACATACAGCTATGAATGATTTTGTTTTGTTTCATTCGTGTTCATGAGTGGACAGATTCCAGCTGAACAGCTAAAACCCTAAAAGGTCAAAACATTTGCCTGGTTCTTTACTCCCTTTTTTAACTTTCCTTTAGTTTTTGTGAGACTCTTTCGTATGAGTAAAGCCAGTTAATGGAAACAGTAGGATGGTATCATTAATTATACTAATGGTTATAGCTCGTGTCTAAAATGATTTTTTTAAGTACAACAAATAAATATGAAGAGAAAGCTGCTGGTATTACTAGCAGGGGGCTCAGTTTGGGCTTTTACACACTAGCAGAAACCCTTTGTTACATCCAAATAGCAATAAGCCTGACCCAATTAAACATGTTAACATGTGATTTCTTGAAATTGGTCCTGTAACCGTTTCCAGTAAGGATCAAAACTGTGAAAATATTTCTGGTGGAGAACACATTAAAGAGTCGAGCACTCTGTGGGCATTAGTCGAAGCAATTAACCTTTCCAGAAAGAAGCTGTTCACTATCACCGCAAAACAGAGTGAAAAAGGGACACCGTGAAACAAGGAGAGAAGGAACAAAAAAAGAATCCATGGAATGAGAGAGCACAAACCGGAGAAACAGTAGGGTTGATTTAATAACAACAAGCAAGCAAGTGACATAACAGCAAACAAGAAAACAGTGAAAACAAAGGAGCAGAGAAGGAAACCAAGATGGAGAAAGATAAAGAATCTCAGGAGGCTCACAGGAAACATGAAATCTGCGGACAGCCATCCTGCTCTAATCAATGATCATTCCACAGTAATAAAATTGAGTTTAGAGTTGCATTATGCTGTGCTACAAAGAGTATTTTTTGAGTGGTTGTCAGTTTCCGTCTTTAAAATGAGATGTACTGAACGTGGAACTGTAACCAAAACCTTCATGTTTTCGTCCCTTTTTGTATATTTAAGAGATTTTTTTTTTTTCTTCAGGGTGCAGTTATATGCTCCTCACTAGATCACGACTTCAGCATGTACTTTGCAGAGCTCAGCCAAGTCCTAGTGCTAAGGTTGACTCTGCCAAGAAACCTAAAATACTCATGAGTGGTATCGTACCGTTGCGTTGCCCTCCAGCAGTTCATGAGCAGTGATGGGCTTGTCCAGGCTCGGCTTGCCCACGTAGATGTCACCTTCCTGGGGGAAGGCTGACAGCAGCGAGAGGAGAGCTTCTGGGTTGACATAGTTATCATCGTCCACATGACAAAACCACCTGAGGAGCGATCGGTGAAAGAAAAGGAAAAATATTCAGTTAAAATGTAACCGTGGTGCTGGGTTTATAATAATAGTTTTCTCAGCTTCGCTCCATTTCTCCTGTTGACATTTGCAATCAGGCGGAAAAAAAATCTGAAGACTAATTTTCTTCTTTGTTGCTTCCACTCTTGCAACAGAGAAATGAAAAAAGGCTTACCTAAGTAATGCATCGTGCATCTGTACTTGAAATGACGATACCTTACACTGACTGGAAGAGGAGAAACGGAAGGGGGATGAAATTCCTCAAACCATGTGGAAGAATAAGTGTGATCAATGCTGTAACCCCAAGTTATCTAGTTACCCCATATGTATATATTTACTTGTGGTTGGATGCCATAGCAAAAATATGAGATTTTCTTTTAAGTTTGATGTTGACATATATTTTAGGACTCCATGTGAAAAATAGTTGACCTTTGGGCATATAAATATCCTGAAGCCCTTGCAAGGCTATCTTCATTACAGACATTGAAAAGAAAAAGGTTGAACCCTATAAAGGTTATGTTGGCACATAGTGCCAGATACTTCATCTAAATAGAGAACTGACAGCCACTTAACCACAAGATTTACAACAGAGACAGAAAAGCATTTGTATGTGCTTGTATCCTGCTGTTTGTGTTTATAGACATCACTGATAGGCTTTACCTCGAGTAACCAACAAACACAGACCCAGAGCTTGACTCAGCGTGTAGTCTTTTAACAGTCTCACCAACTTGTAAATGTGACTGTTAAATTCATGAGATCAGGTGAGAGAACAGAGAGAAAAGACACCTGGAGTCACAGCAGTCTGTAAACTACTCATATCACAGTTTACAAGGTACAGCATGTGAAAAAGAGTTTTTATGGGACTCTGTGCTGTGCAATGAGAAACTAAGTAGTAAGTACTTAGGAATTAAAGCAGTAAGCAGCAGTCAGGTGCTGCTGATCAAGTGCACTTGATTAATTGATCCTCAGCGAGTACGAGCACCTCTATAGAAGCAGAAGGTTTGGCAGTTCGCTGGTGTGGAGCAGACAATCCAAACAATTTGAAGTCCATCATTTGTGCAGTGAGAAAAATAATTCACAAACAGAAAACATGCAGCCAGTCTTCCCTGGAGTCAATGTTTCAGTAAATTTATCCCAAGGTCAAAAAATGCAATTCTCAGAAATATAGCAAAAAAAAAAAACAAGCACTACAGCTCAGATGCCACAGGCCTCAGGTACCACGTTCAGTGTTAAAGATCACGACAGCACAAACAACCGATGGCTTGTTTGGAAGGGTTGCAAGGGGTTGCCAAGCACGATGGTGGAGGGGTGATGATTTAGGCTTGTTTTGCAGCCACATTACCTAGGACCTTGGAGTCGACCATGAATTCCTCTCTACACCAATGTATTCTAGACCCATATGTGTTCTTATATCCAACAGACACACAAAATTGGTTCATAGAACAGGACAATGATCTCTAGCACACTAGTAAATACACAGCAGAGTGGCTGAAAACGAAAAGAATCAAGGTCCAGACCTTAACCTGACTGAAATGCTGTACATAAACAGAGACATTATATGAGACAGACATGGAAAAACAGAAATTGACCCCAAAGAGCAAATCAGCATCCAATCTTTCAGAGCCGATCACGTTGCTTTGCTGATGCCTGCATGTCGTTGACATTCACGGCTATGCACTCGCAGGCACATTCTTAATGAAGCAAAGATGTAGGTAGGGGTACTTATCACATTTCTTGGCTTATTATATCCATAACATGGCTTAGCATGGAGTTTGTTCAGGGCTCTGGTAGAAAACCAGAGACACTGATTGTGTCTGCAGTCTTAACTGAGGCATTAATAAAGTAGGACTTATAGGGGGGGAGGCTTTTCAATCCCTACTTTTAGGCAGAGTCACAAACTTATTTAAGGAATGTTTTTCATCAGATTTACTTGAAATATTTTTGTGTCCTAATTAGTATTAGAATTAAAGTTATGGCTCTATCCCCAATCATTCAGATAGTGTTCTTCTTGAGAAGGATGTCATTGTGGCTCAAGAACGCCTGTGAAGCAAGATATCATGTTCCTTTCAGAGGGAACTTAATCTTTTTGTGGAAGAAGAACATGATGAGGTACATCTGTAATAACTTACTTCAACTTCTAGTTAACTTCTTCAGTTAATGGTAGTTGTTAAGGTCACATGATAAGAGATAAGGTTGTATGTGTAATGATAACTCTTGGTTATCTTGGCAGATCATTCCATGTGATACTGTCACAAGAGCTCTGGAAAAGCTAGCAAAGAAATGTTGAATTTAGGCATTTTTATGGGAAGCTTTTTTCATCTACATTTGTTTTTGTCCTCACAGCTTGAATTGCTCTGTGAGTAATCGAGCTGTTTGATTTTTTCTCTGCCATCTTAATGACTGGACATGATGTCAGAGCCTCATTCCAAACCAAACAGGCTTGCACTGCAACATCAGAGTCCAAATTACAAAGCTGCTGGTACCAAACTGAAGTGCTGCCTTGTTTCCTCTGCCATCCTAATTGCTGCCCAACAACAGAAAAGGCTTACTTCCAAACCAAACATCCTCACTTCCCTCTTGAGTGGGACTTGAGTGAAACTGGGGAGGTTTGTAAGTGTGCCTTGGAACCAATTTGAAAACATTTTCACTGCCATTCTAATAATGAACGCCCCCCCATTCACTCCCACCCCAAACACAAGCTGTTAAGTTTCATTCATTTTTCCATAGATCAGTATCAACAGATTGCCAATACTTTATATTGTACAGCAGCATCAAGCAGCGTTGTCTCGTGCATATTCAAGTCCCTAATAAACAAACTTTTCAGTTTCTTGGAAATATTTTAATCCTGTTTTTTTCCTGCTTCTTCTTCTTCTTCTGTGATTACATAACGCACAAAGAGCTAATAAATACAAGAGTGACACAAGGGTAGCCTGCACTGTGTGCTAATGCAGTGTTCGAGACAAGGCATGAAATTGGAAAAGATGCAGACAAGAGTGTAGGGATACATCATCTTCATTCTGGGCCCATTAAGAGCAGATTGCATTATTTTAGTTTTGCCCCAGTTGAAAGGTGTTATGGATAGCTGACAGTGACTGAAAGGTGTGGTTCAAATAAGCTCAGCGTACACAGAGGAGGCCCAACGCTGTCACACTGAAGCCTCAAACTGAAGCAACCAGGGCACGGTTAATTTATCTGAGAAGTGATAGTGGGTGAATAATTAGTTTGGCAGCTATTGACTGCACATCCATCTAATGATGTTAGCTATTACAGAATGCATTCATACATTTATCTAACTAATTAAGCAATTTCTGTATATCTGTTTGCCGGTTTTCCATCGATCTCAACATCCCCTTCAAACTTGTGCCATGTGTACTGCTAAGGACACGAGTCAGAAAAACGTAGAATCTGACTGGCACACGCTGAAAATTGCAGCAATACCTGGACAGCTGTTCAAACACCTTAAGTTTTCGCATTGTTTCTCCCTCTTTTAATGTTCCTGTACTTACTTTATTTTTATATTACCTTATTTAGATTAAAGATTAGATAGATTAGATAAAACTTTAATCCCTCGGGTGGGTTCCTCTGGGAAATTCTGTTTCCAGTAGCACAGCGCCGAGAGAAGTTGCAAAAGTATGTAAGCAGAAATAGAAATTTACCATATATACACATATACACATATATAAATATGGAGAAATATATAAATACAGAGTATATAATAGCGATAAATAGGAATAGGAATACCAGGGAATTGCACATTTCAACTGTTGTGAGTCTATTGCACTGTTGAATATAGAAAAATATTGCACAGTGAAAAGGGCACTACAGCTTAGTTGTTCCCCCCTCCTTTGTCCCCCGGTTTCCCCTCCCTCTCCCCTTCAGCGAGGAGTTAAACAGTCTGATGGCGTGTGGGACAAAGGAGTTTGTAAGTCTGTTGGTCCTTGACTTTGGGAGAAGCAACCTGTCACTGAACAGACTCCTCTGGTTGTTTATGGCCGTGTGCAGAGGATGCCCAGCATTGTTCATAATGTCCAACAGTTTCTTTAATGTCCTCTTCTCTGCAACTGTCACCAGATTATTTGCATTTTTCTGTGTAATTTTGAGTATGTCTTACATTAAGACATGATGGGAATGTTTTCATTTATTTATTTATTTTCTCCCCGTTTTAATCTGTAGTGGTTCAGCCCAGAACCTATTTGGGCTGTGGCTTAACCAATTAACAAATTAGCCAATACCACCTTGTTAAATGTTAACTGGTCAGCTTGTTTATTTATGAAGGTGTGATTGGTCCACTTGGATTTTTTTCTGTTTCCTGTTTTTTATTTAAACGCAAACTGTTTGACATTTTGCAATGACCCTGATGAAGGCTGAAGGCTGAAACGCATTGGTCACTTAATAAAGCTGTTTCCTAATACTTTAAGTGTCGCTGGAGTCTTCACGTCATCAAACATCAGCATGCTGTTTGGGCTTCCCACCTACTGCAGTTGCTAGAATACTGCCAAACAACTGTGCGTAATTTGCCTGTTACAGTACCCAAGCCAGAGCCTCCAATTATCAAACCACAAGACATAAATTGCTGTATGTCAGGATATGTCAAGACCTACTTAGTCCCAATTACCTAGATGCCATTTGGGCAAACAGGGTGCTAGTTAAAAGTAACTACTTCAAAACTGTGAGAAAATCAATGTGAAATAACACACTACAAGAGTGCACCGGCTGTCCTCTCTCACCAATATGGTGAAGAAGAAAAAAAGTTATTATGTTTGTCTAATCTATGTCACCTGATGTCTTGGTAGAGTATTTAACAGAGGAGATGAAACAACTCCAGGCCTCGAATGCAGGTGTTCTTCAGGTTTTAGATATGTCCTTGATCCAACACAGCTGATTTATGTGGTTAAATTACCTCCCCAACATGCCTTGAAGTTCTCCAGAGGTAACAAACTAATCATTTGATTCAGGTGTGTTGACCCAGGGTGAGATCTAAAACCTGCAGGACACTGGCACTCGAGGCCTGGAGTTGCCTACCCCTGGATTAGAGAATCTGGCTTGATACCTTCTGTGAGGCAGAAACCCTCTGTGCTCTTAAGATTAGGCTTTAAACTTTCCTTTTTGATAAAGCATATAGTTAGGGTTGGATCAGGTGACCCTGAACCCTCCCTTAGTTATGCTACAATAGGCCTGGGCTGCTGGGGGCTTCTCACTGTGTATTTCTTCTTCACTTAACTCCTTTCACTGTCTATGTGTTTATGTGTCACTCTGCATTTCCAAAGCGTGTCCTTTGTCCTGTCCTCCTCAACTCACGCCCATCCCTGAGCCTGGTCCTGCTGGAGGTTTCTTCTTGTTAAAAGGGACTTTTTTTCTTCCCACTGTCACCAAGTTCTAGCTCCATATGGGATTGTCTGAATGTTGGGGCTGTATTATTGTAGGGTCTTTAGCTTACAATATAAAGCACCTGGGGTGATTGTTGTGACTTGACACTATGTAAACAAAAATTAGCGGAATTGAACTGAATCAGTGACTTATGAAGAATGTGGAACAGGAGCATATAATAATATCAAGGACATAAGAGTATCTGCATAGGGAATGAAAAGTCTGCCTTATTTAAGGAGACAGAACTGTTTAAAGAGCTTCTTGCAACACAAAATGATGAGGCAAAACAGGAGACTACTATCGTTTGCACAGAACTCCCACAGATGCAGATTTGTCACAAATAAATTAAACAACTCAAAGACAATCTTAGTGTTAAAAACACTAAGAGGAGGAAGGCTCAGACAGACTTATCACAGCAGGTGTAAGGCTGTACTGGCCCACATTCACAGAAAGCTACAGGACCAAAGATGATATTTGAGAGGACCAGCGCCGTCTCCTGGCTGAGCACAGAGAGACCACATCAGTACTTCAGGCACAAAAGGACATGGAAAATGAAAGCAGCCAGGAGCGCAGGAGAAACTTCCAGGCTCCTACAATCAATTAGAACCCTGAAGGAGAATTTTGGTGCAGAGGAAAAAGCCAGAGATGAATGGATGGACAGACTCATTTATTTAAAACAGCAGATGGAAGAGGAAATGAAGGAACCAGAAAAAAATCAATGGCAAAGAAATTCCTCCTCTTTCAAAGAATTCCAAGAATTTCTAAACAAGTCTGCCCTAACCTAATATTAATAATATTTTTAATTATATTCATTTTATTACAAATGCATAAAAAATAAAAACATAAAAGGCTGTTTTCATACCTTTACAAGTTGGACAGCACCGCACAGAAAAGGTATTTAAGATGATCTATTAATGCACAGGTTATGCTTAATGTCAATAAATTCCTTTTTTAAAAAAACTCCTCAAAGATTACCGTTGTAATAAGTGTGACTGTAATAATCCTCACCTCTGTTTATGCCTCTGTAACCCTGGAACATAATTTACTTCTTTGATTTCTTGCCGCACTAAGTGCTGCTGTAACAGTCTGATTTCCCCACAGTGATCATTAAAGTTTGCAATCTTAATCTGATCTTTAAAGCCAGTGCAGGCAGAGTGTTAGACAGACCGTAATCGGGCTCACCTCTTGTTTGAGGCCATGAAACCGTCGTACTCTGCAGACATCTTGCAGGACAGAGCCTGCTGACTGTGATCAGACTGGCAGTCTGTTACCACCATGTTATAACCTGGTGACAGAGACAGACAGAGAGAGATGAGAAAGAGATACTACTGGATGCCATCTGTTTCAAAGCAGTTGCACATGGTTGGGTGTATTGATGATTATACCATTCTGCATGGTACATTATTTTACCATCAGCCATGATCAACCCTGTTTGTGATTGACAAGTGATATTAGAAATGGAGAAAAAATATAAAGATAGAGATGTGTGTGATAGAGAGTGAGGAAACAATATAACAGGGGTGAACAGAAGAAGGAAAAAACTAGCAAGCTAACAGCATGAGTAGACAGCTAGGACAGCCTCCACTTAACTTATCTATTTAAGACACTCCACGATATTTAGGACCCAGATTGAAAGGATTCCCTTCAGTTTACCCACAGGAGCATTTGTAAAAAACAGTCACTGATGTAGGGTGATGAGGTCTGGCTTGCAGTCTGCCCAGTTGTCATTTTTACTCGGCAAAACAGACTAGAAATGAGAGGCCAGCTGGAAATCGAAGCACTGTTGCAGTCACAACAAGCATTTACAGAGTTGGTTAAGCCAGGGCTGTGGCTATGGTTTGGGGGTTTTAGTGTTTGTGACTAAATAATTGATGAAGTTACTGCTGTCGTGCCACATGAGTAAATGCATGTATGGGCACGCTCATATTCATCCTTCCTAATACTCTTAGGGGAAAAAAAGACTTCCAAAAACACAACTTCAGCTCCTGTGAGGTTATGTTGCATTCATTTTTGGTGACTCTCACAACATCTGGGCACATCTGGATTTATTGCTGCTCGATTAATATCAAAATGTCTGATTTTAATGTAAATTCTCGTTGCAGATTGTTGGTCGAGAGTCCTTTAACTGCCTGCCTGCAGTCTCCCCTTTGTGTCACATGTTTATTGCTGCAGTATGAGCAGTGGTGTTGACAGCGGGTGTTAGTGGCAGACTTTAAAGAGCAGCTCAGGAGCAATAACAAAATATTTCAACAGGGGATGCCTAAGGCAGCTGCCTAGTTATCCTATAGCCTTGGGTAAGAGTTATGGGTCACTTCATCTCATTCCTGTGTGCACGCCAGTATTAGAAGTCTTCCTGATGTCTGTGGTGTTGCATTTGTGCACTGTGGCATTGTCATCTTGAAACAGAGAATGAGCTTACATATTTAAGGTTGTGTGCGCCAGCATTATCTGAGAAACATCCCATATAAGGAATGGAAGACACATTTGCATGCGCCCACATATATAAATATTCTGATTTAAATCTAAATTTTTGTGTGAATGTGATTCAAGATTGCTGCTTACCTTCTGAAGTTAGGTCCACATCCTCTGTGTCTGTGAAAATGAACGTCTATGCAAAAGAAAAAAGGAAATATAAAAGAAGATAAGGAATTAAAAACGGGAGCTTCGATTGGTTATCTGTCTTCTTCTCAACATCTGTAACACATCATCCTGAAATTACTCTCATTAGAGAGCAAGAACACAAACACATCATATACTCACAAGGATCAATGGGATCAATGTGATGGAGCAATGCGACGTGACAAAAACAAGGTTCCCTGCTGTGAGCTAAAACAATGAGTCATTGTACACACACATACACACACAGCATCATCATCCAGAGTGGTCAGAGCAGCACGATATGGCTGAGTCAGTTTGTTCTTTGGCAGACCCCCATATCACTAGATAGATAGATAGATAGATAGATAGATAGATAGATAGATAGATAGATAGATAGATAGATAGATAGATAGATAGATAGATAGATAGATAGATAGAAGAGCAATACTGACATCTAGTGGTGTGAAAATGTCAGCTCTATTGTCACAGGTCGGCTGTCTCAGGGCTGTCACATACAGACTGACCAGTTACACTAACAGTCAATGTAAAATCAGCTATTAGCCTAGCATGCATGTCTTTGGACTGTGAGAGGAAGCTGGAGTACTTACAGAGAACCCACACAGGCACAGGGAGAACATGCAAAACTCCACCCAGAAAGGCCCCAGCTGGAAAGGGCCTGACATTCTCATTGTAAGTGATGGTGCCACCCACTGCACCAATATGCAACCTGTTTTTTTTTTTCCTTCTTTTCCTCATTATTTACAGTTTTACAAAACACCACAATGCAGAAATGCTCAGATATAAGCAATGTTGCAACTTTTCTTTTGCTTTGCTTTTGGTTGAGCCACAGTGAGTGTCTCTGGGGAAACGATATTCAGCACCTCCATTATTTCACCAGGAGCCTCATTTGCCTTTTTGTTTCCTTTTTGTCTTTTAACCATTGTCACTCCTACAGAAAGACGTCAGACACTGAAAACACTGCACTCTTCAGTATTTATTCTTTTGCTTAGGGTGTGCAGGCTTCTCTTGTTCAACACTGTTACTGCTTCCATCATTCCTCTACCACGCTCTCTCGTGGAGGTGTAGCAGTATGTAGATTGCAGTTGCACTAATACATGTACACACAGTATATGGCCAATAGCAGAAAACACTGAAACCAAGCAGTATGAAGCAGTTAATATGAACATACACCATTGTAATAATAATAATTGCTTGTTATAATGTAATTAATTAGCAAAAATGTTACAAAATCGGAATAATATTGTAAGTAAGTTAACTTTCAGTCTATAAAATTGTGTAAGCTTCCAGGGAAATGCCCTACTAGTGTTAATTTGAGGTAACTGTGCAAACTCATGTGTTTAAAAATGGCAGGCTCACTGTCTGACAGTTTTACTAGCTGTGATTATGTGTATTTTTCTCTGTGTTTACATTAAAGTGAGTCTCCATAATATCCTCTCTGCTGCATTCAAAGAGAAAAGCTTCATCTATTCTTAAGTACACTGTTTTATTATAGCATCCCAGTCCATCAATCAAATTATAATATTCTCTATTCCTCTCGCTCTCTCTCCCGTTCTCCCTTGAAGTGACATCAAACAGCCTCTAAATCATTACTTTGGTCATTTTAATACAGCTGGAGCTCTATCCCCCCCTCACTAGTTCTCCCAAAGGCCTTTTTTAACCTTTTTTCATCCCTTCCTGTCATCTCTCCATCACTGAAGCAGGAGAAGGAGGAGTAATGAGATACCAGGATCAATCCTCCCCCCCGCTATCATCACGACAACCACCACCACCTACGCCACTAAATCCTCCAGAGAAAATTTTGCCATTACAATTAGTTTCCCCACCTCTGGCCATAACTCAAACTAAAGCACCTGCACTGAAATCAGTCAGCCTGGGACGAGGAACGAAAACGACAGAGCGTGGAGTTGGAGCGGCTCGTAAACAGAGTTTGCAGGGACGTTTCACTGAGGTCAGGCGGGAATGCATAAATTTCAACTTGTTTTTCACACTCTTAAAGGGCTATTAAGTAAGATTTGTACTACCCCATAACACAAAATGACTGCAATATATCTTAACAAGGGCTCTGATCAATATTTCAGTGATTCCTTTGTAGTATGATGAGGATAATCTGGCTTCTGAATCTGACATTTGGATGCTCAGTCTGTTCGACTGTGGCACTCTGAGAAGCTTGAATGGGAACTTTGTTGAGAGTAGAAGGGGGCAAAATCATTCTATAATTGTTATGGCCAAACTGACGCTGATACCAATGGCAGTTTTTGGGGAGTAATCTGAAATTGTGAAACCAGGCACAGGGTCACACAGCTAGCCTTCAAAATCTAAATTAAATTGTTAAATTAAATTAAGATTTATGCCACGTGCAATAACTATTTATTAACAATGGTGAATGGGTGAATGAGACAAGTTGTGTGAAGCGTTTTGAGTGCTCTGGTACAGTAAAAAAGCACAAAATAAGAATCAATCCAATTACTATTTAACATAGCAGAAACACAGCCAGGAGACATAATGTGGACACAAACCACTTTAGCCACAAGTGGATGGATATGTTGTTATTCAACAAGTAACAACAATGTAAATTCCTCTGAATCCAGTAATAACATATGAGATACAGTATGTCGAGGTGCTGTTATTAGTGGTGTACTGATTCTAGTAATTATGCTATGCAAGGCTACTAGCTTAATTCTTCAATCCTTTTGCCCCATCCAAACTTTGAAGTTGACAGTTGGACACCAGTGGACGTTACTACAAAAATTACTACACTACTACAAAGTTTAACACCTTTCTTTGGTTGTAACATTGTTGCTACTCACTTCCTGTGTGGATGCAGCTTTACACTTGACGTGAGACTGGTAACATTCTCGCATGCTAACTAACCGAAATAACAAAACCAAGAATAAATTGCAGTTAAAAAGTGCACAATATATAATCTGAAACCACAGATCTGATAGCTTTATCAGTGAACTTAGTTTCAGGTATAAAACATTGAATCTCCATTAGCAATTTAGAGTTGTAAAGTGAAATACCAATGATTTACTAAAACTAGTCTATAAGATGGCAACTATGTCAAGGAACAACACACAGTGTAGCACTTTGTATCTATTACAGCATAGTTAATTATTTTTTATGACCGTGTGTCTGAATAATGCGCTACAAAAAAGGCACTCAATGTGGAAATGTGTTTGTGATCCAATATTACATTTCCATTTTGGCTTGATCTGCATTGTTCTAAAATGTGTTTTTTTTTTTCTTCCCCTGTAACAATTTTCACTCGTTTCATATGTTTATTCATTACAAATTATAACAAAAAATCTGATAAACTTTTAATTAATTTGTGCAATTTATTTGTGCTTTTTAATCAAATAAAATGCAGTTAAACGGACTCACAACTTGGAGCCTTACGCGCTTTAAGTGTCGAACTGACAAGTATTGATGAATGCATTACTACTCCTAATGACCTTTCACATTCAACAAATAACTGCCTGCTCCTCTGAGGCCAAACACATCAGACCATCAGTGGTACAGACAGCAGAGGCTGAACTCCAAAATACCGACAGCCAAAAAAGACTGACAGAGGATTTTTGGAATGCAGGTGGCAATTAGACAACAAGCTCTTTATTTAATAGAAATAACAGAAGTCAAAACATATCAAATGTTAAAAATCCTCATTTCTGTTGGATTAAAATGGTTTAAAATGTGATTTAAACATTTATAAAATAAAGAGACAGGAGCATGTTTACCACTGTGTTGCATCACTTCTTCTTTTGACAATCTGCAAGTTTGGGACCTGAGATGATGATTTGTTGTAGCTTTTAAAATGAGATGCTCTCCTGTTTTTGGTTTATACTACAATGTATGCTGCTCAGTAGTTAGGGGCATTCTTGTTTCATAATCCTTCATATACTAAGATATATCTTAAAAGCAGGAAATTTAGTACCATAACACTTGTGCTTTGATTATATATTTTCTTCAACATTTATACTCCTGAAAAACTCCACCTTTCTAGATTGCTCATTTTACAGTGTAACAACTATTCAAAAACTTTTTTGACGGTTTGCTTTAAATTTTTAATGAGATAACTCTTCTCTGTGCATCACTCCAGATCAAACTTTCCACTCTGAATGTGAAATATCTCAGCTTCTACTGGATACATAGCCATAGAGTACACAGGAACAAAACATTTTAATGATTGAAATCCTCCTCACTTGTCCTGTTGCGCCACCATGAGGCCAAAATTCTAACTTTTAGCATAAAACATTCCCTTCAGCCTCAGCTGTTGCTGATTAGCTGTTTTGTGCTAATCAGCAAATGTTAGTATTATAGCATTGTAAACAATGATATCTTGTTATTACTGCAACTGAAAGCATGCTACCATGATGATGCTAGCCTTTAGCTTAAAGCGCTACCAGAGATGTAAGAGACATTGCACACTTAAAGGGATAGTGACAGTAGTATAACTTCCTGGAGAGTAAAGTCACCAAATTAATGAGCTGTTTAGTTTTTATGTCCCAGAAACCACTAAAATTAAAGCTTGGCGCATTTCAACATGGCTGCCATGAAGCATTACCTGCTTCTTAAAGGACTTTACCATCAATGCATACCTCAGAAAGCTACTAGTATCACTGTAGCTTGTTGTTTCTCTGTTTCCTTTACTCCAAATGTCTAAATTGGTCATTAAAGATGTTAGCCATTTCTCCATCCACTTATATCTGTTTCCACCTCTGAGATCATTTCTGTTGTTGGTGCTGCAGGATGTGATAGAATTTTTTGAAGATCCAAAGCTAGACTGAGGCCAAGATCATATTAGGGATTATCACAATGTATTTCCTGTTTTAGGGCTTCCAACAAGCTGTTGTCAGCTGCTGTCGCGGAGACAGTTTCTGTCTGCTTCCAGGTCTAAGCAGATTAGCTTCAATATTTTGTGGAAGCTGCTGCCAAGCTGGTTCACTTTTCACCCCAGGTGTGTGTGTGTGTGTGTGTGTGTGTGTGTGTGTGTGTAAGCATATGTGGGTATGGGGTTCATTCTGTTCTGCAATCAGCCCTACACTTCCTTTTCTATGACCAGCTTCCGTTTTAGTATTGTTAACAGAGTCACTACACGGCGGCTGCTTCCCCTCGGCTGAGACAGCCTGCCTGCGCAGCTTCCTGTGTATGCGTCTGTATGTTTTCAGCTACCACTGGGTGTGTAGTTGCATCTTTGTGCCATTGTGTAGCTATAGATATACATATAGAGAGAGATAGATAAATAAATA
The DNA here is from genome assembly GCF_051167445.1 of Perissodus microlepis. Taxonomy (NCBI): domain Eukaryota; kingdom Metazoa; phylum Chordata; class Actinopteri; order Cichliformes; family Cichlidae; genus Perissodus; species Perissodus microlepis. The sequence continues at coordinate 35,133,806 of NC_140466.1, forward strand.
TAGGGCCTGTGTGTGTGTGTGTGTGTGTGTGTGTGTGTGTGTGTGTGTGTGTGTGTGTGTGTGTGTGTGTGACTGTGTGCAGGCACTACCATCGACAAACGCTAAAGCAACATTTTGTTTTGTGTTTGCAAAGAGAAAGAGGAAGAGTATAAACCAAGGCGTCTTTAAAAAAGTCTTTCAGCGCTCTGAGATGTGAAAAGAAAAGAAGCTAACAGAAATGTGCTTCCTCAGCTCTTTCATCTGGTGTCAAAAAGGAAATGAACTCTGTATGTACACTCTGTACACTGTATGTGTGTATTTAAATAGAAGAATCCTGGAATTCTAAATAGTGAAATTGCTCACTGACTTGCATATTTGACAGCACTGACACACAAACAGGCACAGTGGTCAATGAAAACCTCTAAGCCGATACAAGCGACTCAGAGTAACTTGGGTTGTTTCCAGAACCTAAAGGAAGTCTGATTTTAAAGGTCAGGTTAAGACAACTCAAACATCTTTAGGCTGATGGCACTGAAGTATAAGATAGATATGTTCCTGAAAAAATAAATATATTGTATTGTATACATGCCAGTAACTAGTTTTCTAAGTATAGTAACAGAAATTACCCAGAAGGAAAAGGGTGAAAAAAAATGTCCCAAACCCCTTTGAAATTCTGCACCACAAGTACCACCACTGTTGTATGTTCAAAATGTTGGATGAGCTGTAGCAAAAGACTTTTAAGCTGAATACCCAATACCTCACAGATCAGGCTTTCCAACAGGTTTGACACTCTATGCCAATATTTAAAAACAGACCCTTACATAGTCGTGAATAGAGACGTGCAGACTGTAAAACCAAAACAGAACTGATTTTTTTATGTTACTCTCTGTTTGTTTGGGGTGTTTTTCACACTTGTCCCACTAGCATGAAGTGATAAACAAAAGAAACTAAATTTAACTTTAATGAGCCATCAGACCTGCAGCACCAGAGCAGAAAGGAAGTGAGTGTTTTCACTTCATCTTTAGAGTCATGGCACATGGTTTGACAGATCACATGTTTACTTTTTTCTTCTTTGTTTTGCCTGAAATATTTCTAAGAAATTAAACTCTTGAGCTTTACGTGTTATATCAGTTTCATTCTGTCATACCATTATAGGATTAATAAATGCATTGGAGTTCCTCTTTTATCTGTTTTGTTCACGGGTTCGGTTAAATCAACAGCTTCCTGTGATTGCGTAAATATTTTTAAACGAATGTTCTACTAAATATAGGAGAGAGTTTAAATCTTTTTTAAAAATCTGGTGGTTTGCTTGAATCAGGCGCTGCTGTGAGTAAGATGTTTCAGGAAACAGACATCACACTCACGTGCGCTTTGGTTCTGGAGATCCAGGTCTCCAAAAGAAGCGCGAGGCGCGTCTTGTGGAACCTCCCGGTGGTTTTCACAGCTATGTAGACGTCCTCCACCTTCAGTTCGGGCTGGCTGACATGTGCGTCCTCGGGCACCGAGCGACCTCCATCGGCCAATGCTGTTTCGCCGCTGCTCCTGGTACTTTTCGCCGGGTTCTGCGCGTCCTTGACCAGGAAGGTAGCCTGCTGGATGGTCCGGTGGTGGATCGCACCGGGTGATGGATGGTGAACCACTATAACTTTGGGAAGGCTGCTGGTTCGAAGCTGAAAATCCACGTAGAGAATGATGAAGAAGGTGAAAATTAAGACAAGCAACCTCCGGCGTATCCATCTGTTACGCATGGTAAAGCAAAATAAATAAAAAAAAATCTCAGTTAAATGTTGTAGGTCATTTAAAACGTGCTCTTAGCGCCCTTATTTAAAATCAACGTCATTTTTTTAAGTTCTGTGTTAATTTCGTAGCGGGTCCTCCATCACTTCTTCGTCTTCCTCCTTTTTTACAGTTCCTGAATGGCCCAATTAACTGATAATTCTCACAAGTGCAGCTTCAGTTTCAGAGTTGTGTCAGTCACGCACACGATCAGGGTCTAAACTCGTGTCTGCTGTGATCACATAGGCAAAAACTCGCATTTCCTCTCATTTTGTGCAAAAAGCCAGAAGCGCAAAGATGTATTTGACTTTCCACTTGCAGTTCTGCGCTGTCGCCACTGTCAAGCTACAAGGAACCAGGTAATAATATTTCCTCCCGCCGCTGTCAAAATAAAGCACATCCGGTGAGGATCTGCATAGCAGCTTAAACATGCGTCATATCAGGGGTACAAGACACAGCAGGATATCACGACATATATACTTGACATTTACTTTGCTTTTTGAACCCCTGTTTCTCTTGTAGGTGTACTTCAAAATGCAAAAAAAAAAAGTTTATATTTTGAGGCAACGCAACTAACAGCAAAGTGGAAAAGAAAGTTTAAAGATTTTTTTTAATTCCTTAAAATGACAACATAGCTTTTTGTCATTTACAAACATTCAGACTCTTCAGAAAGTCTCTATATGTGTATGAAAATGAGCTTCCTGTCAGCAAACAGTAGGCAAGACTGTCTGTCAGGACTGACATTCACAAAAGAACAATGATCTGCATCTATTATAGAACACAGCAGGAAGCTGTGCTTCAAGAACAGGGATGAGTCTTTCAAAATAAAATACAGAGCACTTTTCTACTCCCCTTGAGGACTCAAAGTACTTTATACAATATATCTAATTTGAAAAAGTTATGTTTCGTCTAAGTGCTTTCTAACTAACGTTGCCAGTCCAAGGAACTTCTCCAACAAATCATTTTAGCATGCAGACTGAAGCAGCCAGGACTCAAACCAGCAACCTGCTGATCAGATGGCCTGCTTAACTTCCTGAACCACAACCACTCCTGGTCAACCAAGCCATTCCGGTCTACTACCCTGACATTGAGGAGACCCACTTTGAAAGAGCTATGTCCACATTGTGTTAACTGAGTCCTCCTAACTCAAAACATCAGTATGGCTTTGTAACGTGCAGTAAACAGCTCTGATGTGCGCTACAATAACTGGCAATACATGGCCAAAAGGAGCCTTCAGAGGAATCACAACTCAATCATATTTACTGCCACGTTTTCATAAAAGCAGGAAGGACCAACAGTTTGAAAGGAAGGAAACATAGTTTGAGAAGCAACCACAACACCAAACAGAGAAGACTGGATTACAACAAACACAGAGGAGATGGGACTCTTTCTTCTGCTAACAATGCCGTTATTTCACCATCTCTTATCCACTGTATACAATATCCTGCTTTATTAAAATCACAGGTCCACTTTAAAACAGCGCAGCTTTGAAGATGCTCTGTTCTAAACTGGACCTGCATATGCTGACAGATATTTCTGTTGTCTATTTTATACTTGTTTGTTTTTATTTTAAATGGTAAATAGTAAGCAGGTTTTTTTTTTTTTGTAATTTCAGTAACTGCAAGTAATAAGTAAAAATTAAAATACATAAACATATATATATATATATATATATATATATGTATATAAGAATCATTTTTACAGCTTTTCCATCCATTCGTAGTACACCAAAGAAATGAAGCAACAGAGAAAACAAACAAATAACAGACATGTGCCCTTTTCTTCTTTTTAATTGGCTATAAATATCTGGGGGGTTTTGGGGGGGGAGTTCGCCTGTCCCGTTTGGTTCTTTTGTCATCAGAATTATTGTCTAAAGGCAAAGAAAGATGCCCAACGGATTTACTTTACCAAATGGACCATCCCAGCCTTGCCGTATTGGTCTATTTGATTCACCTTTTATTGTTTATTTTATTTTATTTTCACTTGCTAAATACGGGACAGACTTGACTGGGGAAAAGAAAAGGGAGAAAGAAAGAAGGAAAGAAAAACAGTGGGGAAGAGGAAAGTGATAAAGGGCAAAAAAAACAAACAACAAACAAAACAAACAGACAAAAAATACATATATCAATCACCTGGATCACCTGTTGACAAAGAAAAAAGAGAAAACAAGCAAAGAAAAAATAGAGCAACATAATAAACAACATCACGCTGATCTATGTGAATATAACAGTAAATACTAAATATTAAACATTATTGTGCAGCACATAAGATCAACAGTGCACAGTGTGCTTTGAGGTAGGAGCCAAAAAGGGTGTAGTTTGTGTGTGTGAGCACCCGTGTGTACACCTGTGAGCATGAGCACGCTTGTTTTTAAAAGGTTCCTTCATGTAATGATCTGCTAGAGGGTGTGGGGAGCCACAGCCCCGTCCTCCAGGGCATGAAGCAGGTATGGAGGAGATCAAGACTCCAGACATCCAGAGGCCCTCAGAGCAAAAGAGACCAAGGAAGACCAACAGAGGGGCAGCTGTGCCACTGTCCCAGAAAGAGCTGAGGAGCCCCAGATGAGGGGTCACTCAGCAGCCGCGGAGCAGAAGCCAGGGGGGGTTGCAGTGACGTGCCCGTGAGCTCCGCCAGCAGCCAGCTGTGCCTGAGTGACCCAGCCCCAGGCCGAGGGTACCCCACCCCCGAAGTGGCCCGAGCGAGCCCCAGGCTCCAGGCCCTGACAAGCAGCAACCAGGAGTGAGCCGGTGCGTACCTGGATGCCCATTCCCGGACACAAAGAACCACCCATGTCTGAGGGTGTCTGCCACTAGCAGGGAGAGTGGTGGGGGGAGATAGGCCTCCATACCATGGAGGGCCTGAAAGGTGCCGTCTGATACCCGACCTGACATATAGACACAGACAAACAGGCACACACAGATACAAACATCCATTCCCACCCTCATGCACTCATATGCAATTATTCAGCTGTCACCCAACGTGGAGACAGACATAAATAGACATTGTACACACAATCACACTCCCCAAGTGTACTCTAAGCCCCAGGTCTAGGTACCCTTGCTCCTGGAGGGGGAAACTGCACCCAGGCCCAGGTAGTGTTACCCTTTTCCCTGGGGTGGAGAGAAGCTGTGCCAGCTCCCCCGCTGACCCCAGTAGACACCCCCATACTCTGCAACCCACCAGGGAAAGGGGGCCCAGGCCCATCCGGGGCCCAGTTCAGCAGCGCCGCCCGGCCCCACAGAGCCCGGGACAGCCCACCCGACCCCACCACAAAGAAAACTGCACCCACCCCGTCATCCACTCATCCTTCAGACTACGCAAAACAATAAACACCCAGGCTGAGTTCTTCCTCCACCTCTCCTATATCTCCCCCATCTCCACCACAAAATGTTTTTGTTTTTTACGATTGGTCCATGGTAAAACAAAATAAAAAAAAAAAAAAGATTTTATTTTTAAAAAAGGACATTTTCTGTGAATTAACTCAAACTTTCTGCTTTAAGCACACTATGACCATGAGCTACAGAGCTATGTTTTCTGTAATTTTCCACATTTATATTTTACAGTTTACACCCAAAGACTTATGTTGACACATTTCTTTCAATTACTACATTTATTTAGTGTGTGAAAAAACAAAATACTGTTATACCATCACATCTTTTTCTCATATTAAAGCATCTCAACTAAATGTGTAGTTGAAGTTCCTTTCCCACTGGCAGACAGAGCAGTTTCACTGCTCCAGCACACTAAACATCCAAACAGGCTGTATGTGGCCCCACAATGTAAAATGAATTTAAGTTACCTGGTTTAAGAATTAACCCAGATCATGCTGAGGGTGTTATGGACTTCTGAAGCAGTTTTTATGGCAATCCCAACTGTGAAGACAGTTCACTGCTGACAATAAATGTTTACTTGTCATATCACTCTGTATACAGCTGACGCATGATGTAATCAGTTTTCCTCACCGGTTGTAGAGTTAACTGTGTCGTAGATTTCCTTTTAAAGGGATGAAGATGCCATTTTTGACCATTTTGTTTGCCTTAGTTGTCACTGAGATGTGTCTAAAATCAGAGTGTATATTAACGTAACTGTGTGATTCAAAAGGCAGGAATAGTATTACACCAAAAAAAGCTCTTAGCATTCCTCATTTCCAACTATTATTTAGGGTTAGGGCTTGGTTGTGTTTTAGCTGTATGAAAAACGAACACATTTTCAGAAACTAGAAGCAGATTTGCAAAGAATCTCATTTACTGTCCATGTATCTCTAAACTTTTGCTGCAACTAATCTAATTCAAACATTTGATAAATTTGGAGGATAAAACTTTATTTCAAATAATTTTTTATCTGTTGTGAATCTTCTTCACCTGATCTTTTTTGGGCCATGTCCTATATTTTTCTGAAGCAGAATCGAAACAAAACAAAACAAGATGTTCACTTTTGTTTTTGGAGAGGAACCATCAGTCTCTGGGTCTAAGTTGATAGTGTGCTGTTTCCTGGGCTGCTCTCTCTGGAGACTGTCGCCAAAGAGAGAAAGGTTGATACAATTAATTCACCTCAGACCCTCATCGCCACCTTTGTTTATTTGTCCTTTCTCAGCGTTCTCACCTTACATCCATCCCTCCAACCCCCCTCCCTTCTCTCAGCCTCTCTCTCTCTCTCTCTCTCTCTCCCCTCTTCTACTGACCACCTGTTTTCCTTTTCCCCCACTGCTACCTGACGCAGAGAGGACCAGCCCACCCCCCCAACCCACTCCTCCTGGTCCCGCAGGTAAACCAGAGACGCCCAAGGCACACCCTGGCCAGGAAAGACCCAGGATCGCCTTACGGCCTAGCTGAAAAGTGCTCTTTCTAAGTAAGTACATCGCGGCCCCACTTTGAACAAAGAGCCAGGGGAGTCAAGGGACCAGACCCTCTTTCAGGGCTTTGTCTCTCTGCCTGCTCTGAGCTCAGAGTCAGACACTGACTTGGACTGAACTCAAGAATTCAGATTGGAGAAAAAAAAATCACAAACATGCAGATGAGAAAGTTTAAAGAACTAAGAAAGAGTCTTTAGAGGCCAGGCATTAATTTTACATTTTAATTAATCTGGACATCAGATTAGAAATTCAGGTTTTTAAATACGAAGATTTTAATGGTTGTTTAACAGCTACTGAAACAAATGAAGGATAAATAAAAATTGGAAAATGACAGCACATCACTGAAGAGGAAGCTTTACTGAGGCAGCTATTTCTATCCTAATGTGGATAGCCAGAAGTTCCCCACATATCAGTGCTTTTAACTAGCTTACAGCGCTAATCTAAGGTCCCACTGACAAACAAAACCCTGAAAAGGGAACCACTTAACACTAGAGGCAGGTAAAATGACCTGACCTCTTTGTGTGTGTGTGTGTGTGTGTGTGTGTGTGTGCGCAGCTTAAGTACCTGAAAAGCCCTCTCTCTTAACCTTCAGTCTGCTGCTGAACTGCTGCTGACATTCAGTTCAAAATTAAAAAACAGTCACATTGCAGACAACATTCAACTAACTACCCACCGTCTTCTTTTTTTATAATGACACAATAAAGCCACACTGTTTCTGGTTAATTTAATCATGATACATTACAATAACGAAGCATGTAAAAGTCATGTGCACTTTCACTATAACTCAGGTATTATCCATCTATTGTGTAACTTATGGAAACAAATAATTATGTTATAACTTATAGTTATAGCATATTCATAACATACCTACCGTGTACATCGAAACATACCCATAATAGACCCATTTCTGTAATACATCTATATTATTGCTAATATATATTTTGTAATATATCTATATTATGGCTAAAGCACTTCTGGATGGATGCAAACTGCATTTCGTTGCCTTCTACTTGTGACATGTGCAATGACAATAAAGTTGAATTCTATTCTATTCTATTCAAATGCACACTCAGATATAAATATGCTCTCAGATAGTAAATATGTTCATTTTATTATCTGGCACTGACTTCAATACATGGTGCCTGACAGATGTGTAAGATCAGTGCCACACATCTATTAACATTTGTAATTTGCATTACCATATTTAGGTATTAAGAAATATTTTTAAAAAGAGAAGATTTACTGAATTTCTGTGAAAAATAAGCAGTGAGTCTGTGATATAGCACCATGTCAGCAGAGGGCGCTACTACACCTTCTAATAACCATTTCAGGGCTGTGCGCACTTCTGTATACTGAGGGTTGTCAAAGAGGAGCAGGCAATCCAGTGGTGTCATTCCAGTTCTGCCCATCTCCCGCTCAGCTTCCTGTCCTTTAGTCAGTGCCACTATCTCCAAACAATACATCACATCAGACCCAACTATCAGTTTGTAAACCTTCCCTTGTGCTGCTATGCTTCTGTCACAAATCACCCCTGACACTCATCTCCACCACCTCCACCCTGCCTGCAGTCTCTTCCTCACCTCTCCTCTGCACTATCTGTTGCTTTGGATGGTTGTCTCCAGGTATTTAACCTCATATACCTTCACTGTCACACCTCCCTCTCTCTCATTCACACACTTATTCTCTGTTGCTTCGATTGAATTTCATTTCTCTTTTCTCCAGAGCATACCTCCACATCCCCAGGTTTTCTTTCACCTGCTTCCTGCTTTCACTGTAGACCGCAGTATCCGGTGTGAACATGATAGTCTATGGAGACCCCTTCCTAACCTCACGTGTTAGGTTGTCCATTTCTACTCCATGTCCGCCACAAGCTGTAGTGTTAATAAAACTGTTCTGTCTTTGCATAAGCCTCGTGGATGTGCAGAGTGTTGCCACTAGATGTCACTGCCGCCACATTCAACGACTGCACAATCTGACCGACTGAACAACTGAAATTCACTGATGGCTGTTGATCTATATTTTAGTTAAAGCTTCTCTTTTTAAAAGGCCTCACAGATAAATAACCTTTTTTACAAGTTAAAAAATATTTTAACAGATGTTAAAATTTTAGAGGTTTATGCTGTTTATATATAATATTTCAGAAAAATTAGAAATGAGTAACATTTATTTATCTTTAGAGTTTACAAAGGTAACCTGAAAAACCCAGACCAAGTTGGCAAACACATTTTGCTTAGTCTGTGATAATTTTGGCTTTACACGGCTTGATTAATACACCACTGGCAAATCTTACATAAATCAGAAGTGGCCCACACCTGTATCTAACAACAAACATCCTTTATTTGTCACATACACAATTATACAGAGTACAACATGTAGCAAAACTCTTGCGTCCGAGCTGCAGACATAGCCTTGCCATTCCAGGAGTTGGTATTAAGCATGGGGGTCTAACCAGGACCGGGTGGGAATTGAACTTGTGAACCCAGCACCAAAGGTGTGTAGTCTTACCACCACACTGGATCCATTGCAGATTGGTTAGATGGTGCAGACTTGACTTTTTCAATGACAGCTGCAGCTACTGGGGATCGAGCTAGTCTGACTCGCCTCTGGATCTTGGAAGTGACAAGACTTTTGCCCAGTTCTTCCAGGAAAAGCCGACGTTGGTACAATTTGAAAGAACAAGAAACAAAAAAGAAAGGATGACCAGTACTTTGGTCAACACAAAAACTGGACCTTAACATAAAAGAAGGTCATCCTGAATCACAATCATCAGTTTAGGTTAATTACAGCCCAAGAACAGTATTGATAGGGGCCATATTTAAAGCGAATGTCTATTGCTACTGTGGAAGTGACGTAAAGACATTGATTTTATTTCAAAGGTTTCTGGCATCCTTTGATAAATGGCACTTTACCCAGTAAAAGTTTGCTATTCTGCATCTGTGTGATTTTGAGTGACATAAAAAAACTCCATGTATTAATACTAATTTACACCATACAGCCCTACTCCAAAAAACTGTCATAGATTTAACTGTGAAGTTGGGTTTCAAAAATAAGTGTTTAAGGGTTTTAGAGCATGTCAGCAGTGCCAGCACAGAACAGAACATCATGGTTGCTGCTGTATAAGTTTATGTTAGCAAACTACTGAAACAAATGATAACTCGGTGTAAAAGAAGGAAACTAAAACAAAAAGGAAGTCTAAGCATGTACATTTTGTTTTAGTTTTATGTTGTTGTTGTTTTAAGTGCTGGATAGCTGCACTGCAATAGGAAAATCCAGCTGTTAGCCCTAATGTTAGGGTTTGTAGAGGACTTTCTTGAACCATAGCTTCCCCTGACTCAAACGGGTTCTCCTCCACACTGTCCTCATTTATAAAATGTTGACAAACTTAAGTATTACGGCTAACAGGTGCATTTTTCCCATTTCAGTGCAGCCAGTATAGGCCTACTGCTAAAGAAACAAATAGCAAAAGTAGATCCTGAGTATTTTCCACTGAGTTAACATAAACCAAGTCTTTCAGCAGCAACCAACCAACCGGCACAGTGAAGTCATGTTCTGTACTGGAGCAAGATGGCGCTAAATATACTTTGAACACTTTAAACACTTATTTCTTAAAACAGCTTCACAGACGGTGTTAAATCTGTGATAGTTTTTTAGAGTAGGGCTCCATGGTGTAAGTTAGCTGGAGAGTTTCCTGTCTACCTTAATGCATGCATGCCTGTAAGACAATATTCAGGGCACGAGGGTGGCGCTTAAACTAATGGGAGGTATGACATTGCGTAAGGCTATTCCTGTCTGCTTACCACGCCTCTTCACAATAACGTGGAAGTCAGGAAATGCTTGTGTTAATATCAGGAACGGAGTGATCGGGCAGCTCAGAGCCGATCCGGGGAAGTGGACGGAGCCGACCGCTGAGATGGCTCAGGCGAATATCTCGGTGACGGAGAGCCAGTTCAGGTGTCCCATCTGCCTGGACATCTTGAAGGACCCGGTGTCTATCCCCTGCGGACACACCTACTGCATGGCATGCATCAACAGCTACTGGGACCGGGTGGACTCGGGTCAGTTCAGCTGCCCTCAGTGCCGGGACACGTTCAGCCCTCGGCCGGTGCTGCGGAGGAACACTGTGCTCGCCGAGGTTCTCGGCAAACTCAAGCTGAATGAGATTGACACAGCGCCGGAGGTCTACCTGGGGGGAGTCGGGGAAGTTCCCTGCGACTTCTGCACGGCGGAGAGTAAACTGAGGGCGGACAAGTCGTGCCTGGTGTGCCTGGCGTCTTTCTGCAAGCTTCACGTCCTGCCGCACCGTGAGGTCGGTACTTTGCGACGCCACAAGTTGGTGCCAGCGGTAGAATGTGTGGCGGAGAAGCTGTGCGCTCAGCACCGCCTGGGGCTGGAGCCCGAGGGGAGCGGCTCCGAGGCAGGGGCTGCGGTGGAGTGGAGCGGGTACTGCCTGCTGTGCCAGGCCGACCAGGAGGAAGTGCCCAGTGTGGAAGCGCAGAGAGCTAGGAGACAGGTAGTGCTGAGAGAAACTCTTGAGTATTGTATAATACAGCACAGAGTTAAGACTCTCACATTAAGTCAGGATACCCCGAAAAGTGTGTGGGGGGGGCGGGGGGGTGACCCTCAGTGGGGAAGATCCACATATAAAATGTCTGTTCACTTCTAAAAAGAAAAACATTGTTCGATCAAACAAACACGAAATACTTGCTTCTTCTCTTTTCTTACAAATAAACTTAGTAGTGTTGAACTGAACTTACAGAATCCCCACAAAATACTGCAGCTAATAAGCTGCTAAGTACGACTTTAGTATGTAGGAAGAGTCCAAACAAGAGTGAAATCGATTAACTAAATAGATTTAGATTTATAACTATTACACTGTAAGGACGCCTTACAGCAGCAGTTGGCTGAGGTGATGCCACAGAAGTTAAATCATGCAAAATTATGTCTCAGTACCTGGACAGAGGAGATAAAACACACTCTGTTCTGTGCCAAACACCATCAGAAATAATAGCTGCACTATTTGTCCTGGCTTCAGATTTAATCTACAATCATTAAGTTAGACCTTTGCTTGCAGAAGGTGCTCACAGCTTCTCTTAATGCTTTCCAACTTTGTGGATAGCAACTACAATAAAATCTTCTTCTTCTTTTTTTACATTTTTAAATAAGCTGCATCAATGCATCCATACTTTATAGTTAAACCTGAGCATAATGAGCATACATGTCCTTTCATTATGTTTGCAAATAATTAGATTTGTTAGGTTTAGGAAAATCCTAACAGTATAGTTTGTCGGTTCCTAAACCCAACCCAACCGCACTGAGAACAACCATTATTAATATCAGTTTCAGCTTTATCATAGCCATCCACATGATGTTTGTGGGTGTGCTGTGGAGTATTTTATTAGCAATTTCCAAAGCTGCAATTTACAGTAACCATCCAGATAATTTTCAGTGGTGGTTTGCAAGCCAACTAATAATTACTTAGTAATTACCTCTCAGTTTAGCATTTATTAATGATGTTGCTTATGAACAGTTATCAGTCTTTTAAAAGATAAGGCACTTGTATAACAGCTGTGTTATATGAGATATTTTACGAGCTTTCACCACATGGACAGTAATTCCCCCGAATGCAGTAAAAATGCTCATGTCAAATATCTGCATGGATGTCTTATTCTCTAATTGTTTGTCTGTCCACCTCTCCATCTGTTTCTCTGTTTGTCTGTCAGCTCCAGCTCCAGGAGTCTCAGAGGATGGTCCAGGGGAGGATACGGACCGGAGAGAGAGAGCTGCAGGAGTTTCAACAAAACTTGGAGTCTCTCAAGGTGACAAAAACACAAACACACCCAGTATGTCCTGATGATTCTGTGGCCTGTGGGTAGTTCTTGGTACTGGGAAATTAACTGGCACACCAGGAACTTACCTGGAAAATGTTAGCTGTTGTCACCCAACACTTGTACCTCAGCTTCTCTTATAGAAAGGACAAACCCATAGACACACCTGTGTCACAGATCAGTAGAAAACTGCTCATTGGGTATAGGTAAATGTATGTATCATGGTAATTGGGCTATTAATATCCTTAAAAGATGACTTTTCAAGTAGTAAATGTAATTGTAACAGGACGTCTTTTTAAAGTTAATGACTGGCCGACCAGATGTAACCTAATGTCCATAGATGTCTAGTACTTGTGGTGTATCGCACTAATTAACAGAAACAAACTAATCCATCAGCCTCTAACACTGGCTTGCTGAAACTTTTGACCACTCTTCTGTGATAAATGTCTTCATTTAGTGGGCTTCGGCTCTCCTGTTCCCACCTGTGGATGATCTAACATGCCTAGGACCATTACCATTGTTGAAAGTTCCACTATAGTCTCAATTTCAAATTTCAGACATGCCTTCAAGCTTTCTTCAAGCAGTTTGATATGATGCCGATAGTTTTCTAGCTCTCCATCCGTTGACATGGCAATGAACCCCAAAGCATGACATTTCCACCACCATGCTTCACAGCAGGTGTGACTTCCACTGGCACATCAGCTCTTGGGCTGAACTTGCTGGAGCAACCAGTCGAATATGCAACTTACACTCACTGGACACTTTATTAAGGACACCTTGCTTGTAACAGGCTGGACCCACTTTTACCTTCAGAACTGCTCTAGTTCTCCATGGCATAGTTTTGAAAAGGTGCTGCTCTGTTGGCTGCACATCCGTGATGTGAATCATCCCAAAAATGCTGCAGTTTTCATTGGCTCTACTCATTTTTTCACACCACCGTGTTGCAGAGCATAGTGTGAGATGGAAACCTGCTCAGTCCTCTTTGTGTTTTTAACACTGTAATATTTCATGACACTGACATTGAAATGAGTGTAGAGAGAGAAAGTTGGAAAGCCATTAAGAGTCAATCAATTCAAAGGGAGACAGGAAACCACTGGAAAGATGCTGAAACAGACACTGTGAAATAACTCTGTGCTCTCCTTTACTTCTTTCTGTTCAGACTTTTGTATAAAAATCCACAATTTTTTTGTTTGTTTTTAACAAAATCCTGTAAACTAATGATTCATATGCTCTATAATGACACTGAGTCTGCTTTAACTGAGAATTATGTGGGTTTTGAAATTACTAATAATAATTTAATATTTGTCTTTTTTTCAATTCCAGCTACTTGTTTGACATTCAGTATTTTTAATGTATCCTGTTTTTAAAAAAAATTACCTCTAATTCAAGTATCAGTTGTATATTTTGAGTTCACTGTGACTGACCAACTCTTTTGTTTTAACGTTAACTTATTTACAGCTGTAAAAGAAAATACACGCATGCGCTCGCTTTTAAATTAGTCAAATGTTATTTTAACTGTTTTTGATTTTCTCTCAGGTTATCATAGTTAAGTTGCATGTTGTTATTGTTATTATGCAATGTAGGCAAGACTCACGCAAATTTTTCCCCTGCACACAAACATCCTGCCCTCCGGGGATCGTGTTAGTTCCAAGTACAGTGCCAATTTGTATTCTAGTTTCTCTGACACCCTTTCAGACTTCCAGGAAAGCTGTTTCTCCTCCCTCCCCCGAGCATCGTCTCCTTCCATCCACTCTTGGGAAGTCACTCTATCCGCTCACAGTAACCTCAGACAGATACCCTGTCATCTTGGCTTGTTGCTCTGGAGGTTGAAATTGTAATCATGTGATTCTGGTTAGTTTGCCTGTTATATTAGCAAATTAAAAAATATTTTAAATTTTAATTTAAATTTTTAAAAATAATAATTAAAATGGTAATGGATCTACTTAAACGTGCAGGATGTTAAATGTTTATATTTAGTGTATTTTTACTCATAAAACCTACAAAGAACTAAATGGGAAAATTTTCCGTTCTGTCCGAAAAGGTTGAAATCTAAACTTCCCACATATCCACAATGTAGTTTTGTAATTGAACAAATATAAAGTGTAATATTCTCTTTAAAGTGCTGAATTGGTCAACATTTTTGCAGTGAATATATTGGGATAACATTTTCACCATATATAAAGAAAAAAAGAGTCCATAAATTGAGTACTGTGTAATAAAGTGATATGACACAGGGAATAAGAATTGAACATGCTAACTGAAATGTATTTTATACTTGCTAAAAAAGTCTTTATAGCTAATGACACCTTCAAGATACCTCCGGTACAGAAAAACCGCATTGCTCCGATGTGATTTTGGTCCATTCTTCCACACAAGCTGTCTTCTGATCTTAAACGTCCACCATCATTTCATCTTCAGCATCCTGGTTGATGGCAGCAGATTCTTGTCTCTGTACATTGCTCCATTTATCCTTCCTTCAGTTATATGAAGTCTGCCAGTGTCATATGTTGAAAAACAGCCCCTCACCATGATGTTCCTACCACCAGGCTTCACTGTTGGTGGTTTATGGGTTGATGTGCAGTGCCACAATGCTCTGCGAGTGTTCAAGTTGTCATTACCTGTAGTTTTTAGCCCTAATATGTGGCTACATACTACAGACTGTGTATAAAAGATGGACCTAACCACAGCTGGGCAATGATGGCCACCTTTATGTCCATAACAAACCTGTTGGTTTGTGATTTCCACATTATGAAGCCTCAACATTAGATATAAAAGTTACTATAATGGGTGAACTAAGTAATGCTAGCAAACTGCATCCGTAAATCGTGCATATTTCATGCACAGTCACAAATAAATGCTAATTGATGCCAAATAACAGACTAATAAAACACTGTAATTTTACTCACCATGCCCAAGCACTCAGGGAGACACCAACACTCAAATAGACGAGGTCTATTTTCAAATTACCAAAGGTGACGCCTAACTGATGGCTGCTAGCTCCTTCTGGGCGTGCCATCAGTCAAAGCTACCTCGCCTTATTACGCCCTAAAAAATTCCAAACAAGTGAGTAACACAAAAATTCACTTACCATACAGTTATAGTAAAGGTGAAATCGATATAGATGTTAAATAAAGTGTGTGCACTAGGCCATAGACCTGTCAGTGTCACTGCTAAAGTTGGATATTTTAATATGGGAGTCTCAGTGGGTTCACTCTTGGAGGAAGCCTCATTTATGTTTTTGTGGCGTAATTTTTCATCACCAAAGTTTTCCACTTGTTAATTACCCATATAATTGTGTTCATTGTAAGAAAGTTTGTATGCCTGGATGAAACTACAATAAGCATGTCTTAAACACTGTGAAATAAGAATTTTTCTCACTCCTAATGTAGAGAGTGAGGCCATTCGAAATGACATGGGTTTCTTTTTGAAGTATGTCATGAAGATATGTCTGTTAATATATCATAAGGCTGTTGAGGATGCCATCAAAGAGTTTTCCAGAAGATTGCATTCTCTGCTTTATGCCGTCTTTAAATACATGCTCTGTTCTACTCTAATGTGCGTCTTTTAGGTGTCGGCGTCTGCTGTTCTGGAGGATGGTGAGGCTCTGTTTGCTGATATGGCACTATGCCTGGAGAAAACCAAGGCGGAGGTGAGTAGCAGGAGCTAGAAGCATGCATTCTAATATTGCCAGTATTTGCAACAGTAGCAGCTCTGAGGAGAATAATGTGAAACGTTCACAGTTTTGTAAGGGAATTAAATCTTCTGCTTGTGTGCTGTAGGCCCGAGCGAGGCTGGAGGCGAAAGAGCGCGCAATCGTGGCGAGAGCTGAAAGTGACATAGAGCTGATGGAGAAGGACCTGGAGGAGCTGAGGAGGCGAGACGAGGAGATCAGCCAGCTGCTGCAGTCTGAGGATAATGCTCATTTCTTACAGGTGAGGATGAATGCAGTTTGCTGGTTACAAAGGGAAGGAAGTTTGTTACATTATTATATAAGTTTGTTCTTGGAAAGACACTAGGTCGGCTTAAAAGTCATTCTTTAATATCACTTACTTATATACTTACTTAAAGGAGACCTGTTATATGTTTCCTTATTTTCTGCCATATGCTGACATTAAACATGGCTAAACTTAATAATCATGAGGGACACATACATACATGTGATCTTTGTGAGGCAAAAAGATTTCAGACTGCTCTAAACGTTCAGTTCCCGAAATATTTTTCTTTACTTGTGGTCCTCTATGATGTCACTGAGATCAAATATAGTCATCTAAGGCAGCGGTCTCCAACCTTTTTTGCGCCACGGACCGGCCTTTAATGTGTCGCGGATAAATACAACAAAATAAAACTAGTACCGGTACCGAAAAAAAGAAGATTTATTCATAACACACGTAAAAAGAGACACGAAAAACCAAGTTAACGATCAAAACGATAACAAAATAACGCTGAAAACCGATAAAAACCCTGAAAACCATACATTTCACACCTGAGCCTCAACTCTCGCGGCCCGGTACCAAACGACTCACGGACCGGTACCGGTCCGAGGCCCAGGGGTTGGGGACCGCTGATCTAAGGCACACAGCTCTGGTTATGAGCACAGAAGCCCCTCCCATTACCTACCAAACCTTCTGTTTCTGAGTCTCAACCAATCAAAAAGAAGAAAGCTTAAAAAGAAGGTGGCCACACAGGGAAAGGAGCTTAAACAGACAAGACAGAAACGAATTTGGGTAGCTGCACCAAGGCCTAATATAAGAAACACTGCTCCCAAAATTAAAAAAAAAAAAAATCAGATCTCAGTGAAGCAAGCAACTCACGATGGATATTCTTCCTGATATGGATTCGATAATGTGTTAGGAATTAGAAGATGCCACATCATTTAAAGGAAATGAAAAGACACATCAAAAATCAAAATGAACAAATAATGAGGTAGGTTAGTCCATTTTGATAAAATTTAATTGCAGCAACTCGAAGTAGTACTCAGTAGTTTGTTAGGCCCTCACAGTTTGCATGCATGTTTTTGGCAACTCCAATACAGTCCTTGCTTACCACCTGTCCTTCACAGCAAACTGAAACAGACGTTGTAGGTCACTGGACACAATCCCATGCGCATCATGAACGTGCAGGTGCAAGTGTTCGGTTTATTGGTGAAGTTGTAGAACTTTGTAATTCCATGACAGGTGAGAACAAACTGATAAAATATTGAACTAACTTCAGAGTAAAAGAAAGAAAAGACTTCATTCTCACATTTGAGACACTGGGGCTATCAGATGTTCTCAATTCTTTCCAGAAAATCATCAATTATCCAAACGGCTGCTGATTGATTATCTGTTATTGGCTCATCAATTAAAACAGAATTGGTTGCTGCTGTGCTTTAAAGGACGCCTGCACATCGGCCACTTTTACTCTCGATTGTTCTCACTCAGAAAAATCGAATCGTTAGCAGCTCTTGTATTGGATACTCACCCATTACTGTTAATGCATCCTGGAGGACATAAGAACTCACCTGAGTGGGTACTTAGAAAGATCCAGTCATTAGTGAGTTATGAGCAGGAAGAACGGATGAAAGGAGAGAATGAGTCAGCAGTGGCAAGTGGAAAAAGACGGCAACTGCCTAAGTGTTATTTTCAAATTTAATTGTACGAGGAATTGAGGGTGGAGGGTGGGGGGAAGGCGGGCCAAATCTGCAGCGCCTGGAGTATAGTTTCCACTCTTTTCTCATTGGCTCAGGCCACCCAGCTGCTCTGCATGCCTTTCGCCACTGGTCGGCACTCCGGCACCCTCAGCCTGCCCATGGAGGCCTTCAGTGGTGCCAGGAGAGCACTGGGCCACCTCCGTAGCCACATAGAGGAGGTCTGCAGGGAGGAGGTCGACAAGATCACCCCCGCAGGTAGGTAGCACCACCTGGACTCAGGATGAGCTTCAAAGATGCTAACACCGACTCACAGTTAGGGATGGGAATTGATAAGAATTTAGCAATTCATTATCAATATGACTTATCAATTCTCAATGGCTCTCAATGAGAATATCAAAGATGTTACATTGATGGGAATTAATAACATGCCGAGTGGTCAAATGTTTGTGCATGTTGGAGGTATTTCTCCTCTTTGTTGTGATCAGTGTTGGCGTCATTACTCAGAAAAAGTAAATAAAAAAAGTTATTGCAGATATTACACAGAGCAATTTTCTAAAAAGTAACAACGTACGTTACTTAATTACACCCAGGAGAAAGACATTTGTTATACTACTCGTTACGTTCCTTTCATGTTACTTTGTAAAATGACCTGAAACACTGTCAACAATATAAACCTACAGGCCCACACACCAACACAGATCCCTGTCCTGATGAGCACACACGTGATTCTTAGTATTTTGGTGTCAACACAGAGCTGACAGCACAAATCAAAGATGAAAACCAGCACAAAGAGACTTTAAAGCGGTCGACACAGGAGTTCTACTTTAGAAATATGAACAGGTAGAAACAGGGGCTGCAGCCTGACTGCTCATCAGTTTGTTACCTGTTGAAGTTCAGCAGCGGCTGACTTCACAGCAAATGATGGCTCATTTTATCACAGTGCTGGGCTTGGTCAGCATTTACTCAGCTTTAATGTCAATCTGGGCTCTTGGTTAGCTTAGCGTTAGCATTCTGTCTTTGCAGGTGCTTGCTAAGAGCCAAAGTTGTAATGTAATGTCCATATCCACGCCAAAGACTGCGCCACTATTTTTCTCCTCCGACACACGAACTGAAATCAGCTGGTCGTAGTGAGAGTGCAAGAGGGATCGATAGGCAGGAAGATTCCAAGGAACTGGCCTACTGGGAACCGGTTTTTGTAGAGAACCGGTTCTCGATTCCCATCCCTACTCATGGTCTATATTCGGATCATATCACAAGTCTATTTATGGATTCAAAATACATATATGAGCTGTATGTGCACTGTATTATTATTATTATTTTTGTTATTATTTCTCTTCCAGTTAATGATAACTACAAATCTGGTGGAGAGCATGTAAAAAGTAAGCACAACAAACACGACACACAAACATGCACAGTCAAAGCTCAGGGTGACCCGTTTTTACCAGGTTTTCCATGACCTTTAACACCGAGTGGAATTGTTAATCATTGATGCTGAAGAGGACCAGGATGAGCTCCTCTCTATTCTAATCTGTTCATTTTGGTGTCATTTGAAGCAGCACCGTCCACATTATATTAGGGGGTTAGCACAAAGATAGTGGAGCTAATTAAGACATGATGTGATTAAGGGATTGTAGTGTGGATCCATCAGTGTGAGCACTTTCTGCAGTAGTCTACATATTATAGAAAATATTTCATTGCTATAAAAAGTGTGAAACAGGTTTCTTGCAGCAAAACCATTACATTAAAATTCAGTGTGTTAAATACGTTGCAGCTGTTTATGGACAAACTTCGGACATTTTATCGTCCCATCCTTTTACTTTTTTATAAGCATGTTAGCACGCTGAGATAGTGGACACTGCATGTTCCCATGTTGCTGATAGCATTTTTCTCAAAGCACTGCTGTAACTGCAGCCTCAAAAAGTTGCCGGCATAACTGCAGATTTGTTATTAATTTATTTTTTATATTTTTTTCCTAAGAGCTTTTTTAACCTCCTAAGATCCAAACTCTTCCATGGCAGCATTTTTAATTTGTCTTTGCTATTTGGGCTGATTGGGACCTGATGAATGTAAATGTTTGTGAATGTTTTACCTGATTTTTGTTTTTGAGAAAAATGAGATCCACATATGAGGACATTCACATTCGATAGAACAGTGGCAGTATAACGTCCTCGTAAGTGGATATCAGGCCCTTGTAGAGCAAAATTTGGTATTTTGGTCTAGACAACCCAAAATGTGTAGTCAACATATGTGGACGCCAGGTCCTAGGAGGTTAAATTGGGTTTTTGTGGGGGTTTTATGTGCTCAGAGGGGATGTTTCTTTCTTTCTTTCTTTCTTTTAATGGAAACTCTCCAAATTTGTGAATTTGACTGAGTGGCATGTTGTTTGTTGTGACATTATTTCAAACCAAATATCATTCATACCATTCATATCTGTTGTATTGGGGAGGTGGTCGAATTCACAGTGCGGTGAACTCCAAACCTCAGCAAATGCAACTGTCTACAGCGCAACATGCAACCAGGGGTAAGTGGCAAAAAGATAATGTTATATAATGTAATGTAGTAATACTTACTTTGTGTACAAAAACAGTCTCTCACATTTTTCTGGAGGAAGTTTGGCTCACTCTTCTTTACAATGTTGCTTCAGTTCATTACACAGCATTTCAGTCAGGTCGACTTGGCCATCAAAACATCCTGATTCTTTTATTTTGAAGCTGCTGAACATGACCTGACATCTCACTTCAGTTTACTTTGGTATAAAGTGGAGACTGCGAGGTGCCCGGGTCCAGTGGCTGCAAAATGAGCCCAAATCATCACACCTCCACCCCCATGCCTGACAGTTAGTGTGGGGTGTTTGTACTCATATGCTCTGGCTGTTTTCCTCCAAATGTGGTGCTGTGCATTTTGGCCAAACCGTGTGGTCTCATCTATCCACAAGTCTTGTAGTTTGTTCAAATGCAGCTTTACTGTGCTGCCATGTTTTTCTGAGAAAAGAGGTTTTCTCTCAAAAACTTTTTCAAATAAAAAGTCTTGTTCACTATTCTTTCTAATTGTGCTGTCATAAACTTTAACATTTAACATGCTAACTAAGGCCTTTAAAATCTGCTCACATTTGCTGATGATCAGCAAATCAAGTGATTTGATTAGCAGCACCTGGCCCCAGGATTTGGAGCTTAGAAACATCAGGTGGCCTAAAAGAGATATATAGCTGAATATCATCTGCATAACAATGATATGAAATATCAGAGAAAGAGCTAAGAAGTTGCAGAAGAGGAAGTAAATACAACAAAAACAATAACGGTCCCAAGACAGAGCCCTGAGGCACCCCATAGGCAAAAGAGCTGACGGAGGATCTGAACTTAGAGGTAGCCACAGAGAAAGATCGATTTGACAAATAGGATTTAAACCATTCCAATGCGGTACCCGATACACCCACCCAGTGGTTTAATCTATCTAACAAAATAAGATGATCAACAGTGTCAAAAGCAGGGGTCAGATCCAGCAACATCAAAACAGTGCACTCTCCAGCATCATAATTCATCAAAATATCATTAGACACTCTAAGAAGTGCAGTTTCGGTAGCGTGAGCCTTACGAAAGCCAGATTGAAATTTATCAAGAATGTTATGTTCATCTAGAACAACTGTGAGTTGCTTGGCCACAACCTTTTCTAAAATCTTGGCAATAAAAGGCAATTTTGAGATAGGTCTGTAACTGGAAAGCAAAGAAGGATCAAGTTTAGGTTTTTTTAAAAGTGGGTGAATGACAGCACTTTTACAGTAAACAGGGACCTGACCAGAGAGTAGAGATGCATTAATAATTTTAAGAACACTAGGACCAATAGACTCAAAAACATTTTTAAACAAAGACCCAGATAAAATATCTAATTGAAGTAACCAGCTTCAACAACTCAGGTAAAGACACCGGTGAAAATCTTTCAAATATGACAGGCTTAAGTAAAATCGGAACAGGCAAATGGTACATGGAGGGAGAGATGTTGCTCCTTACATTGCTAACCTTTTCAACAAAGAAGGAAAGAAAATTTTCACAGTCTTCATTCGAAGAAATTGGGACAGCAGAAGAAGCCAGAGCAACAATATCCCTAATAGTGTCAAATAAAACCTTAGGGTTACCTCTGCTCCTAGAGACTAGGTTTGAAAAATAAGCAGCCCTTGCATCACGAATTGAAGCGTTAAAGGAAACTAAAAGGTCTTTTAAATGAAAGAGATGAACCTGTAAACGAGTCTTTCTCCACAAACGCTCAGCAACATGGTAATAGTCTGATTCTGTTTGTTCAGAAATCAAAAATGCGAGTCCCAGAGTCAACCTAATCATGGTGTGTTCATTATTAACATGTTACAAATTTAACAAATGCCAGTAAAGGTTAAGTTATGTGTTCAGTAACTACCTTCCAACAAAGCCACCCACTCTTGGTACTGCTGAACCTTGGACAGCGACGGTCAGCCATCATGATAAAGGGCCAACAGCATGAAAACGCTGCCTCTAAGTTACTAAACTGCATGTAAACATGTTTCCTATTTACAATACAAAGAAATGTTTCCATTTGTTAACTTGAAAACTTTTGTGGTGTTCCCAACGTGCTATTCAAAAATCATTCAACATTTTGCTCATCTTCCCTCTACCGCTTAAGCAAAAGAAGATAAAAAATGTTTTATTGATACAGTTTTGTTCAGCAGGCACTTTTCTGTTTTTTTGTCTCGTTCAAGCAGCACCAGTGTCGTTCCCGCTGTCCTCTCTGTCCTCTCTGTCTCTGCAGGCGCCTGATCAGAGGATGAGGGCAGCTTTCCTCAGGTGTAAGTATATCATCTTTTTTCCCTTAAGTATGACTCAGAAGCATGCTTTTTTTCCTTTTTTAGTGCCTTTTTTAGTCCCTGGTACACCCATTGAGAGCAAGCACCCTAATTGTCATTACCCATCTTTCTCTGCTTTGTCACCTCTTTTCCCTCAGTCTTTGCTTGTTCTGCGTCCTCCTACTTGACCAGATAATAAGAATCCTGCTGGGAAATGTGAAACCTCAGTCTAGATGCTCATTAATGATGGATGGACATCATACTGTATTTATGACTTCCTGGTCTATCATTAAGATCAGCACCATGTTCCAACACGACTGAGCCTGCTGACACAATGACAGCATTACCAGCACCTTGTCAGGGTTTAATAATTCATTTGGTCAGTGTCTGTGTGTCGTTTGTGTCCACTGTGCCAAAAAGTCAACTGAAATACTGCAAGGCTTAAACGTCAGTGGGAAAACCTCTACAACCTGACAGAGTAGACAACAGCTGGTTCAGTTCTCTGCTAAATTAGGAAGATAATAGCAAGTTTTCTCCTGATGCCAACTTTATTCTGACTTTATAAGAGGAGGAAAATCAAATGGAGAGTAGGGAGAATTAGAATGCAGCTGGTTGGTATGGCATCATGACCATCTTGGAGTTTTGAAAACAGATTTGATCAGCAAGCGATGGATCTTACTGTGAAACTGTTCTCATTGTCAATCACAGGTTGTTAGCTAATGAAAATATCTCCCTTTCTAATAAACAGAATACCCAAAATTTTTAAGATGAAACTGAAATGAATTGCTCATCAGGAAGTTGTTTACAAAGGTCAGACCTGAGACACCGTTACTTTCAGACTTCTGTAGAACGTTTAAGTTGGCTTCACGTTTCAGAATTTAAAGTTTTATGCATCAGTTACCCTCAAACACCCACTCCTCTGCTTTACAGAAAAGTGTTCTGTAGTGTTATGGCCACCTGATGAGTTGTAACATTTCATTAGTGAGCTACATTTGCAATCCAACTGTTTCATTCAGAGCCTTTTTGGTGTTTAACTGTTAGTTTTTTTCTTTCTGTTTCCTTGCTCTAGTTTCGTGCCATCTGACCTTTGACCCCGAGACAGCTCATCCTACCTTGGTTCTCCTGGAGGGGCCCCAGGGTGCTCATTGTGGCGAGGAGCCACAGCCCTACCAGCCTCATCCACAGCGCTTTGACTCAGTGGCGCAAGTCCTGTGCAGGGAGGGCCAGTTTGGCGGTGCCAGCTACTGGGAGGTGGAGTGGAGAGGAGGTGGGTGGATTGACATAGGCGTCACCTACCGTGGGATCGGGCGCAAAGGTGGCGGGAAGCCCTGCCTGCTTGGGCGCAACGAGCACTCTTGGCGGCTGAGGTGTAGTCATGCTGGATATGCTGCATGGCACGATAACCGCAAGACCACGGTCGCTGCACCGCCCTCCCCCAGGATCGGCGTGTTTCTGGAGCGCCAGAAAGGAGCTTTGTCCTTTTACAGCATCTCGGACTCCATGGTGCTCCTGCACACTTTCCATTGTTCGTTCTCTCAGCCGCTATACCCCGCCTTCCGTTTGGATCTGGACTCAACTCTTGTCATCTGCCCTCATGAGGGAAGCTAACTATGCCCCCATGTTTTTCCAGGACGTGTCATTTATCTTCTGGAGGAAAGGGCTGTTCGCTCTGCCAATCGATATAATGAGTGAATGGTGGGGAAATGGCACTTTTCTGTGTAATTCTCTTTGACTGTAATATTCTCTTTGATAACTGCCAGGTTGAGCAGCAGAATTGCAGAATTTTTTTAACAGCATGCATGTTTTTTACAGTGTACTTTATTACATTAAAGCCCATGTGTCATCATTTAAACCAGATACACACAGGTTAATAAATATACACATATACATATATATATAAACTGATGCTTTCAGCAAATTGAAAATATACCCTCAAGTTGGATTTTATGCAAGCTTTAAAAGACTGCAAAAGTTGTGTAGTGCTGAAAATCACTTGGTTCCCACAGCTAATTAGCTAACTGGTAACAGGCCATAGACCAGGGGTTCATCACATTGTGAAAGACTGTTTGAGCAAATATTTAAACAAGAAAACAGTTTCTCAGAAATGGGAAAGAATTTATGGTCCATAATAAGCCATTATCATGGGTGATTTCCACATCTGTGAAAGCACCATTATTGTTTGCTGATACATGCAAGTTTGGGGGCAACACATGCTTTCAAAGCCAGTATTTTCAGGGAAGTCTGTGCTTATTTAAAGGTACAGTAAGTGGGTTTTTAATGTTATTTATTAGAAAAATAGTGTACTCAAAAATATACATAGACCAGTCAGTAATTATGCCACCCAACAAATTGATGCATTCTTATAAACTTTAAGTGAATCCATTAAAAATACATAGGAGCATGCGTCGGTTTGTGGAAGGCACCGTGTTGCCCACTATCTACAGTACAGTAGCTGAGTTGGACATCACCGTTCCACCTAATTGTGTTTCATGTACATGACTATAGACCGGCCAAATACATAATACACCTTACAACTTTGTATTTTACAGTTCCTTCAAACTATATCTGACTATTTAACATTTGAACATGTACATTTTTATCATTTTGTCTTTTTCTTTCTTTACCTCTCCTCACTCATTTCTAGCTTATCCTGTTCCTTCTTACCTTAACCTCATCTCCTGAACTGAAGTTAGGGTTCTAAATTAGAACTTCTAATGTGCATAATCATGCTAATTTACGACATTGTCACAATTATTTATTGTTACCAACAAGCCAGCTAAACAACAACTGCTATTTACAAGTTAACATTAGGCCAGCTAATGTTAGGAAAGTGTTTATCACTTTCCCTGTGATAAACACTTTGTTTCAGAGTATCCCATTGTATCAGAGTTTACTTGCTAGGTGTCCAAGTCCAACACAATGCTAGCTAACAGCAGCTAACAACGGTAAAACAGCGGTGCTTATCAGCAGCTCACAGAGGTTAGCTTCACTGACTTATCGGCTCGAATCGTAGTCCTTTCACAAAATTTTACAGCATCTACCAGAGTAAACAGCATTTTGATAGCTAAACGTCGAACGGCTGTGGTCAGAGGTGATTCGTGTGTCAAAAAAAAGTACTGCAAAACTGCAAAACACATATTCATTGTTTAATTCCCGATTTATTGCTAAGTGAAAAGTGTTTGTCCACCAGCAGGCACCGTAGCTGGAATTATTACACTTGAATTGAGATGAGTAAGTAATCAGAGCTCAGTTGACTGCAATTTACTGACATCTGGTGGTGAGATTTTACACACTCTACCTTTAAGTAAGACACTGCCAGACCACATGAGTACTGTTGAACAGGTTATATGATGTGTCCCAAAAAATGAGAATATTTGATTATAGAGCAACAGGTCTGGAAAACCATGATAAATATTCCTCAGTCTTGACTTTGTGTTGCTGGCATCAAATTTAAAAGGACTATTTTTTTTTTTACATTTTCTTTTTACTTTTAATTACAAAAAATTATTAGTTTTAACAGGAATGTTTACTTTGTTTTAAATTTAATTTAAATATGGGGTTAAAATAACTTTTACAGTGTGCTGACCTTGTAATATCGGGTGGTATTTGTGTTCCAGTAAGACATGGATGAGTTACTATGAGTTAACATACAATTATAAATATGCTCATATTTTGTAATATTTTTGAACATTTTTTGTGTTTTTGCCTCTGTGACAGATGTTTACTGGGAAAAAGCCATATTCACAGATTTACTGAGCAATGGAGTATAAAAAGAAGAACCATACACTTCAGCGTGTTTGTAGAAATCATTTGACTGGAAACATGTGCGACAGTGTTTCTCACAGATTCTAAATCAGCAACGGAGAAATATTCATTGGTTTCTCCTCCCTTTGTGTTTGATGTTATTTTCATAGGGTTGTACATTTATAGGAGTCAAAGGTTATTTTTTTCCATTATCAGTTATACTAATGTGACATGGAAAACCTCTGGGCATTTTTTAAATTAAACCTGCAGAAGTGACCTCAGCTTCAGATAAATTAAACGTTGTTTTGTAGGTTAGCAAGTCATTTTCTTTGGATAATGTTTTTCATGTTTTTTCATGCAAGAGTCTATACATGTTGCATTGCATTAATCTTAAATTAAATGAAGGAATAGTTTAATATGTTAAAAAAAAATGCTTACAGAATTCTGTTGGGAAAAGTTGTAGCACGATAAATATGGATGTACAATTTCTTAAGGTACTCAACGGGCAGGCTGTCCCACTTCTTGTTTGTTTAGCCTGAGTTCTGTCTTATCATCCTTGAATTATTCTGTTATGTTGACATTAAGACTCTGTGGAAACCATACTGGCTGTTTATCTTGCTGCTGGAGACAGCTCTTTATGACTTTTGTCAAATATTTAGGGTCAGTGATGTGCTCCAGAGGAAAACTGGGACTAATCATGAGCCTTTCCTTGTGGTACTGTGCGATGGAAAACAATCAAAAGATCCAAGTGCCTCAAACATTTGCACAGAACGACACTTGCTATCATTGCAGCACTTTGATTGCTTCTAAGTCTATGATTATAACTTTTATCTAAGCAACTCAGATTCTATCAAATCACATACATACCGATCTCATTCATTTTTATTGATGTAGCGCCAAATCACAACAACATTCGGCTCAAGGTACTTTGTACTGTAAGTTAACACCCCCACGTTAATACAGAGAAAACCCAACAATCAAATGGTGACAGTGAGAAGGAAAAACTCCCTTTTAACAGGAAGAAATATCCATCATGCAAACCCTTGAGTTGGTTCGGGGTGAGGGGAGGATGACGGAACAAAAAGAAAAAACTGTGGAAGAGAGCCATTCAGTGAAAAAAATACTTTCTGTGATTTTAAAACTGTGGGGTGACATAAAAAAGACCATGTCTTCCATCTGAATGGACACCATACTGTAACCACTGCCTTTCTTGACTTGGCAGGGGTGGGGGAACTCCAGGCTTCAATGGCTGGTGTCCTGCAGCTTTTAGATGTGTCCTTGATCCAACACAGCTGATTTAAATGGCTAAATTATGTCCTCAACATGTCTTGAAGTTCTCCAGAGGCCTGTTAATGAACTAATCTAAAACCTGCAGGACACCGGCCCTTGAGGCCTGGAGTTCCCCACCCCTGACTTAGAGGGTTGTTTTCTTTTTAAAAGGCACTTTTGCAGAGGATTATGATCACCTGACCAGACACTGTGTAGGGCCTTCAAACCAAACCTCAGAATGCAACACAACCTCACAGGTACAGGTAAATAAATGTGTATATATATCATTCACAGAGCTATTAGACAATATTTGCATTTTTTTAACATGGAGTGCACTATTCCACAAGCTGTAGGCCTGTATCATGAAGTCTGTAAAATGAGCATCCTTATGTATGTTTGTCTACCCGCTGTGCATCTGTTACTGTTATTGTTTATGTTACTTATATTATATATGTTGTCTTACCAAATATGAGTTTATTCCTTTCACTCAGCTTACAAAAAAACTGATCCATCAGGGTCTAAACTTGCAGTGAGTTTTTCTTAACAGTGAAAGGATTGTTAGTACTTGTTAAAATGATTTATTTCAGATGTTTCTTGTATTTTTTTTTCCTTGTTGTTGTGCAATAAACTCTATATTTTCTTCCCTAATAAAATGGCTTGACCTTTACTTGAAACCAAATTTTCACATATTGAGAATTCAATTCAATTCAATTTTATTTATATAGCGCCAAATCACAACAACAGTCGCCTCAATGCGCTTTATATTGTACAGTAAATCATACAATAATAGATACAGAGAAAGACTCAACAATCATATGACCCCCTATGAGCAAGCACTTTGGCGACAGTGGGAAGGAAAAACTCCCTTTGAACAGGAAGAAACCTCCAGCAGAACCAGGCTCAGGGAGGGGCGGCCATCTGCTGTGACCGGTTGGGGTGAGAGAAGGAAGACAGGATAAAGACATGCTGTGGAAGAGAGACAGAGGTTAATAACAGATATGATTCAATGCAGAGAGGTCTATTAACACATAGTGAGTGAGAAACTGGAAACTGGTGACTGGAAAGGAAAAACTCAATGCATCATGGGAATCCCCAGGCAGCCTACGTCTATTGCAGCATAACTAAGGGAGGATTCAGGGTCACCTGGTCCAGCCCTAACTATATGCTTTAGCAAAAAGGAAAGTTTTAAGCCTAATCTTAAAAAGATGAGAAGTTGGCTGAAGCAGGGTGGTGCAGGGGCTGGTCAGATATCAAGTGCTGAGAGTGGATCTTTGGTCCTCTGTGCAGCTCTGTCCACTCTCAGCTGCCCTGCAAAACAATAACACAAGAAAGTTGCCATTTTAACACAAAAACAGCATTTCCATTATTGGTAGCTGTAGTATGTTGTTAAAATGCCCTTTTAAACCCAACATATTCACATGATAACTACAAATAAACTTAAATCTACAGTGCTGCTGGCACAGGATGATGATTCATACCAACGGATGGATTTGATCTTCAAGAAAGTTCGTAGTCAGTGAGAAGAAACAGGTCAAGTATAAAGAGACAAATTGAACATTCTGCAGCCTTTATATACCCTCGGTTGCTCCTTGGTTAAGTGCATGTGATAGAACTATACGAATGAAGTGCAAAGTTAATTTATGGTAATTTATAGTTACTCCTTCTTACTGCCAATAATCTGTGCACTTTCAGGAGAGCTCCTTCTTCCCTCTGTACAATACCACCTTCACCTTCAATAGCACCTTAGAGTATTCTGACTGGCTGCATCACCACCTGGTACGGCAGCTGTAATGCTCTGGACCGCAAAGCTCTGCAGAGGGTGGTGAGATCAGCACAGCGCATCACCAGGACTGAACTGCCAGCCATGCAGGATCTCTACAGACAGCGCTGCATGAAGAAGACACAGCGGCTCCTCTCTGATCCTAGCCACCCCAGCCACAGACTTTTCACATTCCTGCTGTCCGGCAGGAAGTTCAGGAGCATTCAGACCCGCACTACCAGACATAGAGACAGCTTTTACCCACAAGCCATCAGGCTTTTGAACTGCTGACATTCTATACACACCATTACACACTCACTACAATTACAGGACTCTACACACTGTCACTTCAACTAATGCCACTTAAATGCTCGTTGCACAAGATCTGCACAAACTGTAAATACCAACTTGTCTGAAATTCTCTAAATATTTTATACTAGTTTTCTCTCTTTTTTCTCTTTATCATTATTATTACTGATATTTCCTGTTAATTTCTTCTTAATTTAACACTTTCTATATGCTCACGTAAAGCAGAGGAGCACGAGCCAAAGAATTTCATTATGGGTAAATGTGGCTACACTGTTTATCTGTACATGACAATAAAACTTGAAACCATTTTCAGTGTGTATGCAAGTCCACCCAAGCCACATTCCTGAGAACAAAGGAACATTACAAACACTATCAGATTTCAGCACTCGCATATCATCCGTATCAGAAGGTCTGGTTATTAGCTAAAAATGTCCCATTAAATTCAGAGACAAAGAAACTTTCTTTCAACTACATTAGTGCGTTTCGAATTAAATCCACAATCAACCCTGCTCACCTAAATTGTCTTGAAATGTGAAACGTTGAATTATGAGGATTGATAATGTTTCCCATGCCTCCCAGTTGAAACCGATCCAGTTTAATCCATCAAGTCCCACCTTCTAGGCTACTTCCACCTGCCCATGTCACTGACTACCAGCCGGCCTACTCCATAATACGACTTATGCATGCCAGCTATTGCGGGACGATCTTCCAGTATTAGTAGACTGAGAAGGTTATGGCCTGGATGAATGCTCCTGCTCCGGTTCAACATTGTGGACAAGGTAATGATCACAGAATTCCACTGGAGGAATCCTAAAAAGGTTAGTGGGTCGTAGGAAACACTTATTAAGGGAGGGCTAGGGCCATGGTCCATGAGTCCTCTCTGGGATGGCTTACCACTTTTTCTCTTTCTCTCTCTTCCTTAAGCACTCTATCTTTACTCTGTGTGTTTGTGTGTGGGGTTTTTGTTTTGTTTTGTTTTGTTTTTTAGCGCATGGCCAGGACTCATGCCAGATTCCTGCCCTTGGTCTACGAGCAGTTGTCAGTAATCTTCAGTCTTTGCTGGAGTGTTGAACAACTGACAGTTAGTGAAGCCCCAGCTCCTTCACTCGTGTGATTGCTCTGCCTGTTCCTTTGAGAAAACTTTGTCTTCACCAGTGCATATTTCTGTGGAAAGTAGTGAGCCGGTCAGTGTTTTGCAAGAGAGATTCTGTGGAGAAACATGCCCCGCGGAATTCAGTTCAATTGACTTCCTCAGCCTCGACCCCAGTGCTGATCTCCAGCATGGTCACAGACATGTTCTGTGGCCCTTCAACATCATCAGGCTCTTTTGGAATGAGACGCTGGAATCGGACACATTCTAGGGCACGCGCTATAATGGAGCGTGCTCTAGAATGATGGCTGTTAAAGCCCTGGGGAGTGGACGCTGGAGGCATGGGTACCATCCATCTGCGAGAATCAAATGCCCTGGAGGAGGGTAGACTGAGTGTCTGTACAGTGGGCTGTAGAACGAGGCTTCCCAAACACTCTTGAGACCACCCTGTAGGATGCTCCACTTACCAAACCACACACCAGGGTCTCAATTGTGGCACCCCAACCATGCCGCTGATCCTGGTTCAGGAGATTTAGCAACAATGCCAGAGACTCCTTGCTTAGCCGAAAATCAGGCTTGGGTTCCTCCTGGTTTAAACAAAAGGGAAAGTCTGGCCCATGAATCCTTTTGCTACACGAGAGAAGATGTTCAACATCCACACCAGGTGATGCCTCATCAGCAGGGTCTTATATCAATATACCTCCACTGTGAAACGGCAGTGGCTCCTCTTATAAAAGAAATTCTATTAGCCACAAAAGTGTGAAAGCACTTTGCCTCACTTTGGATATATATATACACACACATATATCTATATATATATATATATAGATATATGTGTGTGTGTGTGTGTGTGTGTGTGGGTGTGTGTGTGTGTATATATATATACACACACACACACATATATATATATATATATATATATATATATATATATATATATATATGAGCGGGGCACAGAAAGGCATTGGCAAGAATACCAGAGGCGCAAAACACCAGCTACTGGTAGACAGAACAGTCAGCCGAGACTGCAAGACCAGGCTGACCAACCTGTGCACTGCCTGGATTGATTACAAGAAGGCCAATGACTCAATGCCCCACAGCTGGATACTGGAATGCCTAGAACTATATAAGATCAACAGGACCCTGAGAGCCTTCATCAGGAACTCAATGGGGATGTGGCGTACAACACTAGAGGCCAACTCCAAGCCCATAGCACAAGTCACCATCAAGTGCGGGATCTACCAAGGAGATGCTCTGTCCCCACTGCTGTTCTGCATAGGCCTGAACCCCTCAGTGATATCATTAACAAGACTGGCTACGGATACCGACTACGACTATGTAGCTTGCCATTGCCAGTGTGTGAATGTGTGTGTGAATGGGTGAATGACTGAATGTAGTGTAAAGCGCTTTGGGGTCCTTAGGGACTGAGTAAAGCGCTATACAAATGCAGGCCATTTACCATTTTACGGAACAGAGCAGCTGTCAGCCACCTCCTGTACATGGATGACATCAAGCTGTATGCCAAGAGTGAACAAGACATCGATTCACCGATCCACACTACCAGGATATACAGCAATGACATCGGAATGTTGTTCGGGCTGGAGAAGTGTAGTCGAATGGTAACGAAGAGAGGGAAGGTAGTCAGAACGGAGGGGATCAAACTACCAGAAGGCAACATTGCAGACATAGAGGACAGTTACAAATACCTGGGGATCCCGCAGGCGAATGGGAACCATGAAGAGGCCGCTAGGAAAGCTGCAACCACCAAGTACCTGCAGAGGCTCAGGCAAGTCCTGAGGAGTCAGCTGAACGGTAAGAACAAGATCCGGGCTATCAACACCTACGCCCTGACCGTGATCAGGTATCCAGCTGGTATAATAAGTTGGCCAAAGGAGGAGATAGAAGCCACTGACATAAAGACAAGAAAGCTCCTTACCATGCATGGAGGGTTTCACCCCAAGTCCAGCACCCTGAGGCTGTACGGTAAGCGGAAGGAAGGGGGCCGGGGACTGGTGAGTGTCAGCACCACAGTCCAGGATGAGACAACGAACATCCAAGAACACATTGGGAAGATGGCCCCAACTGACCGAGTGCTCAGTGAATGCCTCAGGCAGCAGAAACCCAAGAAAGAGGAGGGAGACGAGGAACCATCATGGAAGGACAGGCCCCTGCACGGTATGTACCACCGGCAGATAGAGGAGGTGGCTGACATCCAGAAATCCTACCAGTGGCTGGACAAAGCTGGACTGAAAGACAGCACAGAGGCACTAATCATGGCAGCACAAGAACAAGCTCTGAGTACAAGATCCATTGAGTCTGGGGTCTATCACACCAGGCAAGACCCCAGGTGCAGGCTGTGTAAAGATGCCCCTGAGACAATCCAGCACATAACAGCAGGGTGCAAGATGCTAGCAGGCAGGGCATACATGGAACGCCATAACCAAGTGGCCGCCATAGTATACAGAAACATCTGTGCCGAATATGGCCTGGAAGTTCCGAGGTCAAAATGGGAGACGCCCCCAAGGGTGATGGAGAATGACCGAGCTAAGATCCTGTGGGACTTCCAGATACAGACGGACAAAATGGTGGTGGCTAACCAACCGGACATAGTGGTGGTAGACAAACAGAAGAAGACGGCCGTAGTGATCGATGTAGCGGTTCCGAATGACAGCAACATCAGAAAGAAGGAACACGAGAAGCTGGAGAAATACCAATACCAAAGAAATACCATATATATATATATATATATATGTGTGTGTGTGTGTGTGTGTGTGTGTGTGTGTGTGTTGGATATCCAGTTGTACTGTCCGTCCAAAAGGTTAACCTTTGCAGCTTAAGCGTAACTCGTAGTGCCAGCACAGCACCTATAAGCTGTTACTCAGTGTCAAAGCAAGTTCTGTGCAGCAGGCAGGATGAAGGACTCAAGGGGCACTCAGGCAGACTTATTTTTATTAAGTTGCAACATTAACTGTAGCCAATTAAGTAGCAAAGCTGCTTTCGTCTCACTTAACACGACTCTGAGAAGTTTTATTTCCACTTCTATGCTTTTGTAGTAAAACAGAAAGATAGTGAATATTTGCAAAGAATACACACTTGTCTTGACTTATAAATAAAATATCATTGATACCTGCTTGACAATGATATTTTACCTGTGGATCATACGCACTGTTTCTCCATTTCTCCCTTATCTTATATGATAACTTCAAGATTATAGAACACATTTTGAATGGCTTATTCATTTCTGACAGAAAACCAACAGAACACAAGGAAAAGCCTGCAAGGCTTTAATATCCTCGGACTTCACTGTCAGCCACCCAAGTGCGTTCTCCATACGTGTAGTGGCTATTTTCTGTTCATTTCCAAAGTATTATTAAAAAGCACCTTTGCACATTGATCTCATCTATCGGATGGCATGTGTTGATCAGTTCCTTAGGTTCTTCTGGTATATTGCTCCAAGAAATACAATCAATCCACACTATCCTGCATTAAATGCCTAGTGGACTCCTGCTCATGGTTTTGGTATGAAAGATTTGCTGAAATCCTTAAAAGTGTCATGGTCCTGAGTCTGCCAACTCAGTGTTTCGTGTTTCTTTATGCTTTTGTTTATTCTGAGTATGTATTCCGTTATGATTTGCCATTTGTTAGGTTTCTGTTCTGTGCTCGCCCTGGTCCCACGTCTGTGTTCTGTCTGTCTATGGTGTCACACTGTCTGCTTGTGAATCTGTCTGTTTAGTTCAGTGTCTTGTCTGGTTCTCTGTGTCTGAGTTTCCTGTTTTATTCTGAAGGTCCCCGTCTCATGTGAGTGTGTTCAGGTTACGTTTCCCCTGTCCCGTCAGCTCTGATTTCTCCCAGGTGTGTTGCCCTCCTGTCTCTCGTCCCCTGATTACTGCTGTGTGTATTTAAGCCCTGTGTGTTCTCCTGCCTGTTGCCGGTTCGTCTGTGTTCCACGGTGTCCTGGTCCTCGTCTGCGGCTCTCTGCCGCTCATCTCTTTTGGTATCATCCCAGGTTTGTCATTTAGTTTTCCCAGTTTAGGTTTCTTTAGTTTATTGTCCTCCCTCTTTGCCTGTTTTGCCACCACCCCTCTTTGTAAATAAACTTCACTAGCATTCTCATCCACTGCTTGCATTTTGGGTCCTTCCTCCCTCCAACACCACACGGCTCGCCTCAGCAGCCGTGACAGAAGAATACTTAATGATCATGAGTTTTTGGTCCAACTTCTTTTAAGCCAATTTCTTTGTGATGTGTTTCCCCTGGAACAGCAGCGTTGTTTCCTCTTATAGGTGGACAATTAAACTGTTGCCTTGAGGTTTATGGAACAAACTCAGTGGTATTGAAGCTAGGAAGAGTTTTGCATTTCATGATGAATGAACTCATAAACTCTGTACATAAATGTTTGTACTTGAGCACAGTCACTCTTGCAGTTTGGGCAGCAATTTGATTCAGTTTCCTTTTTTGCCTAATTTGCTCCTCCTGAGCCTTAAGAGCAGCCGCCATTGTACAAAGCGCAGCCCTTATAGCCTCTGCTTTGAGGCATGTTGATGAGGTTGAGGATTTCAAAGGCCCATGACCCATGTCCATCGTTTTATGACCACAGTATACTCATCTTATAACGGATGTCAGTCCAGCAGATTATGCTATCATGTCAATATGAAACTAAATATGTGAGGAATGTTTCCAGGTCTTTGTTGAATCTGTGCCACAAAGAATTAAGGCAGTTCTGAAGGTGAAACAGTACTGGCAGGTGTAACTAATGAAGTGGACAGTGACTGTATTTAGTGTCTAGATGTTGTTTTTTTTTTCAATATTTTATTCACTTGCAGACCACCACAGACTGTGGTTGTACCATGCAGCCTAATAACATGCAGTAAATTGCAGGTTAAAGCAGTCTGCTTACACATTGTTAAACAAGGGAAGGGAACTAATGTGGCTGTCACATTACCTTTTTGTCCCATTTCATCCCAGGATTTGATTAAATTGCTGCTCACTTTCTACAGTACTTAAAACTGATCACACAAAACAATTTTTCTTCATCTTTTAATGATTACCAAAGTCTGTGAATCCCCAAATTGTTCAGTTGTTGTTTTTGCTCCCCATGAGGTCACATTCACCATGTGACAAAAACAACACCCCACTGTACACACTCGGGCCACCAGCAACTTTCTAAATCCTCAATAAAAAGCTGACAGGTTGCATTGATGTTCCAAATAACTTATTAAGAAAACAACTAAATACACAGAAAATATTATGAAAACTGGTTTATTTTATATCTCATAGTTTGAAGTGAAGCAATAAAACATGTATAAAACATCACAAACTGTAATATTATACAAATGCTTCCTGCTGATGCAATGGAGACATCTTCCAGTGGCAGTCTTCATCCGTGTGAGTGTGATCCATCCATCCTTCTCATCGGGTTGGGGTAAGGCTGTCTTCTGGGTGGAGTATCTCTCTGCGTTAGCTCCGTCTTGGACGTTGAGTGTCTGAAGTGCTGAATGCTGGGAGAGGACAAGTGTAAAGCACCTGAAGACAAAAAGACAAAGAAAAAAGCATGAATTCACAGATCACAGAGTTGTTCAATTTACTTTTCATCTGTTATGTGTTTTTACCTTACCTCTGATCCCTTAGCCACAGGCTATACCTTATGTAAAAACAAGAGACCACCTTTACAGATTGAACAAATATTTGAAATTGTGGTGGCAGATTTCTTTTCTCATGTATTAATCACATATTTAATCATATCACATTAGTTATAGTAATATCACTTTCTCACTTTACTATAGTAAGAGCACTCCTGTCACTAGTTTACATGCATGTGGAATGTTAACACAGTGAGGCCATTGTAATGGGAGATGTTAAACAGATAGTGGGACTCTTTCTGCTTATCAGGGATGTAAATCCTTACGTGACGGCCAAGCAGAAAACAAGGTCATAATTCTCTCTGTGAGGGAGAAGGTATAGCCCCTCTGTGAGAGGGGCCAACATGTGAGTTTGTGGAATGTTCTTTGTCTGTGTGTCTGTATATGAGATGTAAGGGCGGTGGCCACAATTCAGAGACGGTCCTGGTGTTTCACTGGGATGCTCTCTCCACATTTCAATGTGTTTATAAAACTCACTTCAAATCAAGCTCACTGGGTGTCTTGCAGGTTATTGTTAAATTTTCCAAAAAAAAAAAATAAAGTGCAAGAAAGTTACTTACCAGCACTACAAGACATAAATACACAAATAAACATTACAAGACATAAAAACAAGTCAAAGATATTTGCAATAAACGGACCTAAGTGCAAGAAAGTTATTTAACAGCAATACAAGACATAAATACACACATAAACATTACAAGACATAAAAACAAGTCAAAGATATTTGCAATAAACAGACCTAAGTGCAAGAAAGTTATTTAACAGCAATATAAGACATAAATACACACATAAACATTACAACACATAAAAACAAGTCAAAGATATTTGCAATAAACAGACCTCAGTGCAAGAAAGTTACTTACCAGCAATACAAGACATAAATACACACATAAACATTATAAGACATAAAAACAAGTCAAAGATATTTGCAATAAACGGACCTAAGTGCAAGAAAGTTATTTGACAGCAATACAAGACATAAATACACATATAAACATTATAAGACATAAAAACAAGTCAAAGATATTTGCAATAAGCAGACCTAAGTGCAAGAAAGTTACTTACCAGCACTACAAGACATAAATACACACATAAACATTACAAGACATAAAAACAAGTCAAAGATATTTGCAATAAACGGACCTAAGTGCAAGAAAGTTATTTAACAGCAATACAAGACATAAATACACATATAAACATTATAAGACATAAAAACAAGTCAAAGATATTTGCAACAAACAGACCTCAGTGCAAGAACGTTACTTACCAGCAATACAAGACATAAATACACACATAAACATTACAACACATAAAAACAAGTCAAACATATTTGCAATAAACAGACCTCAGTGCAAGAAAGTTATTTAACAGCAATACAAGACATAAATACACGTATAAACATTATAAGACATAAAAACAAGTGAAAGATATTTGCAACAAACAGACCTCAGTGCAAGAACGTTACTTACCAGCAATACAAGACATAAATACACACATAAACATTACAAGACATAAAAACAAGTCGAAGATATTTGCAATAAACAGACCTCAGTGCAAGAAAGTTATTTAACAGCAATACAAGACATAAATACACACATAAACATTACAAGACATAAAAACAAGTCAAAGATATTTGCAACAAACAGACCTAAGTGCAAGAAAGTTATTTAACAGCAATACAAGACATAAATACACATATAAACATTACAAGACATAAAAACAAGTCAAAGATATTTGCAACAAACAGACCTCAGTGCAAGAAAGTTACTTACCAGCAATACAAGACATAAATACACACATAAACATTATAAGACATAAAAACAAGTCAAAGATATTTGCAATAAACGGACCTAAGTGCAAGAAAGTTATTTGACAGCAATACAAGACATAAATACACATATAAACATTATAAGACATAAAAACAAGTCAAAGATATTTGCAATAAGCAGACCTAAGTGCAAGAAAGTTACTTACCAGCACTACAAGACATAAATACACACATAAACATTACAAGACATAAAAACAAGTCAAAGATATTTGCAATAAACGGACCTAAGTGCAAGAAAGTTATTTAACAGCAATACAAGACATAAATACACATATAAACATTATAAGACATAAAAACAAGTCAAAGATATTTGCAACAAACAGACCTCAGTGCAAGAACGTTACTTACCAGCAATACAAGACATAAATACACACATAAACATTACAACACATAAAAACAAGTCAAACATATTTGCAATAAACAGACCTCAGTGCAAGAAAGTTATTTAACAGCAATACAAGACATAAATACACGTATAAACATTATAAGACATAAAAACAAGTGAAAGATATTTGCAACAAACAGACCTCAGTGCAAGAACGTTACTTACCAGCAATACAAGACATAAATACACACATAAACATTACAAGACATAAAAACAAGTCGAAGATATTTGCAATAAACAGACCTCAGTGCAAGAAAGTTATTTAACAGCAATACAAGACATAAATACACATATAAACATTATAAGACATAAAAACAAGTCAAAGATATTTGCAATAAACTGACCTAAGTGCAAGAAAGTTACTTACCAGCAATACAAGACATGAATACACACATAAACATTACAAGACATAAAAACAAGTCAAAGATATTTGCAACAAACAGACCTCAGTGCAAGAAAGTTACTTACCAGCAATACAAGACATAAATACACACATAAACATTACAAGACATAAAAACAAGTCAAAGATATTTGCAACAAACAGACCTAAGTGCAAGAAAGTTATTTAACAGCAATACAAGACATAAATACACATATAAACATTACAAGACATAAAAACAAGTCAAAGATATTTGCAACAAACAGACCTCAGTGCAAGAAAGTTACTTACCAGCAATACAAGACATAAATACACACATAAACATTACAAGACATAAAAACAAGTCAAAGATATTTGCAACAAACAGACCTCAGTGCAAGAAAGTTATTTAACAGCAATACAAGACATAAATACACATATAAACATTACAAGACATAAAAACAAGTCAAAGATATTTGCAATAAACAGACCTCAGTGCAAGAAAGTTATTTACCAGCAATACAAGACATAAATACACATATAAACATTATAAGACATAAAAACAAGTCAAAGATATTTGCAATAAACAGACCTCAGTGCAAGAAAGTTATTTACCAGCAATACAAGACATAAATACACATATAAACATTATAAGACATAAAAACAAGTCAAAGATATTTGCAACAAACAGACCTAAGTGCAAGAAAGTTATTTAACAGCAATACAAGATATAAATACACATATAAACATTATAAGACATAAAAACAAGTCAAAGATATTTGCAATAAACAGACCTCAGTGCAAGAAAGTTACTTAACAGCAATACAAGACATAAATACACATATAAACATTATAAGACATAAAAACAAGTCAAAGATATTTGCAACAAACAGACCTAAGTGCAAGAAAGTTACTTACCAGCAATACAAGACATAAATACACATATAAACATTATAAGACATAAAAACAAGTCAAAGATATTTGCAACAAACAGACCTAAGTGCAAGAAAGTTATTTAACAGCAATACAAGACATAAATACACATATAAACATTACAAGACATAAAAACAAGTCAAAGATATTTGCAACAAACAGACCTAAGTGCAAGAAAGTTATTTAACAGCAATACAAGACATAAATACACATATAAACATTACAAGACATAAAAACAAGTCAAAGATATTTGCAACAAACAGACCTAAGTGCAAGAAAGTTATTTAACAGCAATACAAGACATAAATACACACATAAACATTACAAGACATAAAAACAAGTCAAAGATATTTGCAATAAACAGACCTCAGTGCAAGAAAGTTATTTACCAGCAATACAAGACATAAATACACATATAAACATTATAAGACATAAAAACAAGTCAAAGATATTTGCAACAAACAGACCTAAGTGCAAGAAAGTTATTTAACAGCAATACAAGATATAAATACACATATAAACATTATAAGACATAAAAACAAGTCAAAGATATTTGCAATAAACAGACCTCAGTGCAAGAAAGTTATTTAACAGCAATACAAGACATAAATACACATATAAACATTATAAGACATAAAAACAAGTCAAAGATATTTGCAATAAACAGACCTCAGTGCAAGAAAGTTACTTAACAGCAATGCAAGACATAAATACACATATAAACATTATAAGACATAAAAACAAGTCAAAGATATTTGCAACAAACAGACCTAAGTGCAAGAAAGTTACTTACCAGCAATACAAGACATAAATACACATATAAACATTACAAGAAATAAAAACAAGTCAAAGATATTTGCAATGAACAGACCTCAGTGCAAGAAAATTACTTAACAGCAATACAAGACATAAATACACATATAAACATTACAAGACATAAAAACAAGTCAAAGATATTTGCAACAAACAGACCTAAGTGCAAGAAAGTTACTTACCAGCAATACAAGACATAAATACACATATAAACATTACAAGAAATAAAAACAAGTCAAAGATATTTGCAATGAACAGACCTCAGTGCAAGAAAATTACTTAACAGCAACACAAGACATAAATACACATATAAACATTACAAGACATAAAAACAAGTGAAAGATATTTGCAACAAACAAACCTAAGTGCAAGAAAGTTACTTAACAGCAATACAAGACATACATACACATATAAACATTATAAGACATAAAAACAAGTCAAAGATATTTGCAATAAACTGACCTAAGTGCAAGAAAGTTACTTAACAGCAATACAAGACATAAATACACACATAAACATTATAAGACATAAAAACAAGTCAAAGATATTTGCAATAAACTGACCTAAGTGCAAGAAAGTTACTTAACAGCAATACAAGACATAAATACACATATAAACATTATAAGACATA
This sequence comes from Perissodus microlepis, assembly GCF_051167445.1. NCBI lineage: Eukaryota > Metazoa > Chordata > Actinopteri > Cichliformes > Cichlidae > Perissodus > Perissodus microlepis. Next base: position 35,175,430 of record NC_140466.1, read on the forward strand.
AAAACAAGTCAAACATATTTACAATAAACGGACCTATGTGCAAGAAAGTTACTTAACAGCAATACAAGACATAAATACACATATAAACATTACAAGACATAAAAACAAGTCAAAGATATTTGCAATAAACGGACCTAAGTGCAAGAAAGTTACTTAACAGCAACACAAGACATACATACACACATAAACATTATAAGACATAAAAACAAGTCAAAGATATTTGCAATAAACTGACCTAAGTGCAAGAAAGTTATTTAACAGCAATACAAGACATACATACACACATAAACATTATAAGACATAAAAACAAGTCAAAGATATTTGCAATAAACGGACCTCAGTGCAAGAAAGTTACTTAACAGCAATACAAGACATAAATACACATATAAACATTACAAGACATAAAAACAAGTCAAAGATATTTGCAATAAACTGACCTAAGTGCAAGAAAGTTACTTACCAGCAATACAAGACATAAATACACATATAAACATTACAAGACATAAAAACAAGTCAAAGATATTTGCAATAAACTGACCTAAGTGCAAGAAAGTTACTTACCAGCAATACAAGACATAAATACACATATAAACATTACAAGAAATAAAAACAAGTCAAAGATATTTGCAATGAACAGACCTCAGTGCAAGAAAATTACTTAACAGCAATACAAGACATAAATACACATATAAACATTACAAGACATAAAAACATGTGAAAGATATTTGCAACAAACAAACCTAAGTGCAAGAAAGTTACTTAACAGCAACACAAGACATACATACACACATAAACATTATAAGACATAAAAACAAGTCAAAGATATTTGCAATAAACTGACCTAAGTGCAAGAAAGTTACTTAACAGCAATACAAGACATAAATACACATATAAACATTACAAGACATAAAAACAAGTCAAAGATATTTGCAATAAACGGACCTAAGTGCAAGACAGTTACTTAACAGCAATACAAGACATAAATACACACATAAACATTACAAGACATAAAAACAAGTCAAACATATTTGCAATAAACGGACGTAAGTGCAAGAAAGTTACTTAACAGCAATACAAGACATAAATACACATATAAACATTACAAGACATAAAAACAAGTGAAAGATATTTCCAACAAACAAACCTAAGTGCAAGAAAGTTACTTAACAGCAATACAAGACATACATACACACATAAACATTATAAGACATAAAAACAAGTCAAAGATATTTGCAATAAACAGACCTAAGTGCAAGAAAGTTACTTAACAGCAACACAAGACATACATACACACATAAACATTATAAGACATAAAAACAAGTCAAAGATATTTGCAATAAACTGACCTAAGTGCAAGAAAGTTATTTAACAGCAATACAAGACATACATACACACATAAACATTACAAGACATAAAAACAAGTCAAAGATATTTGCAATAAACGGACCTCAGTGCAAGAAAGTTACTTAACAGCAATACAAGACATAAATACACATATAAACATTACAAGACATAAAAACAAGTGAAAGATATTTGCAACAAACAAACCTAAGTGCAAGAAAGTTACTTAACAGCAAGACAAGACATACATACACACATAAACATTATAAGACATAAAAACAAGTCAAAGATATTTGCAATAAACTGACCTAAGTGCAAGAAAGTTACTTAACAGCAATACAAGACATAAATACACATATAAACATTACAAGACATAAAAACAAGTCAAAGATATTTGCAATAAACGGACCTAAGTGCAAGAAAGTTACTTAACAGCAATACAAGACATAAATACACACATAAACATTACAAGACATAAAAACAAGTCAAACATATTTGCAATAAACAGACCTAAGTGCAAGAAAGTTACTTAACAGCAATACAAGACATAAATACACATATAAACATTACAAGACATAAAAACAAGTGAAAGATATTTCCAACAAACAAACCTAAGTGCAAGAAAGTTACTTAACAGCAATACAAGACATACATACACACATAAACATTATAAGACATAAAAACAAGTCAAAGATATTTGCAATAAACTGACCTAAGTGCAAGAAAGTTACTTAACAGCAACACAAGACATACATACACACATAAACATTATAAGACATAAAAACAAGTCAAAGATATTTGCAATAAACTGACCTAAGTGCAAGAAAGTTACTTAACAGCAATACAAGACATAAATACACATATAAACATTACAAGACATAAAAACAAGTGAAAGATATTTGCAACAAACAAACCTAAGTGCAAGAAAGTTACTTAACAGCAATACAAGACATAAATACACATATAAACATTACAAAACATAAAAACAAGTGAAAGATATTTGCAACAAACAAACCTAAGTGCAAGAAAGTTACTTAACAGCAACACAAGACATACATACACACATAAACATTATAAGACATAAAAACAAGTCAAAGATATTTGCAATAAACTGACCTAAGTGCAAGAAAGTTACTTAACAGCAATACAAGACATAAATACACATATAAACATTACAAGACATAAAAACAAGTCAAAGATATTTGCAATAAACGGACCTAAGTGCAAGAAAGTTACTTAACAGCAATACAAGACATAAATACACACATAAACATTACAAGACATAAAAACAAGTCAAACATATTTGCAATAAACGGACCTAAGTGCAAGAAAGTTACTTAACAGCAATACAAGACATAAATACACATATAAACATTACAAGACATAAAAACAAGTGAAAGATATTTCCAACAAACAAACCTAAGTGCAAGAAAGTTACTTAACAGCAATACAAGACATACATACACACATAAACATTATAAGACATAAAAACAAGTCAAAGATATTTGCAATAAACTGACCTAAGTGCAAGAAAGTTACTTAACAGCAATACAAGACATAAATACACATATAAACATTACAAGACATAAAAACAAGTGAAAGATATTTGCAACAAACAAACCTAAGTGCAAGAAAGTTACTTAACAGCAATACAAGACATACATACACATATAAACATTATAAGACATAAAAACAAGTCAAAGATATTTGCAACAAACAGACCTAAGTGCAAGAAAGTTACTTACCAGCAATACAAGACATAAATACACATATAAACATTACAAGAAATAAAAACAAGTCAAAGATATTTGCAATGAACAGACCTCAGTGCAAGAAAATTACTTAACAGCAATACAAGACATAAATACACATATAAACATTACAAGACATAAAAACAAGTGAAAGATATTTGCAACAAACAAACCTAAGTGCAAGAAAGTTACTTAACAGCAAGACAAGACATACATACACACATAAACATTATAAGACATAAAAACAAGTCAAAGATATTTGCAATAAACTGACCTAAGTGCAAGAAAGTTACTTAACAGCAATGCAAGACATAAATACACATATAAACATTACAAGACATAAAAACAAGTCAAAGATATTTGCAATAAACGGACCTAAGTGCAAGAAAGTTACTTAACAGCAATACAAGACATAAATACACACATAAACATTACAAGACATAAAAACAAGTGAAACATATTTGCAATAAACGGACCTAAGTGCAAGAAAGTTACTTAACAGCAATACAAGACATAAATACACATATAAACATTACAAGACATAAAAACAAGTGAAAGATATTTCCAACAAACAAACCTAAGTGCAAGAAAGTTACTTAACAGCAATACAAGACATACATACACACATAAACATTATAAGACATAAAAACAAGTCAAAGATATTTGCAATAAACTGACCTAAGTGCAAGAAAGTTACTTAACAGCAACACAAGACATACATACACACATAAACATTATAAGACATAAAAACAAGTCAAAGATATTTGCAATAAACTGACCTAAGTGCAAGAAAGTTATTTAACAGCAATACAAGACATACATACACACATAAACATTATAAGACATAAAAACAAGTCAAAGATATTTGCAATAAACGGACCTCAGTGCAAGAAAGTTACTTAACAGCAATACAAGACATAAATACACATATAAACATTACAAGACATAAAAACAAGTGAAAGATATTTGCAACAAACAAACCTAAGTGCAAGAAAGTTACTTAACAGCAATACAAGACATACATACACATATAAACATTATAAGACATAAAAACAAGTCAAAGATATTTGCAACAAACAGACCTAAGTGCAAGAAAGTTACTTACCAGCAATACAAGACATAAATACACATATAAACATTACAAGAAATAAAAACAAGTCAAAGATATTTGCAATGAACAGACCTCAGTGCAAGAAAATTACTTAACAGCAATACAAGACATAAATACACGTATAAACATTACAAGACATAAAAACAAGTGAAAGATATTTGCAACAAACAAACCTAAGTGCAAGAAAGTTACTTAACAGCAAGACAAGACATACATACACACATAAACATTATAAGACATAAAAACAAGTCAAAGATATTTGCAATAAACTGACCTAAGTGCAAGAAAGTTACTTAACAGCAACACAAGACATACATACACACATAAACATTATAAGACATAAAAACAAGTCAAAGATATTTGCAATAAACTGACCTAAGTGCAAGAAAGTTATTTAACAGCAATACAAGACATACATACACACATAAACATTATAAGACATAAAAACAAGTCAAAGATATTTGCAATAAACGGACCTCAGTGCAAGAAAGTTACTTAACAGCAATACAAGACATAAATACACATATAAACATTACAAGACATAAAAACAAGTGAAAGATATTTGCAACAAACAAACCTAAGTGCAAGAAAGTTACTTAACAGCAAGACAAGACATACATACACACATAAACATTATAAGACATAAAAACAAGTCAAAGATATTTGCAATAAACTGACCTAAGTGCAAGAAAGTTACTTAACAGCAACACAAGACATACATACACACATAAACATTATAAGACATAAAAACAAGTCAAAGATATTTGCAATAAACTGACCTAAGTGCAAGAAAGTTATTTAACAGCAATACAAGACATACATACACACATAAACATTATAAGACATAAAAACAAGTCAAAGATATTTGCAATAAACGGACCTCAGTGCAAGAAAGTTACTTAACAGCAATACAAGACATAAATACACATATAAACATTACAAGACATAAAAACAAGTGAAAGATATTTGCAACAAACAAACCTAAGTGCAAGAAAGTTACTTAACAGCAAGACAAGACATACATACACACATAAACATTATAAGACATAAAAACAAGTCAAAGATATTTGCAATAAACTGACCTAAGTGCAAGAAAGTTACTTAACAGCAATACAAGACATAAATACACACATAAACATTACAAGACATAAAAACAAGTCAAACATATTTGCAATAAACGGACCTAAGTGCAAGAAAGTTACTTAACAGCAATACAAGACATAAATACACATATAAACATTACAAGACATAAAAACAAGTGAAAGATATTTGCAACAAACAAACCTAAGTGCAAGAAAGTTACTTAACAGCAATACAAGACATACATACACACATAAACATTATAAGACATAAAAACAAGTCAAAGATATTTGCAATAAACTGACCTAAGTGCAAGAAAGTTACTTAACAGCAACACAAGACATACATACACACATAAACATTATAAGACATAAAAACAAGTCAAAGATATTTGCAATAAACTGACCTAAGTGCAAGAAAGTTACTTAACAGCAATACAAGACATACATACACACATAAACATTATAAGACATAAAAACAAGTCAAAGATATTTGCAATAAACTGACCTAAGTGCAAGAAAGTTACTTAACAGCAATACAAGACATACATACACACATAAACATTATAAGACATAAAAACAAGTCAAAGATATTTGCAATAAACTGACCTAAGTGCAAGAAAGTTACTTAACAGCAATACAAGACATACATACACACATAAACATTATAAGACATAAAAACAAGTCAAAGATATTTGCAATAAACTGACCTCAGTGCAAGAAAGTTACTTAACAGCAATACAAGACATAAATACACATATAAACATTATAAGACATAAAAACAAGTCAAAGATATTTGCAACAAACAGACCTAAGTGCAAGAAAGTTACTTAACAGCAATACAAGACATACATACACACATAAACATTATAAGACATAAAAACAAGTCAAAGATATTTGCAATAAACTGACCTAAGTGCAAGAAAGTTATTTAACAGCAATACAAGACATACATACACACATAAACATTATAAGACATAAAAACAAGTCAAAGATATTTCCAACAAACAGACCTCAGTGCAACAAAGTTACTTACCAGCAATACAAGACATAAATACACACATAAACATTACAAGACATAAAAACAAGTCAAACATATTTGCAACAAACAGACCTCAGTGCAAGAAAGTTATTTAACAGCAATAAAACACATAAATACACATATAAACATTATAAGACATAAAAACAAGTCAAAGATATTTGCAATAAACGGACCTAAGTGCAAGAAAGTTACTTAACAGCAATACAAGACATAAATACACATATAAACATTACAAGACATAAAAACAAGTGAAAGATATTTCCAACAAACAAACCTAAGTGCAAGAAAGTTACTTAACAGCAATACAAGACATACATACACACATAAACATTATAAGACATAAAAACAAGTCAAAGATATTTGCAATAAACTGACCTAAGTGCAAGAAAGTTACTTAACAGCAATACAAGACATAAATACACATATAAACATTACAAGACATAAAAACAAGTGAAAGATATTTGCAATGAACAGACCTCAGTGCAAGAAAGTTACTTACCAGCAATACAAGACATAAATACACATATAAACATTACAAGACATAAAAACAAGTGAAAGATATTTGCAACAAACAAACCTAAGTGCAAGAAAGTTACTTAACAGCAAGACAAGACATACATACACACATAAACATTATAAGACATAAAAACAAGTCAAAGATATTTGCAATAAACTGACCTAAGTGCAAGAAAGTTACTTAACAGCAATGCAAGACATAAATACACATATAAACATTACAAGACATAAAAACAAGTCAAACATATTTGCAATAAACGGACCTAAGTGCAAGAAAGTTACTTAACAGCAATACAAGACATAAATACACACATAAACATTACAAGACATAAAAACAAGTCAAACATATTTGCAATAAACGGACCTAAGTGCAAGAAAGTTACTTAACAGCAATACAAGACATAAATACACATATAAACATTACAAGACATAAAAACAAGTGAAAGATATTTCCAACAAACAAACCTAAGTGCAAGAAAGTTACTTAACAGCAATACAAGACATACATACACACATAAACATTATAAGACATAAAAACAAGTCAAAGATATTTGCAATAAACTGACCTAAGTGCAAGAAAGTTACTTAACAGCAACACAAGACATACATACACACATAAACATTATAAGACATAAAAACAAGTCAAAGATATTTGCAATAAACTGACCTAAGTGCAAGAAAGTTATTTAACAGCAATACAAGACATACATACACACATAAACATTATAAGACATAAAAACAAGTCAAAGATATTTGCAATAAACGGACCTCAGTGCAAGAAAGTTACTTAACAGCAATACAAGACATAAATACACATATAAACATTACAAGACATAAAAACAAGTGAAAGATATTTGCAACAAACAAACCTAAGTGCAAGAAAGTTACTTAACAGCAATACAAGACATACATACACATATAAACATTATAAGACATAAAAACAAGTCAAAGATATTTGCAACAAACAGACCTCAGTGCAAGAAAGTTACTTACCAGCAATACAAGACATAAATACACATATAAACATTACAAGAAATAAAAACAAGTCAAAGATATTTGCAATGAACAGACCTCAGTGCAAGAAAATTACTTAACAGCAATACAAGACATAAATACACATATAAACATTACAAGACATAAAAACAAGTGAAAGATATTTGCAACAAACAAACCTAAGTGCAAGAAAGTTACTTAACAGCAAGACAAGACATACATACACACATAAACATTATAAGACATAAAAACAAGTCAAAGATATTTGCAATAAACTGACCTAAGTGCAAGAAAGTTACTTAACAGCAACACAAGACATACATACACACATAAACATTATAAGACATAAAAACAAGTCAAAGATATTTGCAATAAACTGACCTAAGTGCAAGAAAGTTATTTAACAGCAATACAAGACATACATACACACATAAACATTATAAGACATAAAAACAAGTCAAAGATATTTGCAATAAACGGACCTCAGTGCAAGAAAGTTACTTAACAGCAATACAAGACATAAATACACATATAAACATTACAAGACATAAAAACAAGTGAAAGATATTTGCAACAAACAAACCTAAGTGCAAGAAAGTTACTTAACAGCAAGACAAGACATACATACACACATAAACATTATAAGACATAAAAACAAGTCAAAGATATTTGCAATAAACTGACCTAAGTGCAAGAAAGTTACTTAACAGCAACACAAGACATACATACACACATAAACATTATAAGACATAAAAACAAGTCAAAGATATTTGCAATAAACTGACCTAAGTGCAAGAAAGTTATTTAACAGCAATACAAGACATACATACACACATAAACATTATAAGACATAAAAACAAGTCAAAGATATTTGCAATAAACGGACCTCAGTGCAAGAAAGTTACTTAACAGCAATACAAGACATAAATACACATATAAACATTACAAGACATAAAAACAAGTGAAAGATATTTGCAACAAACAAACCTAAGTGCAAGAAAGTTACTTAACAGCAAGACAAGACATACATACACACATAAACATTATAAGACATAAAAACAAGTCAAAGATATTTGCAATAAACTGACCTAAGTGCAAGAAAGTTACTTAACAGCAATACAAGACATAAATACACACATAAACATTACAAGACATAAAAACAAGTCAAACATATTTGCAATAAACGGACCTAAGTGCAAGAAAGTTACTTAACAGCAATACAAGACATAAATACACATATAAACATTACAAGACATAAAAACAAGTGAAAGATATTTGCAACAAACAAACCTAAGTGCAAGAAAGTTACTTAACAGCAATACAAGACATACATACACACATAAACATTATAAGACATAAAAACAAGTCAAAGATATTTGCAATAAACTGACCTAAGTGCAAGAAAGTTACTTAACAGCAACACAAGACATACATACACACATAAACATTATAAGACATAAAAACAAGTCAAAGATATTTGCAATAAACTGACCTAAGTGCAAGAAAGTTACTTAACAGCAATACAAGACATACATACACACATAAACATTATAAGACATAAAAACAAGTCAAAGATATTTGCAATAAACTGACCTAAGTGCAAGAAAGTTACTTAACAGCAATACAAGACATACATACACACATAAACATTATAAGACATAAAAACAAGTCAAAGATATTTGCAATAAACTGACCTAAGTGCAAGAAAGTTACTTAACAGCAATACAAGACATACATACACACATAAACATTATAAGACATAAAAACAAGTCAAAGATATTTGCAATAAACTGACCTCAGTGCAAGAAAGTTACTTAACAGCAATACAAGACATAAATACACATATAAACATTATAAGACATAAAAACAAGTCAAAGATATTTGCAACAAACAGACCTAAGTGCAAGAAAGTTACTTAACAGCAATACAAGACATACATACACACATAAACATTATAAGACATAAAAACAAGTCAAAGATATTTGCAATAAACTGACCTAAGTGCAAGAAAGTTATTTAACAGCAATACAAGACATACATACACACATAAACATTATAAGACATAAAAACAAGTCAAAGATATTTCCAACAAACAGACCTCAGTGCAACAAAGTTACTTACCAGCAATACAAGACATAAATACACACATAAACATTACAAGACATAAAAACAAGTCAAACATATTTGCAACAAACAGACCTCAGTGCAAGAAAGTTATTTAACAGCAATAAAACACATAAATACACATATAAACATTATAAGACATAAAAACAAGTCAAAGATATTTGCAATAAACGGACCTAAGTGCAAGAAAGTTACTTAACAGCAATACAAGACATAAATACACACATAAACATTACAAGACATAAAAGCAAGTCAATGATATTTGCAACAAACAGACCTAAGTGCAAGAAAGTTATTTAACAGCAATACAAGACATAAATACACATACAAACTTCATAAGACATAAAAGCAAGTCAATGATATTTGCAACAAACAGACCTAAGTGCAAGAAAGTTACTTAACAGCAATACAAGACATAAATACACATATAAACATTATAAGACATAAAAACAAGTCAAAGATATTTGCAATAAGCAGACCTAAGTGCAAGAAAGTTACTTACCAGCACTACAAGACATAAATACACACATAAACATTACAAGACATAAAAACAAGTCAAAGATATTTGCAATAAACGGACCTAAGTGCAAGAAAGTTACTTAACAGCAATACAAGACATACATACACACATAAACATTATAAGACATAAAAACAAGTCAAAGATATTTGCAATAAACTGACCTAAGTGCAAGAAAGTTATTTAACAGCAATACAAGACATACATACACACATAAACATTATAAGACATAAAAACAAGTCAAAGATATTTCCAACAAACAGACCTCAGTGCAACAAAGTTACTTACCAGCAATACAAGACATAAATACACACATAAACATTACAAGACATAAAAACAAGTCAAACATATTTGCAACAAACAGACCTCAGTGCAAGAAAGTTATTTAACAGCAATAAAACACATAAATACACATATAAACATTATAAGACATAAAAACAAGTCAAAGATATTTGCAATAAACGGACCTAAGTGCAAGAAAGTTACTTAACAGCAATACAAGACATAAATACACACATAAACATTACAAGACATAAAAGCAAGTCAATGATATTTGCAACAAACAGACCTAAGTGCAAGAAAGTTATTTAACAGCAATACAAGACATAAATACACATACAAACTTCATAAGACATAAAAGCAAGTCAATGATATTTGCAACAAACAGACCTAAGTGCAAGAAAGTTACTTAACAGCAATACAAGACATAAATACACATATAAACATTATAAGACATAAAAACAAGTCAAAGATATTTGCAATAAGCAGACCTAAGTGCAAGAAAGTTACTTACCAGCACTACAAGACATAAATACACACATAAACATTACAAGACATAAAAACAAGTCAAAGATATTTGCAATAAACGGACCTAAGTGCAAGAAAGTTATTTAACAGCAATACAAGACATAAATACACATATAAACATTATAAGACATAAAAACAAGTCAAAGATATTTGCAACAAACAGACCTCAGTGCAAGAACGTTACTTACCAGCAATACAAGACATAAATACACACATAAACATTACAACACATAAAAACAAGTCAAACATATTTGCAATAAACAGACCTCAGTGCAAGAAAGTTATTTAACAGCAATACAAGACATAAATACACGTATAAACATTATAAGACATAAAAACAAGTGAAAGATATTTGCAACAAACAGACCTCAGTGCAAGAACGTTACTTACCAGCAATACAAGACATAAATACACACATAAACATTACAAGACATAAAAACAAGTCGAAGATATTTGCAATAAACAGACCTCAGTGCAAGAAAGTTATTTAACAGCAATACAAGACATAAATACACATATAAACATTATAAGACATAAAAACAAGTCAAAGATATTTGCAATAAACTGACCTAAGTGCAAGAAAGTTACTTACCAGCAATACAAGACATGAATACACACATAAACATTACAAGACATAAAAACAAGTCAAAGATATTTGCAACAAACAGACCTCAGTGCAAGAAAGTTACTTACCAGCAATACAAGACATAAATACACACATAAACATTACAAAACATAAAAACAAGTCAAAGATATTTGCAACAAACAGACCTAAGTGCAAGAAAGTTATTTAACAGCAATACAAGACATAAATACACATATAAACATTACAAGACATAAAAACAAGTCAAAGATATTTGCAACAAACAGACCTCAGTGCAAGAAAGTTACTTACCAGCAATACAAGACATAAATACACACATAAACATTACAAGACATAAAAACAAGTCAAAGATATTTGCAACAAACAGACCTAAGTGCAAGAAAGTTATTTAACAGCAATACAAGACATAAATACACATATAAACATTACAAGACATAAAAACAAGTCAAAGATATTTGCAATAAACAGACCTCAGTGCAAGAAAGTTATTTACCAGCAATACAAGACATAAATACACATATAAACATTATAAGACATAAAAACAAGTCAAAGATATTTGCAATAAACAGACCTCAGTGCAAGAAAGTTATTTACCAGCAATACAAGACATAAATACACATATAAACATTATAAGACATAAAAACAAGTCAAAGATATTTGCAACAAACAGACCTAAGTGCAAGAAAGTTATTTAACAGCAATACAAGATATAAATACACATATAAACATTATAAGACATAAAAACAAGTCAAAGATATTTGCAATAAACAGACCTCAGTGCAAGAAAGTTACTTAACAGCAATACAAGACATAAATACACATATAAACATTATAAGACATAAAAACAAGTCAAAGATATTTGCAACAAACAGACCTAAGTGCAAGAAAGTTACTTACCAGCAATACAAGACATAAATACACATATAAACATTATAAGACATAAAAACAAGTCAAAGATATTTGCAACAAACAGACCTAAGTGCAAGAAAGTTATTTAACAGCAATACAAGACATAAATACACATATAAACATTACAAGACATAAAAACAAGTCAAAGATATTTGCAACAAACAGACCTAAGTGCAAGAAAGTTATTTAACAGCAATACAAGACATAAATACACATATAAACATTACAAGACATAAAAACAAGTCAAAGATATTTGCAACAAACAGACCTAAGTGCAAGAAAGTTATTTAACAGCAATACAAGACATAAATACACACATAAACATTACAAGACATAAAAACAAGTCAAAGATATTTGCAATAAACAGACCTCAGTGCAAGAAAGTTATTTACCAGCAATACAAGACATAAATACACATATAAACATTATAAGACATAAAAACAAGTCAAAGATATTTGCAACAAACAGACCTAAGTGCAAGAAAGTTATTTAACAGCAATACAAGATATAAATACACATATAAACATTATAAGACATAAAAACAAGTCAAAGATATTTGCAATAAACAGACCTCAGTGCAAGAAAGTTATTTAACAGCAATACAAGACATAAATACACATATAAACATTATAAGACATAAAAACAAGTCAAAGATATTTGCAATAAACAGACCTCAGTGCAAGAAAGTTACTTAACAGCAATACAAGACATAAATACACATATAAACATTATAAGACATAAAAACAAGTCAAAGATATTTGCAACAAACAGACCTAAGTGCAAGAAAGTTACTTACCAGCAATACAAGACATAAATACACATATAAACATTACAAGAAATAAAAACAAGTCAAAGATATTTGCAATGAACAGACCTCAGTGCAAGAAAATTACTTAACAGCAATACAAGACATAAATACACATATAAACATTACAAGACATAAAAACAAGTCAAAGATATTTGCAACAAACAGACCTAAGTGCAAGAAAGTTACTTACCAGCAATACAAGACATAAATACACATATAAACATTACAAGAAATAAAAACAAGTCAAAGATATTTGCAATGAACAGACCTCAGTGCAAGAAAATTACTTAACAGCAACACAAGACATAAATACACATATAAACATTACAAGACATAAAAACAAGTGAAAGATATTTGCAACAAACAAACCTAAGTGCAAGAAAGTTACTTAACAGCAATACAAGACATACATACACATATAAACATTATAAGACATAAAAACAAGTCAAAGATATTTGCAATAAACTGACCTAAGTGCAAGAAAGTTACTTAACAGCAATACAAGACATAAATACACACATAAACATTATAAGACATAAAAACAAGTCAAAGATATTTGCAATAAACTGACCTAAGTGCAAGAAAGTTACTTAACAGCAATACAAGACATAAATACACATATAAACATTATAAGACATAAAAACAAGTCAAACATATTTACAATAAACGGACCTATGTGCAAGAAAGTTACTTAACAGCAATACAAGACATAAATACACATATAAACATTACAAGACATAAAAACAAGTCAAAGATATTTGCAATAAACGGACCTAAGTGCAAGAAAGTTACTTAACAGCAATACAAGACATAAATACACACATAAACATTACAAGACATAAAAACAAGTCAAAGATATTTGCAATAAACGGACCTAAGTGCAAGAAAGTTACTTAACAGCAATACAAGACATAAATACACATATAAACATTACAAGACATAAAAACAAGTCAAACATATTTGCAATAAACGGACCTAAGTGCAAGAAAGTTACTTAACAGCAATACAAGACATAAATACACATATTAACATTACAAGACATAAAAACAAGTGAAAGATATTTCCAACAAACAAACCTAAGTGCAAGAAAGTTACTTAACAGCAATAAAAGACATACATACACACATAAACATTATAAGTCATAAAAACAAGTCAAAGATATTTGCAATAAACGGACCTAAGTGCAAGAAAGTTACTTAACAGCAACACAAGACATACATACACACATAAACATTATAAGACATAAAAACAAGTCAAAGATATTTGCAATAAACTGACCTAAGTGCAAGAAAGTTATTTAACAGCAATACAAGACATACATACACACATAAACATTATCAGACATAAAAACAAGTCAAAGATATTTGCAATAAACGGACCTAAGTGCAAGAAAGTTACTTAACAGCAACACAAGACATACATACACACATAAACATTATAAGACATAAAAACAAGTCAAAGATATTTGCAATAAACTGACCTAAGTGCAAGAAAGTTATTTAACAGCAATACAAGACATACATACACACATAAACATTATAAGACATAAAAACAAGTCAAAGATATTTGCAATAAACGGACCTCAGTGCAAGAAAGTTACTTAACAGCAATACAAGACATAAATACACATATAAACATTACAAGACATAAAAACAAGTCAAAGATATTTGCAATAAACTGACCTAAGTGCAAGAAAGTTACTTACCAGCAATACAAGACATAAATACACATATAAACATTACAAGACATAAAAACAAGTGAAAGATATTTCCAACAAACAAACCTAAGTGCAAGAAAGTTACTTAACAGCAATAAAAGACATACATACACACATAAACATTATAAGACATAAAAACAAGTCAAAGATATTTGCAATAAACGGACCTAAGTGCAAGAAAGTTACTTAACAGCAACACAAGACATACATACACACATAAACATTATAAGACATAAAAACAAGTCAAAGATATTTGCAATAAACTGACCTAAGTGCAAGAAAGTTATTTAACAGCAATACAAGACATACATACACACATAAACATTATAAGACATAAAAACAAGTCAAAGATATTTGCAATAAACGGACCTAAGTGCAAGAAAGTTACTTAACAGCAACACAAGACATACATACACACATAAACATTATAAGACATAAAAACAAGTCAAAGATATTTGCAATAAACTGACCTAAGTGCAAGAAAGTTATTTAACAGCAATACAAGACATACATACACACATAAACATTATAAGACATAAAAACAAGTCAAAGATATTTGCAATAAACGGACCTCAGTGCAAGAAAGTTACTTAACAGCAATACAAGACATAAATACACATATAAACATTACAAGACATAAAAACAAGTCAAAGATATTTGCAATAAACTGACCTAAGTGCAAGAAAGTTACTTACCAGCAATACAAGACATAAATACACATATAAACATTACAAGAAATAAAAACAAGTCAAAGATATTTGCAATGAACAGACCTCAGTGCAAGAAAATTACTTAACAGCAATACAAGACATAAATACACATATAAACATTACAAGACATAAAAACATGTGAAAGATATTTGCAACAAACAAACCTAAGTGCAAGAAAGTTACTTAACAGCAACACAAGACATACATACACACATAAACATTATAAGACATAAAAACAAGTCAAAGATATTTGCAATAAACTGACCTAAGTGCAAGAAAGTTACTTAACAGCAATACAAGACATAAATACACATATAAACATTACAAGACATAAAAACAAGTCAAAGATATTTGCAATAAACGGACCTAAGTGCAAGACAGTTACTTAACAGCAATACAAGACATAAATACACACATAAACATTACAAGACATAAAAACAAGTCAAAGATATTTGCAATAAACGGACGTAAGTGCAAGAAAGTTACTTAACAGCAATACAAGACATAAATACACATATAAACATTACAAGACATAAAAACAAGTGAAAGATATTTCCAACAAACAAACCTAAGTGCAAGAAAGTTACTTAACAGCAATACAAGACATACATACACACATAAACATTATAAGACATAAAAACAAGTCAAAGATATTTGCAATAAACAGACCTAAGTGCAAGAAAGTTACTTAACAGCAACACAAGACATACATACACACATAAACATTATAAGACATAAAAACAAGTCAAAGATATTTGCAATAAACTGACCTAAGTGCAAGAAAGTTATTTAACAGCAATACAAGACATACATACACACATAAACATTACAAGACATAAAAACAAGTCAAAGATATTTGCAATAAACGGACCTCAGTGCAAGAAAGTTACTTAACAGCAATACAAGACATAAATACACATATAAACATTACAAGACATAAAAACAAGTGAAAGATATTTGCAACAAACAAACCTAAGTGCAAGAAAGTTACTTAACAGCAAGACAAGACATACATACACACATAAACATTATAAGACATAAAAACAAGTCAAAGATATTTGCAATAAACTGACCTAAGTGCAAGAAAGTTACTTAACAGCAATACAAGACATAAATACACATATAAACATTACAAGACATAAAAACAAGTCAAAGATATTTGCAATAAACGGACCTAAGTGCAAGAAAGTTACTTAACAGCAATACAAGACATAAATACACACATAAACATTACAAGACATAAAAACAAGTCAAACATATTTGCAATAAACGGACCTAAGTGCAAGAAAGTTACTTAACAGCAATACAAGACATAAATACACATATAAACATTACAAGACATAAAAACAAGTGAAAGATATTTCCAACAAACAAACCTAAGTGCAAGAAAGTTACTTAACAGCAATACAAGACATACATACACACATAAACATTATAAGACATAAAAACAAGTCAAAGATATTTGCAATAAACTGACCTAAGTGCAAGAAAGTTACTTAACAGCAATACAAGACATAAATACACATATAAACATTACAAGACATAAAAACAAGTGAAAGATATTTGCAACAAACAAACCTAAGTGCAAGAAAGTTACTTAACAGCAATACAAGACATAAATACACATATAAACATTACAAAACATAAAAACAAGTGAAAGATATTTGCAACAAACAAACCTAAGTGCAAGAAAGTTACTTAACAGCAACACAAGACATACATACACACATAAACATTATAAGACATAAAAACAAGTCAAAGATATTTGCAATAAACTGACCTAAGTGCAAGAAAGTTACTTAACAGCAATACAAGACATAAATACACATATAAACATTACAAGACATAAAAACAAGTCAAAGATATTTGCAATAAACGGACCTAAGTGCAAGAAAGTTACTTAACAGCAATACAAGACATAAATACACACATAAACATTACAAGACATAAAAACAAGTCAAACATATTTGCAATAAACGGACCTAAGTGCAAGAAAGTTACTTAACAGCAATACAAGACATAAATACACATATAAACATTACAAGACATAAAAACAAGTGAAAGATATTTCCAACAAACAAACCTAAGTGCAAGAAAGTTACTTAACAGCAATACAAGACATACATACACACATAAACATTATAAGACATAAAAACAAGTCAAAGATATTTGCAATAAACTGACCTAAGTGCAAGAAAGTTACTTAACAGCAATACAAGACATAAATACACATATAAACATTACAAGACATAAAAACAAGTGAAAGATATTTGCAACAAACAAACCTAAGTGCAAGAAAGTTACTTAACAGCAATACAAGACATACATACACATATAAACATTATAAGACATAAAAACAAGTCAAAGATATTTGCAACAAACAGACCTAAGTGCAAGAAAGTTACTTACCAGCAATACAAGACATAAATACACATATAAACATTACAAGAAATAAAAACAAGTCAAAGATATTTGCAATGAACAGACCTCAGTGCAAGAAAATTACTTAACAGCAATACAAGACATAAATACACATATAAACATTACAAGACATAAAAACAAGTGAAAGATATTTGCAACAAACAAACCTAAGTGCAAGAAAGTTACTTAACAGCAAGACAAGACATACATACACACATAAACATTATAAGACATAAAAACAAGTCAAAGATATTTGCAATAAACTGATCTAAGTGCAAGAAAGTTACTTAACAGCAATGCAAGACATAAATACACATATAAACATTACAAGACATAAAAACAAGTCAAAGATATTTGCAATAAACGGACCTAAGTGCAAGAAAGTTACTTAACAGCAATACAAGACATAAATACACACATAAACATTACAAGACATAAAAACAAGTCAAAGATATTTGCAATAAACTGACCTAAGTGCAAGAAAGTTACTTAACAGCAATACAAGACATAAATACACACATAAACATTACAAGACATAAAAACAAGTCAAACATATTTGCAATAAACGGACCTAAGTGCAAGAAAGTTACTTAACAGCAATACAAGACATAAATACACATATAAACATTACAAGACATAAAAACAAGTGAAAGATATTTCCAACAAACAAACCTAAGTGCAAGAAAGTTACTTAACAGCAATACAAGACATACATACACACATAAACATTATAAGACATAAAAACAAGTCAAAGATATTTGCAATAAACTGACCTAAGTGCAAGAAAGTTACTTAACAGCAACACAAGACATACATACACACATAAACATTATAAGACATAAAAACAAGTCAAAGATATTTGCAATAAACTGACCTAAGTGCAAGAAAGTTATTTAACAGCAATACAAGACATACATACACACATAAACATTATAAGACATAAAAACAAGTCAAAGATATTTGCAATAAACGGACCTCAGTGCAAGAAAGTTACTTAACAGCAATACAAGACATAAATACACATATAAACATTACAAGACATAAAAACAAGTGAAAGATATTTGCAACAAACAAACCTAAGTGCAAGAAAGTTACTTAACAGCAATACAAGACATACATACACATATAAACATTATAAGACATAAAAACAAGTCAAAGATATTTGCAACAAACAGACCTAAGTGCAAGAAAGTTACTTACCAGCAATACAAGACATAAATACACATATAAACATTACAAGAAATAAAAACAAGTCAAAGATATTTGCAATGAACAGACCTCAGTGCAAGAAAATTACTTAACAGCAATACAAGACATAAATACACATATAAACATTACAAGACATAAAAACAAGTGAAAGATATTTGCAACAAACAAACCTAAGTGCAAGAAAGTTACTTAACAGCAAGACAAGACATACATACACACATAAACATTATAAGACATAAAAACAAGTCAAAGATATTTGCAATAAACTGACCTAAGTGCAAGAAAGTTACTTAACAGCAACACAAGACATACATACACACATAAACATTATAAGACATAAAAACAAGTCAAAGATATTTGCAATAAACTGACCTAAGTGCAAGAAAGTTATTTAACAGCAATACAAGACATACATACACACATAAACATTATAAGACATAAAAACAAGTCAAAGATATTTGCAATAAACGGACCTCAGTGCAAGAAAGTTACTTAACAGCAATACAAGACATAAATACACATATAAACATTACAAGACATAAAAACAAGTGAAAGATATTTGCAACAAACAAACCTAAGTGCAAGAAAGTTACTTAACAGCAAGACAAGACATACATACACACATAAACATTATAAGACATAAAAACAAGTCAAAGATATTTGCAATAAACTGACCTAAGTGCAAGAAAGTTACTTAACAGCAACACAAGACATACATACACACATAAACATTATAAGACATAAAAACAAGTCAAAGATATTTGCAATAAACTGACCTAAGTGCAAGAAAGTTATTTAACAGCAATACAAGACATACATACACACATAAACATTATAAGACATAAAAACAAGTCAAAGATATTTGCAATAAACGGACCTCAGTGCAAGAAAGTTACTTAACAGCAATACAAGACATAAATACACATATAAACATTACAAGACATAAAAACAAGTGAAAGATATTTGCAACAAACAAACCTAAGTGCAAGAAAGTTACTTAACAGCAAGACAAGACATACATACACACATAAACATTATAAGACATAAAAACAAGTCAAAGATATTTGCAATAAACTGACCTAAGTGCAAGAAAGTTACTTAACAGCAATACAAGACATAAATACACACATAAACATTACAAGACATAAAAACAAGTCAAACATATTTGCAATAAACGGACCTAAGTGCAAGAAAGTTACTTAACAGCAATACAAGACATAAATACACATATAAACATTACAAGACATAAAAACAAGTGAAAGATATTTCCAACAAACAAACCTAAGTGCAAGAAAGTTACTTAACAGCAATACAAGACATACATACACACATAAACATTATAAGACATAAAAACAAGTCAAAGATATTTGCAATAAACTGACCTAAGTGCAAGAAAGTTACTTAACAGCAACACAAGACATACATACACACATAAACATTATAAGACATAAAAACAAGTCAAAGATATTTGCAATAAACTGACCTAAGTGCAAGAAAGTTACTTAACAGCAATACAAGACATACATACACACATAAACATTATAAGACATAAAAACAAGTCAAAGATATTTGCAATAAACTGACCTAAGTGCAAGAAAGTTACTTAACAGCAATACAAGACATACATACACACATAAACATTATAAGACATAAAAACAAGTCAAAGATATTTGCAATAAACTGACCTAAGTGCAAGAAAGTTACTTAACAGCAATACAAGACATACATACACACATAAACATTATAAGACATAAAAACAAGTCAAAGATATTTGCAATAAACTGACCTCAGTGCAAGAAAGTTACTTAACAGCAATACAAGACATAAATACACATATAAACATTATAAGACATAAAAACAAGTCAAAGATATTTGCAACAAACAGACCTAAGTGCAAGAAAGTTACTTAACAGCAATACAAGACATACATACACACATAAACATTATAAGACATAAAAACAAGTCAAAGATATTTGCAATAAACTGACCTAAGTGCAAGAAAGTTATTTAACAGCAATACAAGACATACATACACACATAAACATTATAAGACATAAAAACAAGTCAAAGATATTTCCAACAAACAGACCTCAGTGCAACAAAGTTACTTACCAGCAATACAAGACATAAATACACACATAAACATTACAAGACATAAAAACAAGTCAAACATATTTGCAACAAACAGACCTCAGTGCAAGAAAGTTATTTAACAGCAATAAAACACATAAATACACATATAAACATTATAAGACATAAAAACAAGTCAAAGATATTTGCAATAAACGGACCTAAGTGCAAGAAAGTTACTTAACAGCAATACAAGACATAAATACACACATAAACATTACAAGACATAAAAGCAAGTCAATGATATTTGCAACAAACAGACCTAAGTGCAAGAAAGTTATTTAACAGCAATACAAGACATAAATACACATACAAACTTCATAAGACATAAAAGCAAGTCAATGATATTTGCAACAAACAGACCTAAGTGCAAGAAAGTTACTTAACAGCAATACAAGACATAAATACACATATAAACATTATAAGACATAAAAACAAGTCAAAGATATTTGCAACAAACAGACCTCAGTGCAACAAAGTTACTTACCAGCAATACAAGACATAAATACACACATAAACATTACAAGACATAAAAACAAGTCAAACATATTTGCAATAAACAGACCTAAGTGCAAGAAAGTTACTTAACAGCAATACAAGACATAAATACACATATAAACATTATAAGACATAAAAACAAGTCAAAGATATTTGCAACAAACAGACCTCAGTGCAAGAAAGTTATTTAACAGCAATAAAACACATAAATACACATATAAACATTATAAGACATAAAAGCAAGTCAATGATATTTGCAACAAACAGACCTAAGTGCAAGAAAGTTATTTAACAGCAATAAAACACATAAATACACATATAAACATTATAAGACATAAAAACAAGTCAATGATATTTGCAACAAACAGACCTCAGTGCAACAAAGTTACTTACCAGCAATACAAGACATAAATACACACATAAACATTACAAGACATAAAAACAAGTCAAACATATTTGCAATAAACGGACCTAAGTGCAAGAAAGTTACTTAACAGCAATACAAGACATAAATACACATATAAACATTACAAGACATAAAAGCAAGTCAATGACATTTGCAACAAACAGACCTAAGTGCAAGAAAGTTACTTAACAGCAATACAAGACATACATACACACATAAACATTATAAGACATAAAAACAAGTCAAAGATATTTGCAATAAACTGACCTAAGTGCAAGAAAGTTACTTAACAGCAACACAAGACATACATACAAACATAAACATTATAAGACATAAAAACAAGTCAAAGATATTTGCAACAAACAGACCTCAGTGCAAGAAAGTTACTTAACAGCAATACAAGACATAAATACACATATAAACATTATAAGACATAAAAACAAGTCAAAGATATTTGCAATAAACGGACCTCAGTGCAAGAAAGTTACTTAACAGCAATACAAGACATAAACACACATATAAACATTACAAGACATAAAAAAAAGTGAAAGATATTTGCAACAAACAAACCTAAGTGCAAGAAAGTTACTTAACAGCAATACAAGACATACATACACACATAAACATTATAAGACATAAAAACAAGTCAAAGATATTTGCAACAAACAGACCTCAGTGCAAGAAAGTTATTTAACAGCAATACAAGACATACATACACACATAAACATTATAAGACATAAGAACAAGTCAAAGATATTTGCAATAAACTGACCTAAGTGCAAGAAAGTTACTTAACAGCAATACAAGACATACATACACACATAAACATTATAAGACATAAAAACAAGTCAAAGATATTTGCAATAAACTGACCTAAGTGCAAGAAAGTTACTTAACAGCAATACAAGACATACATACACACATAAACATTATAAAACATAAAAACAAGTCAAAGATATTTGCAATAAACTGACCTAAGTGCAAGAAAGTTACTTAACAGCAATACAAGACATAAATACACATATAAACATTATAAGACATAAAAACAAGTCAAAGATATTTGCAACAAACAGACCTAAGTGCAAGAAAGTTACTTAACAGCAATACAAGACATACATACACACATAAACATTATAAGACATAAAAACAAGTCAAAGATATTTGCAATAAACTGACCTAAGAGCAAGAAAGTTATTTAACAGCAATACAAGACATAAATACACATATAAACATTATAAGACATAAAAACAAGTCAAAGATATTTGCAACAAACAGACCTCAGTGCAAGAAAGTTATTTAACAGCAATAAAACACATAAATACACATATAAACATTATAAGACATAAAAGCAAGTCAATGATATTTGCAACAAACAGACCTAAGTGCAAGAAAGTTACTTAACAGCAATACAAGACATAAATACACACATAGACATTATAAGACATAAAAACAAGTCAAAGATATTTGCAACAAACTGACCTAAGTGCAAGAAAGTTACTTAACAGCAATACAAGACATACATACACACATAAACATTATAAGACATAAAAACAAGTCAAAGATATTTGCAATAAACTGACCTAAGTGCAAGAAAGTTACTTAACAGCAATACAAGACATACATACACACATAAACATTATAAAACATAAAAACAAGTCAAAGATATTTGCAATAAACTGACCTAAGTGCAAGAAAGTTACTTAACAGCAATACAAGACATAAATACACATATAAACATTATAAGACATAAAAACAAGTCAAAGATATTTGCAACAAACAGACCTAAGTGCAAGAAAGTTACTTAACAGCAATACAAGACATACATACACACATAAACATTATAAGACATAAAAACAAGTCAAAGATATTTGCAATAAACTGACCTAAGAGCAAGAAAGTTATTTAACAGCAATACAAGACATAAATACACATATAAACATTATAAGACATAAAAACAAGTCAAAGATATTTGCAACAAACAGACCTCAGTGCAAGAAAGTTATTTAACAGCAATAAAACACATAAATACACATATAAACATTATAAGACATAAAAGCAAGTCAATGATATTTGCAACAAACAGACCTAAGTGCAAGAAAGTTACTTAACAGCAATACAAGACATAAATACACACATAGACATTATAAGACATAAAAACAAGTCAAAGATATTTGCAACAAACAGACCTCAGTGCAAAAAAGTTACTTACCAGCAATACAAGACATACATACACACATAAACATTATAAGACATAAAAACAAGTCAAAGATATTTGCAACAAACAGACCTCAGTGCAAGAAAGTTACTTAACAGCAATACAAGACATAAATACACATATAAACATTATAAGACATAAAAACAAGTCAAAGATATTTGCAATAAACGGACCTCAGTGCAAGAAAGTTACTTAACAGCAATACAAGACATAAATACACATATAAACATTACAAGACATAAAAACAAGTCAAAGATATTTGCAATAAACTGACCTAAGAGCAAGAAAGTTATTTAACAGCAATACAAGACATAAATACACATATAAACATTATAAGACATAAAAACAAGTCAAAGATATTTGCAACAAACAGACCTCAGTGCAAGAAAGTTATTTAACAGCAATAAAACACATAAATACACATATAAACATTATAAGACATAAAAGCAAGTCAATGATATTTGCAACAAACAGACCTAAGTGCAAGAAAGTTACTTAACAGCAATACAAGACATAAATACACACATAGACATTATAAGACATAAAAACAAGTCAAAGATATTTGCAACAAACAGACCTCAGTGCAAAAAAGTTACTTACCAGCAATACAAGACATACATACACACATAAACATTATAAGACATAAAAACAAGTCAAAGATATTTGCAACAAACAGACCTCAGTGCAAGAAAGTTACTTAACAGCAATACAAGACATAAATACACATATAAACATTATAAGACATAAAAACAAGTCAAAGATATTTGCAATAAACGGACCTCAGTGCAAGAAAGTTACTTAACAGCAATACAAGACATAAATACACATATAAACATTACAAGACATAAAAACAAGTGAAAGATATTTGCAACAAACAAACCTAAGTGCAAGAAAGTTACTTAACAGCAATACAAGACATACATACACACATAAACATTATAAGACATAAAAATAAGTCAAAGATATTTGCAATAAACTGACCTAAGTGCAAGAAAGTTGCTTAACAGCAATACAAGACATACATACACACATAAACATTATAAGACATAAAAACAAGTCAAAGATATTTGCAATAAACTGACCTAAGTGCAAGAAAGTTATTTAACAGCAATACAAGACATACATACACACATAAACATTATAAGACATAAAAATAAGTCAAAGATATTTGCAATAAACTGACCTAAGTGCAAGAAAGTTATTTAACAGCAATACAAGACATACATACACACATAAACATTATAAGACATAAAAACAAGTCAAAGATATTTGCAATAAACTGACCTAAGTGCAAGAAAGTTATTTAACAGCAATACAAGACATACATACACACATAAACATTATAAGACATAAAAATAAGTCAAAGATATTTGCAATAAACTGACCTAAGTGCAAGAAAGTTACTTAACAGCAATACAAGACATACATACACACATAAACATTATAAGACATAAAAACAAGTCAAAGATATTTGCAATAAACTGACCTAAGAGCAAGAAAGTTATTTAACAGCAATACAAGACATAAATACACATACAAACTTCATAAGACATAAAAGCAAGTCAATGATATTTGCAACAAACAGACCTAAGTGCAAGAAAGTTACTTAACAGCAATACAAGACATAAATACACATATAAACATTATAAGACATAAAAACAAGTCAAAGATATTTGCAATAAACTGACCTAAGTGCAAGAAAGTTACTTAACAGCAATACAAGACATAAATACACACATAAACATTATAAGACATAAAAACAAGTCAAAGATATTTGCAATAAACTGACCTAAGTGCAAGAAAGTTACTTAACAGCAATACAAGACATAAATACACATATAAACATTATAAGACATAAAAACAAGTCAAACATATTTACAATAAACGGACCTATGTGCAAGAAAGTTACTTAACAGCAATACAAGACATAAATACACATATAAACATTACAAGACATAAAAACAAGTCAAAGATATTTGCAATAAACGGACCTAAGTGCAAGAAAGTTACTTAACAGCAATACAAGACATAAATACACACATAAACATTACAAGACATAAAAACAAGTCAAAGATATTTGCAATAAACGGACCTAAGTGCAAGAAAGTTACTTAACAGCAATACAAGACATAAATACACATATAAACATTACAAGACATAAAAACAAGTCAAACATATTTGCAATAAACGGACCTAAGTGCAAGAAAGTTACTTAACAGCAATACAAGACATAAATACACATATTAACATTACAAGACATAAAAACAAGTGAAAGATATTTCCAACAAACAAACCTAAGTGCAAGAAAGTTACTTAACAGCAATAAAAGACATACATACACACATAAACATTATAAGTCATAAAAACAAGTCAAAGATATTTGCAATAAACGGACCTAAGTGCAAGAAAGTTACTTAACAGCAACACAAGACATACATACACACATAAACATTATAAGACATAAAAACAAGTCAAAGATATTTGCAATAAACGGACCTAAGTGCAAGAAAGTTACTTAACAGCAACACAAGACATACATACACACATAAACATTATAAGTCATAAAAACAAGTCAAAGATATTTGCAATAAACTGACCTAAGTGCAAGAAAGTTACTTAACAGCAATACAAGACATAAATACACACATAAACATTATAAGACATAAAAACAAGTCAAAGATATTTGCAATAAACTGACCTAAGTGCAAGAAAGTTACTTAACAGCAATACAAGACATAAATACACATATAAACATTATAAGACATAAAAATAAGTCAAAGATATTTGCAATAAACTGACCTAAGTGCAAGAAAGTTACTTAACAGCAATACAAGACATAAATACACACATAAACATTATAAGTCATAAAAACAAGTCAAAGATATTTGCAATAAACTGACCTAAGTGCAAGAAAGTTACTTAACAGCAATACAAGACATAAATACACACATAAACATTATAAGACATAAAAACAAGTCAAAGATATTTGCAATAAACTGACCTAAGTGCAAGAAAGTTACTTAACAGCAATACAAGACATAAATACACACATAAACATTATAAGACATAAAAATAAGTCAAAGATATTTGCAATAAACTGACCTAAGTGCAAGAAAGTTACTTAACAGCAATACAAGACATAAATACACACATAAACATTATAAGACATAAAAACAAGTCAAAGATATTTGCAATAAACTGACCTAAGTGCAAGAAAGTTACTTAACAGCAATACAAGACATAAATACACATATAAACATTATAAGACATAAAAACAAGTCAAACATATTTACAATAAACGGACCTATGTGCAAGAAAGTTACTTAACAGCAATACAAGACATAAATACACATATAAACATTACAAGACATAAAAACAAGTCAAAGATATTTGCAATAAACGGACCTAAGTGCAAGAAAGTTACTTAACAGCAATACAAGACATAAATACACACATAAACATTACAAGACATAAAAACAAGTCAAAGATATTTGCAATAAACGGACCTAAGTGCAAGAAAGTTACTTAACAGCAATACAAGACATAAATACACATATAGACATTACAAGACATAAAAACAAGTCAAACATATTTGCAATAAACGGACCTAAGTGCAAGAAAGTTACTTAACAGCAATACAAGACATAAATACACATATTAACATTACAAGACATAAAAACAAGTGAAAGATATTTCCAACAAACAAACCTAAGTGCAAGAAAGTTACTTAACAGCAATAAAAGACATACATACACACATAAACATTATAAGTCATAAAAACAAGTCAAAGATATTTGCAATAAACGGACCTAAGTGCAAGAAAGTTACTTAACAGCAACACAAGACATACATACACACATAAACATTATAAGACATAAAAACAAGTCAAAGATATTTGCAATAAACTGACCTAAGTGCAAGAAAGTTATTTAACAGCAATACAAGACATACATACACACATAAACATTATCAGACATAAAAACAAGTCAAAGATATTTGCAATAAACGGACCTAAGTGCAAGAAAGTTACTTAACAGCAACACAAGACATACATACACACATAAACATTATAAGACATAAAAACAAGTCAAAGATATTTGCAATAAACTGACCTAAGTGCAAGAAAGTTATTTAACAGCAATACAAGACATACATACACACATAAACATTATAAGACATAAAAACAAGTCAAAGATATTTGCAATAAACGGACCTCAGTGCAAGAAAGTTACTTAACAGCAATACAAGACATAAATACACATATAAACATTACAAGACATAAAAACAAGTCAAAGATATTTGCAATAAACTGACCTAAGTGCAAGAAAGTTACTTACCAGCAATACAAGACATAAATACACATATAAACATTACAAGACATAAAAACAAGTGAAAGATATTTGCAACAAACAAACCTAAGTGCAAGAAAGTTACTTAACAGCAATAAAAGACATACATACACACATAAACATTATAAGACATAAAAACAAGTCAAAGATATTTGCAATAAACGGACCTAAGTGCAAGAAAGTTACTTAACAGCAACACAAGACATACATACACACATAAACATTATAAGACATAAAAACAAGTCAAAGATATTTGCAATAAACTGACCTAAGTGCAAGAAAGTTATTTAACAGCAATACAAGACATACATACACACATAAACATTATAAGACATAAAAACAAGTCAAAGATATTTGCAATAAACGGACCTAAGTGCAAGAAAGTTACTTAACAGCAACACAAGACATACATACACACATAAACATTATAAGACATAAAAACAAGTCAAAGATATTTGCAATAAACTGACCTAAGTGCAAGAAAGTTATTTAACAGCAATACAAGACATACATACACACATAAACATTATAAGACATAAAAACAAGTCAAAGATATTTGCAATAAACGGACCTCAGTGCAAGAAAGTTACTTAACAGCAATACAAGACATAAATACACATATAAACATTACAAAACATAAAAACAAGTCAAAGATATTTGCAATAAACTGACCTAAGTGCAAGAAAGTTACTTACCAGCAATACAAGACATAAATACACATATAAACATTACAAGAAATAAAAACAAGTCAAAGATATTTGCAATGAACAGACCTCAGTGCAAGAAAATTACTTAACAGCAATACAAGACATAAATACACATATAAACATTACAAGACATAAAAACATGTGAAAGATATTTGCAACAAACAAACCTAAGTGCAAGAAAGTTACTTAACAGCAACACAAGACATACATACACACATAAACATTATAAGACATAAAAACAAGTCAAAGATATTTGCAATAAACTGACCTAAGTGCAAGAAAGTTACTTAACAGCAATACAAGACATAAATACACATATAAACATTACAAGACATAAAAACAAGTCAAAGATATTTGCAATAAACGGACCTAAGTGCAAGACAGTTACTTAACAGCAATACAAGACATAAATACACACATAAACATTACAAGACATAAAAACAAGTCAAACATATTTGCAATAAACGGACGTAAGTGCAAGAAAGTTACTTAACAGCAATACAAGACATAAATACACATATAAACATTACAAGACATAAAAAAAAGTGAAAGATATTTCCAACAAACAAACCTAAGTGCAAGAAAGTTACTTAACAGCAATACAAGACATACATACACACATAAACATTATAAGACATAAAAACAAGTCAAAGATATTTGCAATAAACGGACCTCAGTGCAAGAAAGTTACTTAACAGCAATACAAGACATAAATACACATATAAACATTACAAGACATAAAAACAAGTCAAAGATATTTGCAATAAACTGACCTAAGTGCAAGAAAGTTACTTACCAGCAATACAAGACATAAATACACATATAAACATTACAAGACATAAAAACAAGTGAAAGATATTTCCAACAAACAAACCTAAGTGCAAGAAAGTTACTTAACAGCAATAAAAGACATACATACACACATAAACATTATAAGACATAAAAACAAGTCAAAGATATTTGCAATAAACGGACCTAAGTGCAAGAAAGTTACTTAACAGCAACACAAGACATACATACACACATAAACATTATAAGACATAAAAACAAGTCAAAGATATTTGCAATAAACTGACCTAAGTGCAAGAAAGTTATTTAACAGCAATACAAGACATACATACACACATAAACATTATAAGACATAAAAACAAGTCAAAGATATTTGCAATAAACGGACCTAAGTGCAAGAAAGTTACTTAACAGCAACACAAGACATACATACACACATAAACATTATAAGACATAAAAACAAGTCAAAGATATTTGCAATAAACTGACCTAAGTGCAAGAAAGTTATTTAACAGCAATACAAGACATACATACACACATAAACATTATAAGACATAAAAACAAGTCAAAGATATTTGCAATAAACGGACCTCAGTGCAAGAAAGTTACTTAACAGCAATACAAGACATAAATACACATATAAACATTACAAGACATAAAAACAAGTCAAAGATATTTGCAATAAACTGACCTAAGTGCAAGAAAGTTACTTACCAGCAATACAAGACATAAATACACATATAAACATTACAAGAAATAAAAACAAGTCAAAGATATTTGCAATGAACAGACCTCAGTGCAAGAAAATTACTTAACAGCAATACAAGACATAAATACACATATAAACATTACAAGACATAAAAACATGTGAAAGATATTTGCAACAAACAAACCTAAGTGCAAGAAAGTTACTTAACAGCAACACAAGACATACATACACACATAAACATTATAAGACATAAAAACAAGTCAAAGATATTTGCAATAAACTGACCTAAGTGCAAGAAAGTTACTTAACAGCAATACAAGACATAAATACACATATAAACATTACAAGACATAAAAACAAGTCAAAGATATTTGCAATAAACGGACCTAAGTGCAAGACAGTTACTTAACAGCAATACAAGACATAAATACACACATAAACATTACAAGACATAAAAACAAGTCAAACATATTTGCAATAAACGGACGTAAGTGCAAGAAAGTTACTTAACAGCAATACAAGACATAAATACACATATAAACATTACAAGACATAAAAAAAAGTGAAAGATATTTCCAACAAACAAACCTAAGTGCAAGAAAGTTACTTAACAGCAATACAAGACATACATACACACATAAACATTATAAGACATAAAAACAAGTCAAAGATATTTGCAATAAACAGACCTAAGTGCAAGAAAGTTACTTAACAGCAACACAAGACATACATACACACATAAACATTATAAGACATAAAAACAAGTCAAAGATATTTGCAATAAACTGACCTAAGTGCAAGAAAGTTATTTAACAGCAATACAAGACATACATACACACATAAACATTACAAGACATAAAAACAAGTCAAAGATATTTGCAATAAACGGACCTCAGTGCAAGAAAGTTACTTAACAGCAATACAAGACATAAATACACATATAAACATTACAAGACATAAAAACAAGTCAAAGATATTTGCAATAAACTGACCTAAGTGCAAGAAAGTTACTTACCAGCAATACAAGACATAAATACACATATAAACATTACAAGAAATAAAAACAAGTCAAAGATATTTGCAATGAACAGACCTCAGTGCAAGAAAATTACTTAACAGCAATACAAGACATAAATACACATATAAACATTACAAGACATAAAAACATGTGAAAGATATTTGCAACAAACAAACCTAAGTGCAAGAAAGTTACTTAACAGCAACACAAGACATACATACACACATAAACATTATAAGACATAAAAACAAGTCAAAGATATTTGCAATAAACTGACCTAAGTGCAAGAAAGTTACTTAACAGCAATACAAGACATAAATACACATATAAACATTACAAGACATAAAAACAAGTCAAAGATATTTGCAATAAACGGACCTAAGTGCAAGACAGTTACTTAACAGCAATACAAGACATAAATACACACATAAACATTACAAGACATAAAAACAAGTCAAACATATTTGCAATAAACGGACGTAAGTGCAAGAAAGTTACTTAACAGCAATACAAGACATAAATACACATATAAACATTACAAGACATAAAAAAAAGTGAAAGATATTTCCAACAAACAAACCTAAGTGCAAGAAAGTTACTTAACAGCAATACAAGACATACATACACACATAAACATTATAAGACATAAAAACAAGTCAAAGATATTTGCAATAAACAGACCTAAGTGCAAGAAAGTTACTTAACAGCAACACAAGACATACATACACACATAAACATTATAAGACATAAAAACAAGTCAAAGATATTTGCAATAAACTGACCTAAGTGCAAGAAAGTTATTTAACAGCAATACAAGACATACATACACACATAAACATTACAAGACATAAAAACAAGTCAAAGATATTTGCAATAAACGGACCTCAGTGCAAGAAAGTTACTTAACAGCAATACAAGACATAAATACACATATAAACATTACAAGACATAAAAACAAGTGAAAGATATTTGCAACAAACAAACCTAAGTGCAAGAAAGTTACTTAACAGCAAGACAAGACATACATACACACATAAACATTATAAGACATAAAAACAAGTCAAAGATATTTGCAATAAACTGACCTAAGTGCAAGAAAGTTACTTAACAGCAATACAAGACATAAATACACATATAAACATTACAAGACATAAAAACAAGTCAAAGATATTTGCAATAAAAGGACCTAAGTGCAAGACAGTTACTTAACAGCAATACAAGACATAAATACACACATAAACATTACAAGACATAAAAACAAGTCAAACATATTTGCAATAAACGGACGCAAGTGCAAGAAAGTTACTTAACAGCAATACAAGACATAAATACACATATAAACATTACAAGACATAAAAACAAGTGAAAGATATTTCCAACAAACAAACCTAAGTGCAAGAAAGTTACTTAACAGCAATACAAGACATACATACACACATAAACATTATAAGACATAAAAACAAGTCAAAGATATTTGCAATAAACAGACCTAAGTGCAAGAAAGTTACTTAACAGCAACACAAGACATACATACACACATAAACATTATAAGACATAAAAACAAGTCAAAGATATTTGCAATAAACTGACCTAAGTGCAAGAAAGTTATTTAACAGCAATACAAGACATACATACACACATAAACATTACAAGACATAAAAACAAGTCAAAGATATTTGCAATAAACGGACCTCAGTGCAAGAAAGTTACTTAACAGCAATACAAGACATAAATACACATATAAACATTACAAGACATAAAAACAAGTGAAAGATATTTGCAACAAACAAACCTAAGTGCAAGAAAGTTACTTAACAGCAAGACAAGACATACATACACACATAAACATTACAAGACATAAAAACAAGTCAAACATATTTGCAATAAACGGACCTAAGTGCAAGAAAGTTACTTAACAGCAATACAAGACATAAATACACATATAAACATTACAAGACATAAAAACAAGTGAAAGATATTTCCAACAAACAAACCTAAGTGCAAGAAAGTTACTTAACAGCAATACAAGACATACATACACACATAAACATTATAAGACATAAAAACAAGTCAAAGATATTTGCAATAAACTGACCTAAGTGCAAGAAAGTTACTTAACAGCAACACAAGACATACATACACACATAAACATTATAAGACATAAAAACAAGTCAAAGATATTTGCAATAAACTGACCTAAGTGCAAGAAAGTTACTTAACAGCAATACAAGACATAAATACACATATAAACATTACAAGACATAAAAACAAGTGAAAGATATTTGCAACAAACAAACCTAAGTGCAAGAAAGTTACTTAACAGCAATACAAGACATAAATACACATATAAACATTACAAAACATAAAAACAAGTGAAAGATATTTGCAACAAACAAACCTAAGTGCAAGAAAGTTACTTAACAGCAACACAAGACATACATACACACATAAACATTATAAGACATAAAAACAAGTCAAAGATATTTGCAATAAACTGACCTAAGTGCAAGAAAGTTACTTAACAGCAATACAAGACATAAATACACACATAAACATTACAAGACATAAAAACAAGTCAAACATATTTGCAATAAACGGACCTAAGTGCAAGAAAGTTACTTAACAGCAATACAAGACATAAATACACATATAAACATTACAAGACATAAAAACAAGTGAAAGATATTTCCAACAAACAAACCTAAGTGCAAGAAAGTTACTTAACAGCAATACAAGACATACATACACACATAAACATTATAAGACATAAAAACAAGTCAAAGATATTTGCAATAAACTGACCTAAGTGCAAGAAAGTTACTTAACAGCAATACAAGACATACATACACACATAAACATTATAAGACATAAAAACAAGTCAAAGATATTTGCAATGAACAGACCTCAGTGCAAGAAAATTACTTAACAGCAATACAAGACATAAATACACATATAAACATTACAAGACATAAAAACAAGTGAAAGATATTTGCAACAAACAAACCTAAGTGCAAGAAAGTTACTTAACAGCAAGACAAGACATACATACACACATAAACATTATAAGACATAAAAACAAGTCAAAGATATTTGCAATAAACTGACCTAAGTGCAAGAAAGTTACTTAACAGCAATGCAAGACATAAATACACATATAAACATTACAAGACATAAAAACAAGTCAAAGATATTTGCAATAAACGGACCTAAGTGCAAGAAAGTTACTTAACAGCAATACAAGACATAAATACACACATAAACATTACAAGACATAAAAACAAGTCAAACATATTTGCAATAAACGGACCTAAGTGCAAGAAAGTTACTTAACAGCAATACAAGACATAAATACACATATAAACATTACAAGACATAAAAACAAGTGAAAGATATTTCCAACAAACAAACCTAAGTGCAAGAAAGTTACTTAACAGCAATACAAGACATACATACACACATAAACATTATAAGACATAAAAACAAGTCAAAGATATTTGCAATAAACTGACCTAAGTGCAAGAAAGTTACTTAACAGCAACACAAGACATACATACACACATAAACATTATAAGACATAAAAACAAGTCAAAGATATTTGCAATAAACTGACCTAAGTGCAAGAAAGTTATTTAACAGCAATACAAGACATACATACACACATAAACATTATAAGACATAAAAACAAGTCAAAGATATTTGCAATAAACGGACCTCAGTGCAAGAAAGTTACTTAACAGCAATACAAGACATAAATACACATATAAACATTACAAGACATAAAAACAAGTGAAAGATATTTGCAACAAACAAACCTAAGTGCAAGAAAGTTACTTAACAGCAATACAAGACATACATACACATATAAACATTATAAGACATAAAAACAAGTCAAAGATATTTGCAACAAACAGACCTAAGTGCAAGAAAGTTACTTACCAGCAATACAAGACATAAATACACATATAAACATTACAAGAAATAAAAACAAGTCAAAGATATTTGCAATGAACAGACCTCAGTGCAAGAAAATTACTTAACAGCAATACAAGACATAAATACACATATAAACATTACAAGACATAAAAACAAGTGAAAGATATTTGCAACAAACAAACCTAAGTGCAAGAAAGTTACTTAACAGCAAGACAAGACATACATACACACATAAACATTATAAGACATAAAAACAAGTCAAAGATATTTGCAATAAACTGACCTAAGTGCAAGAAAGTTACTTAACAGCAACACAAGACATACATACACACATAAACATTATAAGACATAAAAACAAGTCAAAGATATTTGCAATAAACTGACCTAAGTGCAAGAAAGTTATTTAACAGCAATACAAGACATACATACACACATAAACATTATAAGACATAAAAACAAGTCAAAGATATTTGCAATAAACGGACCTCAGTGCAAGAAAGTTACTTAACAGCAATACAAGACATAAATACACATATAAACATTACAAGACATAAAAACAAGTGAAAGATATTTGCAACAAACAAACCTAAGTGCAAGAAAGTTACTTAACAGCAAGACAAGACATACATACACACATAAACATTATAAGACATAAAAACAAGTCAAAGATATTTGCAATAAACTGACCTAAGTGCAAGAAAGTTACTTAACAGCAATACAAGACATAAATACACACATAAACATTACAAGACATAAAAACAAGTCAAACATATTTGCAATAAACGGACCTAAGTGCAAGAAAGTTACTTAACAGCAATACAAGACATACATACACACATAAACATTATAAGACATAAAAACAAGTCAAAGATATTTGCAATAAACGGACCTCAGTGCAAGAAAGTTACTTAACAGCAATACAAGACATAAATACACATATAAACATTACAAGACATAAAAACAAGTGAAAGATATTTGCAACAAACAAACCTAAGTGCAAGAAAGTTACTTAACAGCAATACAAGACATACATACACACATAAACATTATAAGACATAAAAACAAGTCAAAGATATTTGCAATAAACTGACCTAAGTGCAAGAAAGTTACTTAACAGCAATACAAGACATACATACACACATAAACATTATAAGACATAAAAACAAGTCAAAGATATTTGCAATAAACTGACCTAAGTGCAAGAAAGTTACTTAACAGCAATACAAGACATAAATACACATATAAACATTATAAGACATAAAAACAAGTCAAAGATATTTGCAATAAACAGACCTCAGTGCAAGAAAGTTACTTAACAGCAATACAAGACATAAATACACATATAAACATTATAAGACATAAAAACAAGTCAAAGATATTTGCAACAAACAGACCTAAGTGCAAGAAAGTTACTTACCAGCAATACAAGACATAAATACACATATAAACATTACAAGAAATAAAAACAAGTCAAAGATATTTGCAATGAACAGACCTCAGTGCAAGAAAATTACTTAACAGCAATACAAGACATAAATACACATATAAACATTACAAGACATAAAAACAAGTGAAAGATATTTGCAACAAACAAACCTAAGTGCAAGAAAGTTACTTAACAGCAAGACAAGACATACATACACACATAAACATTATAAGACATAAAAACAAGTCAAAGATATTTGCAATAAACTGACCTAAGTGCAAGAAAGTTACTTAACAGCAATACAAGACATAAATACACATATAAACATTACAAGACATAAAAACAAGTCAAAGATATTTGCAACAAACAAACCTAAGTGCAAGAAAGTTACTTAACAGCAATACAAGACATACATACACACATAAACATTATAAGACATAAAAACAAGTCAAAGATATTTGCAATAAACTGACCTAAGTGCAAGAAAGTTACTTAACAGCAACACAAGACATACATACACACATAAACATTATAAGACATAAAAACAAGTCAAAGATATTTGCAATAAACTGACCTAAGTGCAAGAAAGTTATTTAACAGCAATACAAGACATACATACACACATAAACATTATAAGACATAAAAACAAGTCAAAGATATTTGCAATAAACGGACCTCAGTGCAAGAAAGTTACTTAACAGCAATACAAGACATAAATACACATATAAACATTACAAGACATAAAAACAAGTGAAAGATATTTGCAACAAACAAACCTAAGTGCAAGAAAGTTACTTAACAGCAATACAAGACATACATACACACATAAACATTATAAGACATAAAAACAAGTCAAAGATATTTGCAATAAACTGACCTAAGTGCAAGAAAGTTACTTAACAGCAATACAAGACATACATACACACATAAACATTATAAGACATAAAAACAAGTCAAAGATATTTGCAATAAACTGACCTAAGTGCAAGAAAGTTACTTAACAGCAATACAAGACATACATACACACATAAACATTATAAGACATAAAAACAAGTCAAAGATATTTGCAATAAACTGACCTAAGTGCAAGAAAGTTACTTAACAGCAATACAAGACATAAATACACATATAAACATTATAAGACATAAAAACAAGTCAAAGATATTTGCAATAAACAGACCTCAGTGCAAGAAAGTTACTTAACAGCCATACAAGACATAAATACACATATAAACATTATAAGACATAAAAACAAGTCAAAGATATTTGCAACAAACAGACCTAAGTGCAAGAAAGTTACTTACCAGCAATACAAGACATAAATACACATATAAACATTACAAGAAATAAAAACAAGTCAAAGATATTTGCAATGAACAGACCTCAGTGCAAGAAAATTACTTAACAGCAATACAAGACATAAATACACATATAAACATTACAAGACATAAAAACAAGTGAAAGATATTTGCAACAAACAAACCTAAGTGCAAGAAAGTTACTTAACAGCAAGACAAGACATACATACACACATAAACATTATAAGACATAAAAACAAGTCAAAGATATTTGCAATAAACTGACCTAAGTGCAAGAAAGTTACTTAACAGCAATACAAGACATAAATACACATATAAACATTACAAGACATAAAAACAAGTCAAAGATATTTGCAATAAACGGACCTAAGTGCAAGAAAGTTACTTAACAGCAATACAAGACATAAATACACACATAAACATTACAAGACATAAAAACAAGTCAAACATATTTGCAATAAACGGACCTAAGTGCAAGAAAGTTACTTAACAGCAATACAAGACATAAATACACATATAAACATTACAAGACATAAAAACAAGTGAAAGATATTTCCAACAAACAAACCTAAGTGCAAGAAAGTTACTTAACAGCAATACAAGACATACATACACATATAAACATTATAAGACATAAAAACAAGTCAAAGATATTTGCAATAAACTGACCTAAGTGCAAGAAAGTTACTTAACAGCAACACAAGACATACATACACACATATAAACATTACAAGACATAAAAACAAGTCAAAGATATTTGCAATAAACTGACCTAAGTGCAAGAAAGTTATTTAACAGCAATACAAGACATACATACACACATAAACATTATAAGACATAAAAACAAGTCAAAGATATTTGCAATAAACGGACCTCAGTGCAAGAAAGTTACTTAACAGCAATACAAGACATAAATACACATATAAACATTACAAGACATAAAAACAAGTCAAAGATATTTGCAACAAACAAACCTAAGTGCAAGAAAGTTACTTAACAGCAATACAAGACATACATACACACATAAACATTATAAGACATAAAAACAAGTCAAAGATATTTGCAATAAACTGACCTAAGTGCAAGAAAGTTACTTAACAGCAATACAAGACATACATACACACATAAACATTATAAGACATAAAAACAAGTCAAAGATATTTGCAATAAACTGACCTAAGTGCAAGAAAGTTACTTAACAGCAATACAAGACATAAATACACATATAAACATTATAAGACATAAAAACAAGTCAAAGATATTTGCAACAAACAGACCTAAGTGCAAGAAAGTTACTTAACAGCAATACAAGACATACATACACACATAAACATTATAAGACATAAAAACAAGTCAAAGATATTTGCAATAAACTGACCTAAGTGCAAGAAAGTTATTTAACAGCAATACAAGACATACATACACACATAAACATTATAAGACATAAAAACAAGTCAAAGATATTTCCAACAAACAGACCTCAGTGCAACAAAGTTACTTACCAGCAATACAAGACATAAATACACACATAAACATTACAAGACATAAAAACAAGTCAAACATATTTGCAACAAACAGACCTCAGTGCAAGAAAGTTATTTAACAGCAATAAAACACATAAATACACATATAAACATTATAAGACATAAAAACAAGTCAAAGATATTTGCAATAAACGGACCTAAGTGCAAGAAAGTTACTTAACAGCAATACAAGACATAAATACACACATAAACATTACAAGACATAAAAGCAAGTCAATGATATTTGCAACAAACAGACCTAAGTGCAAGAAAGTTATTTAACAGCAATACAAGACATAAATACACATACAAACTTCATAAGACATAAAAGCAAGTCAATGATATTTGCAACAAACAGACCTAAGTGCAAGAAAGTTACTTAACAGCAATACAAGACATAAATACACATATAAACATTATAAGACATAAAAACAAGTCAAAGATATTTGCAACAAACAGACCTCAGTGCAACAAAGTTACTTACCAGCAATACAAGACATAAATACACACATAAACATTACAAGACATAAAAACAAGTCAAACATATTTGCAATAAACAGACCTAAGTGCAAGAAAGTTACTTAACAGCAATACAAGACATAAATACACATATAAACATTATAAGACATAAAAACAAGTCAAAGATATTTGCAACAAACAGACCTCAGTGCAAGAAAGTTATTTAACAGCAATAAAACACATAAATACACATATAAACATTATAAGACATAAAAGCAAGTCAATGATATTTGCAACAAACAGAC
Organism: Perissodus microlepis; assembly: GCF_051167445.1. NCBI lineage: Eukaryota > Metazoa > Chordata > Actinopteri > Cichliformes > Cichlidae > Perissodus > Perissodus microlepis. The sequence goes on from NC_140466.1 coordinate 35,216,875, forward strand.
CTAAGTGCAAGAAAGTTATTTAACAGCAATAAAACACATAAATACACATATAAACATTATAAGACATAAAAACAAGTCAATGATATTTGCAACAAACAGACCTAAGTGCAAGAAAGTTATTTAACAGCAATAAAACACATAAATACACATATAAACATTATAAGACATAAAAACAAGTCAAAGATATTTGCAACAAACAGACCTCAGTGCAAGAAAGTTACTTACCAGCAATACAAGACATAAATACACACATAAACATTACAAGACATAAAAACAAGTCAAACATATTTGCAACAAACAGACCTCAGTGCAAGAAAGTTATTTAACAGCAATAAAACACATAAATACACATAGAAACATTATAAGACATAAAAGCAAGTCAATGATATTTGCAACAAACAGACCTAAGTGCAAGAAAGTTATTTAACAGCAATACAAGACATAAATACACATACAAACTTCATAAGACATAAAAGCAAGTCAATGATATTTGCAACAAACAGACCTAAGTGCAAGAAAGTTACTTAACAGCAATACAAGACATAAATACACATATAAACATTATAAGACATAAAAACAAGTCAAAGATATTTGCAACAAACAGACCTCAGTGCAACAAAGTTACTTACCAGCAATACAAGACATAAATACACACATAAACATTACAAGACATAAAAACAAGTCAAACATATTTGCAATAAACAGACCTAAGTGCAAGAAAGTTACTTAACAGCAATACAAGACATAAATACACATATAAACATTATAAGACATAAAAACAAGTCAAAGATATTTGCAACAAACAGACCTCAGTGCAAGAAAGTTATTTAACAGCAATAAAACACATAAATACACATATAAACATTATAAGACATAAAAGCAAGTCAATGATATTTGCAACAAACAGACCTAAGTGCAAGAAAGTTATTTAACAGCAATAAAACACATAAATACACATATAAACATTATAAGACATAAAAACAAGTCAATGATATTTGCAACAAACAGACCTAAGTGCAAGAAAGTTATTTAACAGCAATAAAACACATAAATACACATATAAACATTATAAGACATAAAAACAAGTCAAAGATATTTGCAACAAACAGACCTCAGTGCAAGAAAGTTATTTAACAGCAATAAAACACATAAATACACATATAAACATTATAAGACATAAAAACAAGTCAATGATATTTGCAACAAACAGACCTCAGTGCAACAAAGTTACTTACCAGCAATACAAGACATAAATACACACATAAACATTACAAGACATAAAAACAAGTCAAACATATTTGCAATAAACGGACCTAAGTGCAAGAAAGTTACTTAACAGCAATACAAGACATAAATACACATATAAACATTACAAGACATAAAAGCAAGTCAATGACATTTGCAACAAACAGACCTAAGTGCAAGAAAGTTACTTAACAGCAATACAAGACATACATACACACATAAACATTATAAGACATAAAAACAAGTCAAAGATATTTGCAATAAACTGACCTAAGTGCAAGAAAGTTACTTAACAACAACACAAGACATACATACAAACATAAACATTATAAGACATAAAAACAAGTCAAAGATATTTGCAACAAACAGACCTCAGTGCAAGAAAGTTACTTAACAGCAATACAAGACATAAATACACATATAAACATTATAAGACATAAAAACAAGTCAAAGATATTTGCAATAAACGGACCTCAGTGCAAGAAAGTTACTTAACAGCAACACAAGACATACATACAAACATAAACATTACAAGACATAAAAAAAAGTGAAAGATATTTGCAACAAACAAACCTAAGTGCAAGAAAGTTACTTAACAGCAATACAAGACATACATACACACATAAACATTATAAGACATAAAAACAAGTCAAAGATATTTGCAACAAACAGACCTCAGTGCAAGAAAGTTATTTAACAGCAATACAAGACATACATACACACATAAACATTATAAGACATAAAAACAAGTCAAAGATATTTGCAATAAACTGACCTAAGTGCAAGAAAGTTACTTAACAGCAATACAAGACATACATACACACATAAACATTATAAGACATAAAAACAAGTCAAAGATATTTGCAATAAACTGACCTAAGTGCAAGAAAGTTACTTAACAGCAATACAAGACATACATACACACATAAACATTATAAAACATAAAAACAAGTCAAAGATATTTGCAATAAACTGACCTAAGTGCAAGAAAGTTACTTAACAGCAATACAAGACATAAATACACATATAAACATTATAAGACATAAAAACAAGTCAAAGATATTTGCAACAAACAGACCTAAGTGCAAGAAAGTTACTTAACAGCAATACAAGACATACATACACACATAAACATTATAAGACATAAAAACAAGTCAAAGATATTTGCAATAAACTGACCTAAGAGCAAGAAAGTTATTTAACAGCAATACAAGACATAAATACACATATAAACATTATAAGACATAAAAACAAGTCAAAGATATTTGCAACAAACAGACCTCAGTGCAAGAAAGTTATTTAACAGCAATAAAACACATAAATACACATATAAACATTATAAGACATAAAAGCAAGTCAATGATATTTGCAACAAACAGACCTAAGTGCAAGAAAGTTACTTAACAGCAATACAAGACATAAATACACACATAGACATTATAAGACATAAAAACAAGTCAAAGATATTTGCAACAAACAGACCTCAGTGCAAAAAAGTTACTTACCAGCAATACAAGACATACATACACACATAAACATTATAAGACATAAAAACAAGTCAAAGATATTTGCAACAAACAGACCTCAGTGCAAGAAAGTTACTTAACAGCAATACAAGACATAAATACACATATAAACATTATAAGACATAAAAACAAGTCAAAGATATTTGCAATAAACGGACCTCAGTGCAAGAAAGTTACTTAACAGCAATACAAGACATAAATACACATATAAACATTACAAGACATAAAAACAAGTGAAAGATATTTGCAACAAACAAACCTAAGTGCAAGAAAGTTACTTAACAGCAATACAAGACATACATACACACATAAACATTATAAGACATAAAAATAAGTCAAAGATATTTGCAATAAACTGACCTAAGTGCAAGAAAGTTGCTTAACAGCAATACAAGACATACATACACACATAAACATTATAAGACATAAAAACAAGTCAAAGATATTTGCAATAAACTGACCTAAGTGCAAGAAAGTTATTTAACAGCAATACAAGACATACATACACACATAAACATTATAAGACATAAAAATAAGTCAAAGATATTTGCAATAAACTGACCTAAGTGCAAGAAAGTTATTTAACAGCAATACAAGACATACATACACACATAAACATTATAAGACATAAAAACAAGTCAAAGATATTTGCAATAAACTGACCTAAGTGCAAGAAAGTTATTTAACAGCAATACAAGACATACATACACACATAAACATTATAAGACATAAAAATAAGTCAAAGATATTTGCAATAAACTGACCTAAGTGCAAGAAAGTTACTTAACAGCAATACAAGACATACATACACACATAAACATTATAAGACATAAAAACAAGTCAAAGATATTTGCAATAAACTGACCTAAGTGCAAGAAAGTTACTTAACAGCAATACAAGACATACATACACACATAAACATTATAAGACATAAAAACAAGTCAAAGATATTTGCAATAAACTGACCTAAGAGCAAGAAAGTTATTTAACAGCAATACAAGACATAAATACACATACAAACTTCATAAGACATAAAAGCAAGTCAATGATATTTGCAACAAACAGACCTAAGTGCAAGAAAGTTACTTAACAGCAATACAAGACATAAATACACATATAAACATTATAAGACATAAAAACAAGTCAATGATATTTGCAACAAACAGACCTCAGTGCAAGAAAGTTATTTAACAGCAATAAAACACATAAATACACATATAAACATTATAAGACATAAAAGCAAGTCAATGATATTTGCAACAAACAGACCTAAGTGCAAGAAAGTTATTTAACAGCAATACAAGACATAAATACACATACAAACTTCATAAGACATAAAAGCAAGTCAATGATATTTGCAACAAACAGACCTAAGTGCAAGAAAGTTATTTAACAGCAATACAAGACATAAATACACATACAAACTTCATAAGACATAAAAGCAAGTCAATGATATTTGCAACAAACAGACCTAAGTGCAAGAAAGTTATTTAACAGCAATACAAGACATAAACACACATATAAACATTACAAGACATAAAAAAAAGTGAAAGATATTTGCAACAAACAAACCTAAGTGCAAGAAAGTTACTTAACAGCAATACAAGACATACATACACACATAAACATTATAAGACATAAAAACAAGTCAAAGATATTTGCAACAAACAGACCTCAGTGCAAGAAAGTTATTTAACAGCAATACAAGACATACATACACACATAAACATTATAAGACATAAAAACAAGTCAAAGATATTTGCAATAAACTGACCTAAGTGCAAGAAAGTTACTTAACAGCAATACAAGACATACATACACACATAAACATTATAAGACATAAAAACAAGTCAAAGATATTTGCAATAAACTGACCTAAGTGCAAGAAAGTTACTTAACAGCAATACAAGACATACATACACACATAAACATTATAAGACATAAAAACAAGTCAAAGATATTTGCAATAAACTGACCTAAGTGCAAGAAAGTTACTTAACAGCAATACAAGACATAAATACACATATAAACATTATAAGACATAAAAACAAGTCAAAGATATTTGCAACAAACAGACCTAAGTGCAAGAAAGTTACTTAACAGCAATACAAGACATACATACACACATAAACATTATAAGACATAAAAACAAGTCAAAGATATTTGCAATAAACTGACCTAAGAGCAAGAAAGTTATTTAACAGCAATACAAGACATAAATACACATATAAACATTATAAGACATAAAAACAAGTCAAAGATATTTGCAACAAACAGACCTCAGTGCAAGAAAGTTATTTAACAGCAATAAAACACATAAATACACATATAAACATTATAAGACATAAAAGCAAGTCAATGATATTTGCAACAAACAGACCTAAGTGCAAGAAAGTTACTTAACAGCAATACAAGACATAAATACACACATAGACATTATAAGACATAAAAACAAGTCAAAGATATTTGCAACAAACAGACCTCAGTGCAAAAAAGTTACTTACCAGCAATACAAGACATACATACACACATAAACATTATAAGACATAAAAACAAGTCAATGATATTTGCAACAAACAGACCTCAGTGCAAGAAAGTTACTTAACAGCAATACAAGACATAAATACACATACAAACTTCATAAGACATAAAAGCAAGTCAATGATATTTGCAACAAACAGACCTAAGTGCAAGAAAGTTACTTAACAGCAATACAAGACATAAATACACATATAAACATTATAAGACATAAAAACAAGTCAAAGATATTTGCAACAAACAGACCTCAGTGCAAGAAAGTTATTTAACAGCAATAAAACACATAAATACACATATAAACATTATAAGACATAAAAGCAAGTCAATGATATTTGCAACAAACAGACCTAAGTGCAAGAAAGTTATTTAACAGCAAGACAAGACATAAATACACATACAAACTTCATAAGACATAAAAGCAAGTCAATGATATTTGCAACAAACAGACCTAAGTGCAAGAAAGTTACTTAACAGCAATACAAGACATAAATACACATATAAACATTATAAGACATAAAAACAAGTCAAAGATATTTGCAACAAGCAGACCTCAGTGCAAAAAAGTTACTTACCAGCAATACAAGACATACATACACACATAAACATTACAAGACATAAAAACAAGTCAAAGATATTTGCAATAAACTGACCTAAGTGCAAGAAAGTTATTTAACAGCAATACAAGACATACATACACACATAAACATTATAAGACATAAAAATAAGTCAAAGATATTTGCAATAAACTGACCTAAGTGCAAGAAAGTTACTTAACAGCAATACAAGACATACATACACACATAAACATTATAAGACATAAAAACAAGTCAAAGATATTTGCAATAAACTGACCTAAGTGCAAGAAAGTTACTTAACAGCAATACAAGACATAAATACACATATAAACATTATAAGACATAAAAACAAGTCAAAGATATTTGCAACAAACAGACCTAAGTGCAAGAAAGTTACTTAACAGCAATACAAGACATACATACACACATAAACATTATAAGACATAAAAACAAGTCAAAGATATTTGCAATAAACTGACCTAAGAGCAAGAAAGTTATTTAACAGCAATACAAGACATAAATACACATATAAACATTATAAGACATAAAAACAAGTCAAAGATATTTGCAACAAACAGACCTCAGTGCAAGAAAGTTATTTAACAGCAATAAAACACATAAATACACATATAAACATTATAAGACATAAAAGCAAGTCAATGATATTTGCAACAAACAGACCTAAGTGCAAGAAAGTTACTTAACAGCAATACAAGACATAAATACACACATAGACATTATAAGACATAAAAACAAGTCAAAGATATTTGCAACAAACAGACCTCAGTGCAAAAAAGTTACTTACCAGCAATACAAGACATACATACACACATAAACATTATAAGACATAAAAACAAGTCAATGATATTTGCAACAAACAGACCTCAGTGCAAGAAAGTTACTTAACAGCAATACAAGACATAAATACACATACAAACTTCATAAGACATAAAAGCAAGTCAATGATATTTGCAACAAACAGACCTAAGTGCAAGAAAGTTACTTAACAGCAATACAAGACATAAATACACATATAAACATTATAAGACATAAAAACAAGTCAAAGATATTTGCAACAAACAGACCTCAGTGCAAGAAAGTTATTTAACAGCAATAAAACACATAAATACACATATAAACATTATAAGACATAAAAGCAAGTCAATGATATTTGCAACAAACAGACCTAAGTGCAAGAAAGTTATTTAACAGCAATACAAGACATAAATACACATACAAACTTCATAAGACATAAAAGCAAGTCAATGATATTTGCAACAAACAGACCTAAGTGCAAGAAAGTTACTTAACAGCAATACAAGACATAAATACACATATAAACATTATAAGACATAAAAACAAGTCAAAGATATTTGCAACAAGCAGACCTCAGTGCAAAAAAGTTACTTACCAGCAATACAAGACATACATACACACATAAACATTACAAGACATAAAAACAAGTCAAAGATATTTGCAATAAACTGACCTAAGTGCAAGAAAGTTATTTAACAGCAATACAAGACATACATACACACATAAACATTATAAGACATAAAAATAAGTCAAAGATATTTGCAATAAACTGACCTAAGTGCAAGAAAGTTACTTAACAGCAATACAAGACATACATACACACATAAACATTATAAGACATAAAAACAAGTCAAAGATATTTGCAATAAACTGACCTAAGAGCAAGAAAGTTATTTAACAGCAATACAAGACATAAATACACATACAAACTTCATAAGACATAAAAGCAAGTCAATGATATTTGCAACAAACAGACCTAAGTGCAAGAAAGTTATTTAACAGCAATACAAGACATACATACACACATAAACATTATAAGACATAAAAACAAGTCAAAGATATTTGCAACAAACAGACCTCAGTGCAAGAAAGTTACTTAACAGCAATACAAGACATAAATACACATATAAACATTATAAGACATAAAAACAAGTCAAAGATATTTGCAATAAACGGACCTCAGTGCAAGAAAGTTACTTAACAGCAATACAAGACATAAATACACATATAAACATTACAAGACATAAAAACAAGTGAAAGATATTTGCAACAAACAAACCTAAGTGCAAGAAAGTTATTTAACAGCAATACAAGACATACATACACACATAAACATTATAAGACATAAAAACAAGTCAAAGATATTTGCAATAAACTGACCTAAGTGCAAGAAAGTTATTTAACAGCAATACAAGACATACATACACACATAAACATTATAAGACATAAAAACAAGTCAAAGATATTTGCAATAAACTGACCTAAGTGCAAGAAAGTTACTTAACAGCAATACAAGACATACATACACACATAAACATTATAAGACATAAAAACAAGTCAAAGATATTTGCAATAAACTGACCTAAGTGCAACAAAGTTACTTACCAGCAATACAAGACATAAATACACATATAAACATTATAAGACATAGAAACAAGTCAAAGATATTTGCAACAAACAGACCTAAATGCAAGAAAGTTACTTAACAGCAATACAAGACATAAATACACATATAAACATTATAAGACATAAAAACAAGTCAAAGATATTTGCAACAAACAGACCTCAGTGCAAGAAAGTTATTTAACAGCAATAAAACACATAAATACACATATAAACATTATAAGACATAAAAGCAAGTCAATGATATTTGCAATGAACAGACCTCGGTGCAAGAAAGTTATTTAAAAGCAATAAAAGACATAAATACACATATAAACATTACAAGACATTAAAACAAGTGAAAGATATTTGCAACAAACAAACCTAAGTGCAAGAAAGTTATTTAACAGCAATACAAGACATAAATACACATACAAACTTCATAAGACATAAAAGCAAGTCAATGATATTTGCAACAAACAGACCTAAGTGCAAGAAAGTTACTTAACAGCAATACAAGACATAAATACACATATAAACATTATAAGACATAAAAACAAGTCAAAGATATTTGCAACAAACAGACCTCAGTGCAACAAAGTTACTTACCAGCAATACAAGACATAAATACACATATAAACATTATAAGACATAAAAGCAAGTCAATGATATTTGCAACAAACAGACCTAAGTGCAAGAAAGTTATTTAACAGCAATACAAGACATAAATACACATACAAACTTCATAAGACATAAAAGCAAGTCAATGATATTTGCAACAAACAGACCTCAGTGCAACAAAGTTACTTACCAGCAATACAAGACATAAATACACACATAAACATTACAAGACATAAAAACAAGTCAAACATATTTGCAATAAACGGACCTAAGTGCAAGAAAGTTACTTAACAGCAATACAAGACATAAATACACATATAAACATTACAAGACATAAAAGCAAGTCAATGATATTTGCAACAAACAGACCTAAGTGCAAGAAAGTTACTTAACAGCAATACAAGACATAAATACACATATAAACATTATAAGACATAAAAACAAGTCAAAGATATTTGCAACAAGCAGACCTCAGTGCAAAAAAGTTACTTACCAGCAATACAAGACATACATACACACATAAACATTACAAGACATAAAAACAAGTCAAAGATATTTGCAATAAACTGACCTAAGTGCAAGAAAGTTATTTAACAGCAATACAAGACATACATACACACATAAACATTATAAGACATAAAAATAAGTCAAAGATATTTGCAATAAACTGACCTAAGTGCAAGAAAGTTACTTAACAGCAATACAAGACATACATACACACATAAACATTATAAGACATAAAAACAAGTCAAAGATATTTGCAATAAACTGACCTAAGTGCAAGAAAGTTACTTAACAGCAATACAAGACATAAATACACATATAAACATTATAAGACATAAAAAAAAGTCAAAGATATTTGCAACAAACAGACCTAAGTGCAAGAAAGTTACTTAACAGCAATACAAGACATACATACACACATAAACATTATAAGACATAAAAACAAGTCAAAGATATTTGCAATAAACTGACCTAAGAGCAAGAAAGTTATTTAACAGCAATACAAGACATAAATACACATACAAACTTCATAAGACATAAAAGCAAGTCAATGATATTTGCAACAAACAGACCTAAGTGCAAGAAAGTTATTTAACAGCAATACAAGACATACATACACACATAAACATTATAAGACATAAAAACAAGTCAAAGATATTTGCAACAAACAGACCTCAGTGCAAGAAAGTTACTTAACAGCAATACAAGACATAAATACACATATAAACATTATAAGACATAAAAACAAGTCAAAGATATTTGCAATAAACGGACCTCAGTGCAAGAAAGTTACTTAACAGCAATACAAGACATAAATACACATATAAACATTACAAGACATAAAAACAAGTGAAAGATATTTGCAACAAACAAACCTAAGTGCAAGAAAGTTACTTAACAGCAATACAAGACATACATACACACATAAACATTATAAGACATAAAAACAAGTCAAAGATATTTGCAATAAACTGACCTAAGTGCAAGAAAGTTACTTAACAGCAATACAAGACATACATACACACATAAACATTATAAGACATAAAAACAAGTCAAAGATATTTGCAATAAACTGACCTAAGTGCAACAAAGTTACTTACCAGCAATACAAGACATAAATACACATATAAACATTATAAGACATAGAAACAAGTCAAAGATATTTGCAACAAACAGACCTAAATGCAAGAAAGTTACTTAACAGCAATACAAGACATAAATACACATATAAACATTATAAGACATAAAAACAAGTCAAAGATATTTGCAACAAACAGACCTCAGTGCAAGAAAGTTATTTAACAGCAATAAAACACATAAATACACATATAAACATTATAAGACATAAAAGCAAGTCAATGATATTTGCAACAAACAAACCTAAGTGCAAGAAAGTTATTTAACAGCAATACAAGACATAAATACACATACAAACTTCATAAGACATAAAAACAAGTCAAAGATATTTGCAATAAACTGACCTAAGTGCAAGAAAGTTACTTAACAGCAATACAAGACATACATACACACATAAACATTATAAGACATAAAAACAAGTCAAAGATATTTGCAATAAACTGACCTAAGTGCAAGAAAGTTACTTAACAGCAATACAAGACATACATACACACATAAACATTATAAGACATAAAAACAAGTCAAAGATATTTGCAATAAACTGACCTAAGTGCAAGAAAGTTACTTAACAGCAATACAAGACATAAATACACATATAAACATTATAAGACATAAAAACAAGTCAAAGATATTTGCAACAAACAGACCTAAGTGCAAGAAAGTTACTTAACAGCAATACAAGACATACATACACACATAAACATTATAAGACATAAAAACAAGTCAAAGATATTTGCAATAAACTGACCTAAGAGCAAGAAAGTTATTTAACAGCAATACAAGACATAAATACACATATAAACATTATAAGACATAAAAACAAGTCAAAGATATTTGCAACAAACAGACCTCAGTGCAAGAAAGTTATTTAACAGCAATAAAACACATAAATACACATATAAACATTATAAGACATAAAAGCAAGTCAATGATATTTGCAACAAACAGACCTAAGTGCAAGAAAGTTACTTAACAGCAATACAAGACATAAATACACACATAGACATTATAAGACATAAAAACAAGTCAAAGATATTTGCAACAAACAGACCTCAGTGCAAAAAAGTTACTTACCAGCAATACAAGACATACATACACACATAAACATTATAAGACATAAAAACAAGTCAATGATATTTGCAACAAACAGACCTCAGTGCAAGAAAGTTACTTAACAGCAATACAAGACATAAATACACATACAAACTTCATAAGACATAAAAGCAAGTCAATGATATTTGCAACAAACAGACCTAAGTGCAAGAAAGTTACTTAACAGCAATACAAGACATAAATACACATATAAACATTATAAGACATAAAAACAAGTCAAAGATATTTGCAACAAACAGACCTCAGTGCAAGAAAGTTATTTAACAGCAATAAAACACATAAATACACATATAAACATTATAAGACATAAAAGCAAGTCAATGATATTTGCAACAAACAGACCTAAGTGCAAGAAAGTTATTTAACAGCAATACAAGACATAAATACACATACAAACTTCATAAGACATAAAAGCAAGTCAATGATATTTGCAACAAACAGACCTAAGTGCAAGAAAGTTACTTAACAGCAATACAAGACATAAATACACATATAAACATTATAAGACATAAAAACAAGTCAAAGATATTTGCAACAAGCAGACCTCAGTGCAAAAAAGTTACTTACCAGCAATACAAGACATACATACACACATAAACATTACAAGACATAAAAACAAGTCAAAGATATTTGCAATAAACTGACCTAAGTGCAAGAAAGTTATTTAACAGCAATACAAGACATACATACACACATAAACATTATAAGACATAAAAATAAGTCAAAGATATTTGCAATAAACTGACCTAAGTGCAAGAAAGTTACTTAACAGCAATACAAGACATACATACACACATAAACATTATAAGACATAAAAACAAGTCAAAGATATTTGCAATAAACTGACCTAAGTGCAAGAAAGTTACTTAACAGCAATACAAGACATAAATACACATATAAACATTATAAGACATAAAAAAAAGTCAAAGATATTTGCAACAAACAGACCTAAGTGCAAGAAAGTTACTTAACAGCAATACAAGACATACATACACACATAAACATTATAAGACATAAAAACAAGTCAAAGATATTTGCAATAAACTGACCTAAGAGCAAGAAAGTTATTTAACAGCAATACAAGACATAAATACACATACAAACTTCATAAGACATAAAAGCAAGTCAATGATATTTGCAACAAACAGACCTAAGTGCAAGAAAGTTATTTAACAGCAATACAAGACATACATACACACATAAACATTATAAGACATAAAAACAAGTCAAAGATATTTGCAACAAACAGACCTCAGTGCAAGAAAGTTACTTAACAGCAATACAAGACATAAATACACATATAAACATTATAAGACATAAAAACAAGTCAAAGATATTTGCAATAAACGGACCTCAGTGCAAGAAAGTTACTTAACAGCAATACAAGACATAAATACACATATAAACATTACAAGACATAAAAACAAGTGAAAGATATTTGCAACAAACAAACCTAAGTGCAAGAAAGTTATTTAACAGCAATACAAGACATACATACACACATAAACATTATAAGACATAAAAACAAGTCAAAGATATTTGCAATAAACTGACCTAAGTGCAAGAAAGTTATTTAACAGCAATACAAGACATACATACACACATAAACATTATAAGACATAAAAACAAGTCAAAGATATTTGCAATAAACGGACCTAAGTGCAAGAAAGTTACTTAACAGCAATACAAGACATACATACACACATAAACATTATAAGACATAAAAACAAGTCAAAGATATTTGCAATAAACTGACCTAAGTGCAACAAAGTTACTTACCAGCAATACAAGACATAAATACACATATAAACATTATAAGACATAGAAACAAGTCAAAGATATTTGCAACAAACAGACCTAAATGCAAGAAAGTTACTTAACAGCAATACAAGACATACATACACACATAAACATTATAAGACATAAAAACAAGTCAAAGATATTTGCAATAAACTGACCTAAGTGCAAGAAAGTTATTTAACAGCAATACAAGACATACATACACACATAAACATTATAAGACATAAAAACAAGTCAAAGATATTTGCAACAAACAAACCTAAGTGCAAGAAAGTTACTTAACAGCAATACAAGACATACATACACACATAAACATTATAAGACATAAAAACAAGTCAAAGATATTTGCAATAAACTGACCTAAGTGCAAGAAAGTTATTTAACAGCAATACAAGACATACATACACACATAAACATTATAAGACATAAAAACAAGTCAAAGATATTTGCAATAAACTGACCTAAGTGCAAGAAAGTTACTTAACAGCAATACAAGACATACATACACACATAAACATTATAAGACATAAAAACAAGTCAAAGATATTTGCAATAAACTGACCTAAGTGCAACAAAGTTACTTACCAGCAATACAAGACATAAATACACATATAAACATTATAAGACATAGAAACAAGTCAAAGATATTTGCAACAAACAGACCTAAATGCAAGAAAGTTACTTAACAGCAATACAAGACATAAATACACATATAAACATTATAAGACATAAAAACAAGTCAAAGATATTTGCAACAAACAGACCTCAGTGCAAGAAAGTTATTTAACAGCAATAAAACACATAAATACACATATAAACATTATAAGACATAAAAGCAAGTCAATGATATTTGCAATGAACAGACCTCGGTGCAAGAAAGTTATTTAAAAGCAATAAAAGACATAAATACACATATAAACATTACAAGACATTAAAACAAGTGAAAGATATTTGCAACAAACAAACCTAAGTGCAAGAAAGTTATTTAACAGCAATACAAGACATAAATACACATACAAACTTCATAAGACATAAAAGCAAGTCAATGATATTTGCAACAAACAGACCTAAGTGCAAGAAAGTTACTTAACAGCAATACAAGACATAAATACACATATAAACATTATAAGACATAAAAACAAGTCAAAGATATTTGCAACAAACAGACCTCAGTGCAACAAAGTTACTTACCAGCAATACAAGACATAAATACACATATAAACATTATAAGACATAAAAGCAAGTCAATGATATTTGCAACAAACAGACCTAAGTGCAAGAAAGTTATTTAACAGCAATACAAGACATAAATACACATACAAACTTCATAAGACATAAAAGCAAGTCAATGATATTTGCAACAAACAGACCTCAGTGCAACAAAGTTACTTACCAGCAATACAAGACATAAATACACACATAAACATTACAAGACATAAAAACAAGTCAAACATATTTGCAATAAACGGACCTAAGTGCAAGAAAGTTACTTAACAGCAATACAAGACATAAATACACATATAAACATTACAAGACATAAAAGCAAGTCAATGATATTTGCAACAAACAGACCTAAGTGCAAGAAAGTTACTTAACAGCAATACAAGACATAAATACACATATAAACATTATAAGACATAAAAACAAGTCAAAGATATTTGCAACAAGCAGACCTCAGTGCAAAAAAGTTACTTACCAGCAATACAAGACATACATACACACATAAACATTACAAGACATAAAAACAAGTCAAAGATATTTGCAATAAACTGACCTAAGTGCAAGAAAGTTATTTAACAGCAATACAAGACATACATACACACATAAACATTATAAGACATAAAAATAAGTCAAAGATATTTGCAATAAACTGACCTAAGTGCAAGAAAGTTACTTAACAGCAATACAAGACATACATACACACATAAACATTATAAGACATAAAAACAAGTCAAAGATATTTGCAATAAACTGACCTAAGTGCAAGAAAGTTACTTAACAGCAATACAAGACATAAATACACATATAAACATTATAAGACATAAAAACAAGTCAAAGATATTTGCAATAAACTGACCTAAGTGCAAGAAAGTTATTTAACAGCAATACAAGACATAAATACACATATAAACATTATAAGACATAAAAACAAGTCAAAGATATTTGCAACAAACAGACCTAAGTGCAAGAAAGTTACTTAACAGCAATACAAGACATACATACACATATAAACATTATAAGACATAAAAACAAGTCAAAGATATTTGCAACAAACAGACCTAAGTGCAAGAAAGTTACTTAACAGCAATACAAGACATACATACACACATAAACATTATAAGACATAAAAACAAGTCAAAGATATTTGCAATAAACTGACCTAAGAGCAAGAAAGTTATTTAACAGCAATACAAGACATAAATACACATATAAACATTATAAGACATAAAAACAAGTCAAAGATATTTGCAACAAACAGACCTCAGTGCAAGAAAGTTATTTAACAGCAATAAAACACATAAATACACATATAAACATTATAAGACATAAAAACAAGTCAAAGATATTTGCAATAAACTGACCTAAGTGCAAGAAAGTTATTTAACAGCAATACAAGACATACATACACACATAAACATTATAAGACATAAAAACAAGTCAAAGATATTTGCAATAAACTGACCTAAGTGCAAGAAAGTTACTTAACAGCAATACAAGACATACATACACACATAAACATTATAAGACATAAAAAAAAGTCAAAGATATTTGCAATAAACGGACCTAAGTGCAAGAAAGTTACTTAACAGCAATACAAGACATAAATACACATATAAACATTACAAGACATAAAAACAAGTCAAACATATTTGCAATAAACGGACCTAAGTGCAAGAAAGTTACTTAACAGCAATACAAGACTTAAATACACATATAAACATTACAAGACATAAAAACAAGTGAAAGATATTTCCAACAAACAAACCTAAGTGCAAGAAAGTTACTTAACAGCAATACAAGACATACATACACACATAAACATTATAAGACATAAAAACAAGTCAAAGATATTTGCAATAAACGGACCTCAGTGCAAGAAAGTTACTTAACAGAAATACAAGACATAAATACACATATAAACATTACAAGACATAAAAACAAGTGAAAGATATTTGCAACAAACAAACCTAAGTGCAAGAAAGTTACTTAACAGCAATACAAGACATACATACACACATAAACATTATAAGACATAAAAACAAGTCAAAGATATTTGCAATAAACTGACCTAAGTGCAAGAAAGTTACTTAACAGCAATACAAGACATACATACACACATAAACATTATAAGACATAAAAACAAGTCAAAGATATTTGCAATAAACTGACCTAAGTGCAAGAAAGTTACTTAACAGCAATACAAGACATAAATACACATATAAACATTATAAGACATAAAAACAAGTCAAAGATATTTGCAACAAACAGACCTAAGTGCAAGAAAGTTACTTAACAGCAATACAAGACATACATACACACATAAACATTATAAGACATAAAAACAAGTCAAAGATATTTGCAATAAACTGACCTAAGAGCAAGAAAGTTATTTAACAGCAATACAAGACATAAATACACATATAAACATTATAAGACATAAAAACAAGTCAAAGATATTTGCAACAAACAGACCTCAGTGCAAGAAAGTTATTTAACAGCAATAAAACACATAAATACACATATAAACATTATAAGACATAAAAACAAGTCAAAGATATTTGCAATAAACTGACCTAAGTGCAAGAAAGTTACTTAACAGCAATACAAGACATAAATACACATATAAACATTATAAGACATAAAAACAAGTCAAAGATATTTGCAATAAACTGACCTAAGAGCAAGAAAGTTATTTAACAGCAATACAAGACATAAATACACATATAAACATTATAAGACATAAAAACAAGTCAAAGATATTTGCAACAAACAGACCTCAGTGCAAGAAAGTTATTTAACAGCAATAAAACACATAAATACACATATAAACATTATAAGACATAAAAACAAGTCAAAGATATTTGCAATAAACTGACCTAAGTGCAAGAAAGTTACTTAACAGCAATACAAGACATAAATACACATATAAACATTATAAGACATAAAAACAAGTCAAAGATATTTGCAACAAACAGACCTCAGTGCAACAAAGTTACTTACCAGCAATACAAGACATAAATACACATATAAACATTATAAGACATAAAAGCAAGTCAATGATATTTGCAACAAACAGACCTAAGTGCAAGAAAGTTATTTAACAGCAATACAAGACATAAATACACATACAAACTTCATAAGACATAAAAGCAAGTCAATGATATTTGCAACAAACAGACCTCAGTGCAACAAAGTTACTTACCAGCAATACAAGACATAAATACACACATAAACATTACAAGACATAAAAACAAGTCAAACATATTTGCAATAAACGGACCTAAGTGCAAGAAAGTTACTTAACAGCAATACAAGACATAAATACACATATAAACATTACAAGACATAAAAACAAGTCAAACATATTTGCAATAAACGGACCTAAGTGCAAGAAAGTTACTTAACAGCAATACAAGACTTAAATACACATATAAACATTACAAGACATAAAAACAAGTGAAAGATATTTCCAACAAACAAACCTAAGTGCAAGAAAGTTACTTAACAGCAATACAAGACATACATACACACATAAACATTATAAGACATAAAAACAAGTCAAAGATATTTGCAATAAACGGACCTCAGTGCAAGAAAGTTACTTAACAGAAATACAAGACATAAATACACATATAAACATTACAAGACATAAAAACAAGTGAAAGATATTTGCAACAAACAAACCTAAGTGCAAGAAAGTTACTTAACAGCAATACAAGACATACATACACACATAAACATTATAAGACATAAAAACAAGTCAAAGATATTTGCAATAAACTGACCTAAGTGCAAGAAAGTTACTTAACAGCAATACAAGACATACATACACACATAAACATTATAAGACATAAAAACAAGTCAAAGATATTTGCAATAAACTGACCTAAGTGCAAGAAAGTTACTTAACAGCAATACAAGACATACATACACACATAAACATTATAAGACATAAAAACAAGTCAAAGATATTTGCAATAAACTGACCTAAGTGCAAGAAAGTTACTTAACAGCAATACAAGACATAAATACACATATAAACATTATAAGACATAAAAACAAGTCAAAGATATTTGCAACAAACAGACCTAAGTGCAAGAAAGTTACTTAACAGCAATACAAGACATACATACACACATAAACATTATAAGACATAAAAACAAGTCAAAGATATTTGCAATAAACTGACCTAAGAGCAAGAAAGTTATTTAACAGCAATACAAGACATAAATACACATATAAACATTATAAGACATAAAAACAAGTCAAAGATATTTGCAACAAACAGACCTCAGTGCAAGAAAGTTATTTAACAGCAATAAAACACATAAATACACATATAAACATTATAAGACATAAAAACAAGTCAAAGATATTTGCAATAAACTGACCTAAGTGCAAGAAAGTTATTTAACAGCAATACAAGACATACATACACACATAAACATTATAAGACATAAAAACAAGTCAAAGATATTTGCAATAAACTGACCTAAGTGCAAGAAAGTTACTTAACAGCAATACAAGACATACATACACACATAAACATTATAAGACATAAAAAAAAGTCAAAGATATTTGCAATAAACGGACCTAAGTGCAAGAAAGTTACTTAACAGCAATACAAGACATAAATACACATATAAACATTACAAGACATAAAAACAAGTCAAACATATTTGCAATAAACGGACCTAAGTGCAAGAAAGTTACTTAACAGCAATACAAGACTTAAATACACATATAAACATTACAAGACATAAAAACAAGTGAAAGATATTTCCAACAAACAAACCTAAGTGCAAGAAAGTTACTTAACAGCAATACAAGACATACATACACACATAAACATTATAAGACATAAAAACAAGTCAAAGATATTTGCAATAAACGGACCTCAGTGCAAGAAAGTTACTTAACAGAAATACAAGACATAAATACACATATAAACATTACAAGACATAAAAACAAGTGAAAGATATTTGCAACAAACAAACCTAAGTGCAAGAAAGTTACTTAACAGCAATACAAGACATACATACACACATAAACATTATAAGACATAAAAACAAGTCAAAGATATTTGCAATAAACTGACCTAAGTGCAAGAAAGTTACTTAACAGCAATACAAGACATACATACACACATAAACATTATAAGACATAAAAACAAGTCAAAGATATTTGCAATAAACTGACCTAAGTGCAAGAAAGTTACTTAACAGCAATACAAGACATAAATACACATATAAACATTATAAGACATAAAAACAAGTCAAAGATATTTGCAACAAACAGACCTAAGTGCAAGAAAGTTACTTAACAGCAATACAAGACATACATACACACATAAACATTATAAGACATAAAAACAAGTCAAAGATATTTGCAATAAACTGACCTAAGAGCAAGAAAGTTATTTAACAGCAATACAAGACATAAATACACATATAAACATTATAAGACATAAAAACAAGTCAAAGATATTTGCAACAAACAGACCTCAGTGCAAGAAAGTTATTTAACAGCAATAAAACACATAAATACACATATAAACATTATAAGACATAAAAACAAGTCAAAGATATTTGCAATAAACTGACCTAAGTGCAAGAAAGTTATTTAACAGCAATACAAGACATACATACACACATAAACATTATAAGACATAAAAACAAGTCAAAGATATTTGCAATAAACTGACCTAAGTGCAAGAAAGTTACTTAACAGCAATACAAGACATACATACACACATAAACATTATAAGACATAAAAAAAAGTCAAAGATATTTGCAATAAACGGACCTAAGTGCAAGAAAGTTACTTAACAGCAATACAAGACATAAATACACATATAAACATTATAAGACATAAAAACAAGTCAAAGATATTTGCAACAAACAGACCTAAGTGCAAGAAAGTTACTTAACAGCAATACAAGACATACATACACACATAAACATTATAAGACATAAAAACAAGTCAAAGATATTTGCAATAAACTGACCTAAGAGCAAGAAAGTTATTTAACAGCAATACAAGACATAAATACACATATAAACATTATAAGACATAAAAACAAGTCAAAGATATTTGCAACAAACAGACCTCAGTGCAAGAAAGTTATTTAACAGCAATAAAACACATAAATACACATATAAACATTATAAGACATAAAAACAAGTCAAAGATATTTGCAATAAACTGACCTAAGTGCAAGAAAGTTACTTAACAGCAATACAAGACATACATACACACATAAACATTATAAGACATAAAAACAAGTCAAAGATATTTGCAACAAACAGACCTAAGTGCAAGAAAGTTACTTAACAGCAATACAAGACATACATACACACATAAACATTATAAGACATAAAAACAAGTCAAAGATATTTGCAATAAACTGACCTAAGAGCAAGAAAGTTATTTAACAGCAATACAAGACATAAATACACATATAAACATTATAAGACATAAAAACAAGTCAAAGATATTTGCAACAAACAGACCTCAGTGCAAGAAAGTTATTTAACAGCAATAAAACACATAAATACACATATAAACATTATAAGACATAAAAACAAGTCAAAGATATTTGCAATAAACTGACCTAAGTGCAAGAAAGTTACTTAACAGCAATACAAGACATACATACACACATAAACATTATAAGACATAAAAACAAGTCAAAGATATTTGCAATAAACTGACCTAAGTGCAAGAAAGTTACTTAACAGCAATACAAGACATACATACACACATAAACATTATAAGACATAAAAACAAGTCAAAGATATTTGCAATAAACTGACCTAAGTGCAAGAAAGTTACTTAACAGCAATACAAGACATAAATACACATATAAACATTATAAGACATAAAAACAAGTCAAAGATATTTGCAACAAACAGACCTAAGTGCAAGAAAGTTACTTAACAGCAATACAAGACATACATACACACATAAACATTATAAGACATAAAAACAAGTCAAAGATATTTGCAATAAACTGACCTAAGAGCAAGAAAGTTATTTAACAGCAATACAAGACATAAATACACATATAAACATTATAAGACATAAAAACAAGTCAAAGATATTTGCAACAAACAGACCTCAGTGCAAGAAAGTTATTTAACAGCAATAAAACACATAAATACACATATAAACATTATAAGACATAAAAACAAGTCAAAGATATTTGCAATAAACTGACCTAAGTGCAAGAAAGTTATTTAACAGCAATACAAGACATACATACACACATAAACATTATAAGACATAAAAACAAGTCAAAGATATTTGCAATAAACTGACCTAAGTGCAAGAAAGTTACTTAATAGCAATACAAGACATACATACACACATAAACATTATAAGATATAAAAACAAGTCAAAGATATTTGCAATAAACTGACCTAAGTGCAAGAAAGTTACTTAACAGCAATACAAGACATACATACACACATAAACATTATAAGACATAAAAACAAGTCAAAGATATTTGCAATAAACTGACCTAAGTGCAAGAAAGTTATTTAACAGCAATACAAGACATAAATACACATATAAACATTATAAGACATAAAAACAAGTCAAAGATATTTGCAACAAACAGACCTAAGTGCAAGAAAGTTACTTACCAGCAATACAAGACATAAATACACATATAAACATTACAAGAAATAAAAACAAGTCAAAGATATTTGCAATGAACAGACCTCAGTGCAAGAAAATTACTTAACAGCAATACAAGATATAAATACACATATAAACATTATAAGACATAAAAACAAGTCAAACATATTTGAAATAAACGGACCTAAGTGCAAGAAAGTTACTTAACAGCAATACAAGACATAAATACACATATAAACATTACAAGACCTAAAAACAAGTGAAAGATATTTGCAACAAACAGACCTAAGTGCAAGAAAGTTACTTAACAGCAATACAAGACATACATACACACATAAACATTATAAGACATAAAAACAAGTCAAAGATATTTGCAATAAACTGACCTAAGTGCAAGAAAGTTACTTAACAGCAATACAAGACATACATACACACATAAACATTATAAGACATAAAAACAAGTCAAAGATATTTGCAATAAACTGACCTAAGTGCAAGAAAGTTACTTAACAGCAATACAAGACATACATACACACATAAACATTATAAGACATAAAAACAAGTCAAAGATATTTGCAATAAACGGACCTAAGTGCAAGAAAGTTACTTAACAGCAATACAAGACATAAATACACATATAAACATTATAAGACATAAAAACAAGTCAAAGATATTTGCAATAAACTGACCTAAGAGCAAGAAAGTTATTTAACAGCAATACAAGACATAAATACACATATAAACATTATAAGACATAAAAACAAGTCAAAGATATTTGCAACAAACAGACCTAAGTGCAAGAAAGTTACTTAACAGCAATACAAGACATACATACACACATAAACATTATAAGACATAAAAACAAGTCAAAGATATTTGCAATAAACTGACCTAAGAGCAAGAAAGTTATTTAACAGCAATACAAGACATAAATACACATATAAACATTATAAGACATAAAAACAAGTCAAAGATATTTGCAACAAACAGACCTCAGTGCAAGAAAGTTATTTAACAGCAATAAAACACATAAATACACATATAAACATTATAAGACATAAAAACAAGTCAAAGATATTTGCAATAAACTGACCTAAGTGCAAGAAAGTTATTTAACAGCAATACAAGACATACATACACACATAAACATTATAAGACATAAAAACAAGTCAAAGATATTTGCAATAAACTGACCTAAGTGCAAGAAAGTTACTTAACAGCAATACAAGACATACATACACACATAAACATTATAAGATATAAAAACAAGTCAAAGATATTTGCAATAAACTGACCTAAGTGCAAGAAAGTTACTTAACAGCAATACAAGACATACATACACACATAAACATTATAAGACATAAAAACAAGTCAAAGATATTTGCAATAAACTGACCTAAGTGCAAGAAAGTTACTTAACAGCAATACAAGACATAAATACACATATAAACATTATAAGACATAAAAACAAGTCAAAGATATTTGCAACAAACAGACCTAAGTGCAAGAAAGTTACTTAACAGCAATACAAGACATACATACACACATAAACATTATAAGACATAAAAACAAGTCAAAGATATTTGCAATAAACTGACCTAAGAGCAAGAAAGTTATTTAACAGCAATACAAGACATAAATACACATATAAACATTATAAGACATAAAAACAAGTCAAAGATATTTGCAACAAACAGACCTCAGTGCAAGAAAGTTATTTAACAGCAATAAAACACATAAATACACATATAAACATTATAAGACATAAAAACAAGTCAAAGATATTTGCAATAAACTGACCTAAGTGCAAGAAAGTTACTTAACAGCAATACAAGACATACATACACACATAAACATTATAAGACATAAAAACAAGTCAAAGATATTTGCAACAAACAGACCTAAGTGCAAGAAAGTTACTTAACAGCAATACAAGACATACATACACACATAAACATTATAAGACATAAAAACAAGTCAAAGATATTTGCAATAAACTGACCTAAGAGCAAGAAAGTTATTTAACAGCAATACAAGACATAAATACACATATAAACATTATAAGACATAAAAACAAGTCAAAGATATTTGCAACAAACAGACCTCAGTGCAAGAAAGTTATTTAACAGCAATAAAACACATAAATACACATATAAACATTATAAGACATAAAAACAAGTCAAAGATATTTGCAATAAACTGACCTAAGTGCAAGAAAGTTATTTAACAGCAATACAAGACATACATACACACATAAACATTATAAGACATAAAAACAAGTCAAAGATATTTGCAATAAACTGACCTAAGTGCAAGAAAGTTACTTAACAGCAATACAAGACATACATACACACATAAACATTATAAGATATAAAAACAAGTCAAAGATATTTGCAATAAACTGACCTAAGTGCAAGAAAGTTACTTAACAGCAATACAAGACATACATACACACATAAACATTATAAGACATAAAAACAAGTCAAAGATATTTGCAATAAACTGACCTAAGTGCAAGAAAGTTACTTAACAGCAATACAAGACATAAATACACATATAAACATTATAAGACATAAAAACAAGTCAAAGATATTTGCAACAAACAGACCTAAGTGCAAGAAAGTTACTTAACAGCAATACAAGACATACATACACACATAAACATTATAAGACATAAAAACAAGTCAAAGATATTTGCAATAAACTGACCTAAGAGCAAGAAAGTTATTTAACAGCAATACAAGACATAAATACACATATAAACATTATAAGACATAAAAACAAGTCAAAGATATTTGCAACAAACAGACCTCAGTGCAAGAAAGTTATTTAACAGCAATAAAACACATAAATACACATATAAACATTATAAGACATAAAAACAAGTCAAAGATATTTGCAATAAACTGACCTAAGTGCAAGAAAGTTATTTAACAGCAATACAAGACATACATACACACATAAACATTATAAGACATAAAAACAAGTCAAAGATATTTGCAATAAACTGACCTAAGTGCAAGAAAGTTACTTAACAGCAATACAAGACATACATACACACATAAACATTATAAGATATAAAAACAAGTCAAAGATATTTGCAATAAACTGACCTAAGTGCAAGAAAGTTACTTAACAGCAATACAAGACATACATACACACATAAACATTATAAGACATAAAAACAAGTCAAAGATATTTGCAATAAAAAGACCTCAGTGCAAGAAAGTTATTTAACAGCAATACAAGACATAAATACACATATAAACATTATAAGACATAAAAACAAGTCAAAGATATTTGCAACAAACAGACCTCAGTTCAAGAAAGTTACTTAACAGCAATACAAGACAAAAATACACATATAAACATTACAAGACATAAAAACAAGTCAAACATATTTGCAATAAACGGACCTAAGTGCAAGAAAGTTACTTAACAGCAATACAAGACATAAATACACATATAAACATTACAAGACATAAAAACAAGTGAAAGATATTTGCAACAAACAAACCTAAGTGCAAGAAAGTTACTTAACAGCAATACAAGACATAAATACACACATAAAAATTATAAGACATAAAAACAAGTCAAAGATATTTGCAATAAACTGACCTAAGTGCAAGAAAGTTACTTAACAGCAATACAAGACATACATACACACATAAACATTATAAGACATAAAAACAAGTCAAAGATATTTGCAATAAACTGACGTAAGTGCAAGAAAGTTATTTAACAGCAATACAAGACATACATACACACATAAACATTATAAGACATAAAAACAAGTCAAAGATATTTGCAATAAACTGACCTAAGTGCAAGAAAGTTACTTAACAGCAATACAAGACATACATACACACATAAACATTATAAGACATAAAAACAAGTCAAAGATATTTGCAATAAACTGACGTAAGTGCAAGAAAGTTATTTAACAGCAATACAAGACATACATACACACATAAAAATTATAAGACATAAAAACAAGTCAAAGATATTTGCAATAAACTGACCTAAGTGCAAGAAAGTTACTTAACAGCAATACAAGACATACATACACACATAAACATTATAAGACATAAAAACAAGTCAAAGATATTTGCAATAAACTGACGTAAGTGCAAGAAAGTTATTTAACAGCAATACAAGACATACATACACACATAAACATTATAAGACATAAAAACAAGTCAAAGATATTTGCAACAAACAGACCTCAGTGCAAGAAAGTTACTTAACAGCAATACAAGACATAAATACACATATAAACATTATAAGACATAAAAACAAGTCAAAGATATTTGCAATAAACGGACCTAAGTGCAAGAAAGTTACTTAACAGCAATACAAGACATAAATACACATATAAACATTACAAGACATAAAAACAAGTGAAAGATATTTGCAATAAACAGACCTAAGTGCAACAAAGTTACTTAACAGCAATACAAGACATACATACACACATAAACATTATAAGACATAAAAACAAGTCAAAGATATTTGCAACAAACAGACCTAGGTGCAAGAAAGTTACTTAACAGCAATACAAGACATACATACACACATAAACATTATAAGACATAAAAACAAGTCAAAAATATTTGCAACAAACAGACCTAAGTGCAAGAAAGTTACTTAACAGCAATACAAGACATAAATACACATATAAACATTACAAGACATAAAAACAAGTCAAACATATTTGCAACAAACAAACCTAAGTGCAAGAAAGTTACTTAACAGCAATACAAGACATACATACACATATAAACATTATAAGACATAAAAACAAGTCAAAGATATTTGCAACAAACAGACCTCAGTGCAAGAAAGTTATTTAACAGCAATACAAGACATAAATACACATATAAACATTATAAGACATAAAAACAAGTCAAAGATATTTGCAACAAACAGACCTAAGTGCAAGAAAGTTACTTACCAGCAATACAAGACATAAATACACATATAAACATTACAAGAAATAAAAACAAGTCAAAGATATTTGCAATGAACAGACCTCAGTGCAAGAAAATTACTTAACAGCAATACAAGATATAAATACACATATAAACATTATAAGACATAAAAACAAGTCAAACATATTTGAAATAAACGGACCTAAGTGCAAGAAAGTTACTTAACAGCAATACAAGACATAAATACACATATAAACATTATAAGACATAAAAACAAGTCAAACATATTTGCAATAAACGGACCTAAGTGCAAGAAAGTTACTTAACAGCAATACAAGACAAAAATACACATATAAACATTACAAGACATAAAAACAAGTCAAACATATTTGCAATAAACGGACCTAAGTGCAAGAAAGTTACTTAACAGCAATACAAGACATAAATACACATATAAACATTACAAGACATAAAAACAAGTGAAAGATATTTGCAACAAACAAACCTAAGTGCAAGAAAGTTACTTAACAGCAATACAAGACATACATACACACATAAACATTATAAGACATAAAAACAAGTCAAAGATATTTGCAATAAACTGACCTAAGTGCAAGAAAGTTACTTAACAGCAATACAAGACATACATACACACATAAACATTATAAGACATAAAAACAAGTCAAAGATATTTGCAATAAACTGACCTAAGTGCAAGAAAGTTACTTAACAGCAATACAAGACATACATACACACATAAACATTATAAGACATAAAAACAAGTCAAAGATATTTGCAATAAACGGACCTAAGTGCAAGAAAGTTACTTAACAGCAATACAAGACATAAATACACATATAAACATTATAAGACATAAAAACAAGTCAAAGATATTTGCAACAAACAGACCTAAGTGCAAGAAAGTTACTTAACAGCAATACAAGACATACATACACACATAAACATTATAAGACATAAAAACAAGTCAAAGATATTTGCAATAAACTGACCTAAGAGCAAGAAAGTTATTTAACAGCAATACAAGACATAAATACACATATAAACATTATAAGACATAAAAACAAGTCAAAGATATTTGCAACAAACAGACCTCAGTGCAAGAAAGTTATTTAACAGCAATAAAACACATAAATACACATATAAACATTATAAGACATAAAAACAAGTCAAAGATATTTGCAATAAACTGACCTAAGTGCAAGAAAGTTATTTAACAGCAATACAAGACATACATACACACATAAACATTATAAGACATAAAAACAAGTCAAAGATATTTGCAATAAACTGACCTAAGTGCAAGAAAGTTACTTAACAGCAATACAAGACATACATACACACATAAACATTATAAGATATAAAAACAAGTCAAAGATATTTGCAATAAACTGACCTAAGTGCAAGAAAGTTACTTAACAGCAATACAAGACATACATACACACATAAACATTATAAGACATAAAAACAAGTCAAAGATATTTGCAATAAACAGACCTCAGTGCAAGAAAGTTATTTAACAGCAATACAAGACATAAATACACATATAAACATTATAAGACATAAAAACAAGTCAAAGATATTTGCAACAAACAGACCTAAGTGCAAGAAAGTTACTTACCAGCAATACAAGACATAAATACACATATAAACATTACAAGAAATAAAAACAAGTCAAAGATATTTGCAATGAACAGACCTCAGTTCAAGAAAATTACTTAACAGCAATACAAGATATAAATACACATATAAACATTATAAGACA
The DNA here is from genome assembly GCF_051167445.1 of Perissodus microlepis. NCBI lineage: Eukaryota > Metazoa > Chordata > Actinopteri > Cichliformes > Cichlidae > Perissodus > Perissodus microlepis. Next base: position 35,245,928 of record NC_140466.1, read on the forward strand.
TAAAAACAAGTCAAACATATTTGAAATAAACGGACCTAAGTGCAAGAAAGTTACTTAACAGCAATACAAGACATAAATACACATATAAACATTATAAGACATAAAAACAAGTCAAACATATTTGCAATAAACGGACCTAAGTGCAAGAAAGTTACTTAACAGCAATACAAGAAAAAAATACACATATAAACATTACAAGACATAAAAACAAGTCAAACATATTTGCAATAAACGGACCTAAGTGCAAGAAAGTTACTTAACAGCAATACAAGACATAAATACACATATAAACATTACAAGACATAAAAACAAGTGAAAGATATTTGCAACAAACAAACCTAAGTGCAAGAAAGTTACTTAACAGCAATACAAGACATACATACACACATAAAAATTATAAGACATAAAAACAAGTCAAAGATATTTGCAATAAACTGACCTAAGTGCAAGAAAGTTACTTAACAGCAATACAAGACATACATACACACATAAACATTATAAGACATAAAAACAAGTCAAAGATATTTGCAATAAACTGACGTAAGTGCAAGAAAGTTATTTAACAGCAATACAAGACATACATACACACATAAACATTATAAGACATAAAAACAAGTCAAAGATATTTGCAACAAACAGACCTCAGTGCAAGAAAGTTACTTAACAGCAATACAAGACATAAATACACATATAAACATTATAAGACATAAAAACAAGTCAAAGATATTTGCAATAAACGGACCTAAGTGCAAGAAAGTTACTTAACAGCAATACAAGACATAAATACACATATAAACATTACAAGACATAAAAACAAGTGAAAGATATTTGCAATAAACAGACCTAAGTGCAACAAAGTTACTTAACAGCAATACAAGACATACATACAAACATAAACATTATAAGACATAAAAACAAGTCAAAGATATTTGCAACAAACAGACCTAGGTGCAAGAAAGTTACTTAACAGCAATACAAGACATACATACACACATAAACATTATAAGACATAAAAACAAGTCAAAGATATTTGCAACAAACAGACCTAAGTGCAAGAAAGTTACTTAACAGCAATACAAGACATAAATACACATATAAACATTACAAGACATAAAAACAAGTCAAACATATTTGCAACAAACAAACCTAAGTGCAAGAAAGTTACTTAACAGCAATACAAGACATACATACACATATAAACATTATAAGACATAAAAACAAGTCAAAGATATTTGCAATAAACTGACCTAAGTGCAAGAAAGTTACTTACCAGCAATACAAGACATACATACACACATAAACATTATAAGACATAAAAACAAGTCAAAGATATTTGCAATAAACTGACCTAAGTGCAAGAAAGTTACTTAACAGCAATACAAGACATACATACACACATAAACATTATAAGACATAAAAACAAGTCAAAGATATTTGCAATAAACTGACCTAAGTGCAAGAAAGTTATTTAACAGCAATACAAGACATAAATACACATATAAACATTATAAGACATAAAAACAAGTCAAAGATATTTACAACAAACAGACCTCAGTGCAAGAAAGTTATTTAACAGCAATAAAACACATAAATACACATATAAACATTATAAGACATAAAAGAAAGTCAATGATATTTGCAACAAACAGACCTAAGTGCAAGAAAGTTACTTAACAGCAATACAAGACATAAATACACATATAAACATTATAAGACATAAAAACAAGTCAATGATATTTGCAACAAACAGACCTCAGTGCAAGAAAGTTACTTAACAGCAATACAAGACATAAATACACATATAAACATTATAAGACATAAAAACAAGTCAAAGATATTTGCAACAAACAGACCTAAGTGCAAGAAAGTTACTTATAGCAATACAAGACATACATACACACATAAACATTATAAGACATAAAAACAAGTCAAAGATATTTGCAATAAACTGACCTAAGTGCAAGAAAGTTACTTAACAGCAATACAAGACATAAATACACATATAAACATTATAAGACATAGAAACAAGTCAAAGATATTTGCAACAAACAGACCTAAGTGCAAGAAAGTTACTTAACAGCAATACAAGACATACATACACACATAAACATTATAAGACATAAAAACAAGTCAAAGATATTTGCAATAAACTGACCTAAGAGCAAGAAAGTTATTTAACAGCAATACAAGACATAAATACACATATAACATTATAAGACATAAAAACAAGTCAATGATATTTGCAACAAACAGACCTCAGTGCAAGAAAGTTATTTAACAGCAATAAAACACATAAATACACATATAAACATTATAAGACATAAAAGCAAGTCAATGATATTTGCAACCAACAGACCTAAGTGCAAGAAAGTTATTTAACAGCAATAAAACACATAAATACACACATAAACATTATAAGACATAAAAACAAGTCAAAGATATTTGCAATAAACTGACCTAAGTGCAAGAAAGTTACTTAACAGCAATACAAGACATAAATACACATATAAACATTATAAGACATAAAAACAAGTCAAAGATATTTGCAACAAACAGACCTCAGTGCAAGAAAGTTACTTAACAGCAATACAAGACATACATACACACATAAACATTATAAAACATAAAAACAAGTCAAAGATATTTGCAATAAACTGACCTAAGTGCAAGAAAGTTACTTAACAGCAATACAAGACATACATACACACATAAACATTATAAGACATAAAAACATGTCAAAGATATTTGCAATAAACTGACCTAAGTGCAAGAAAGTTACTTAACAGCAATACAAGACATAAATACACATATAAACATTATAAGACATAGAAACAAGTCAAAGATATTTGCAATAAACTGACCTAAGTGCAAGAAAGTTACTTAACAGCAATACAAGACATAAATACACATATAAACATTATAAGACATAGAAACAAGTCAAAGATATTTGCAACAAACAGACCTAAGTGCAAGAAAGTTACTTAACAGCAATACAAGACATACATACACACATAAACATTATAAGACATAAAAACAAGTCAAAGATATTTGCAATAAACTGACCTAAGAGCAAGAAAGTTATTTAACAGCAATACAAGACATAAATACACATATAACATTATAAGACATAAAAACAAGTCAAAGATATTTGCAACAAACAGACCTAAGTGCAAGAAAGTTATTTAACAGCAATACAAGACATACATACACACATAAACATTATAAGACATAAAAACAAGTCAAAGATATTTGCAATAAACTGACCTAAGTGCAAGAAAGTTACTTAACAGCAATGCAAGACATAAATACACATATAAACATTATAAGACATAAAAACAAGTCAAAGATATTTGCAATAAACTGACCTAAGTGCAAGAAAGTTACTTAACAGCAATACAAGACATACATACACACATAAACATTATAAGACATAAAAACAAGTCAAAGATATTTGCAATAAACTGACCTAAGTGCAAGAAAGTTACTTAACAGCAATACAAGACATAAATACACATATAAACATTATAAGACATAGAAACAAGTCAAAGATATTTGCAACAAACAGACCTAAGTGCAAGAAAGTTACTTAACAGCAATACAAGACATACATACACACATAAACATTATAAGACATAAAAACAAGTCAAAGATATTTGCAATAAACTGACCTAAGAGCAAGAAAGTTACTTAACAGCAATACAAGACATACATACACACATAAACATTATAAGACATAAAAACAAGTCAAAGATATTTGCAATAAACTGACCTAAGAGCAAGAAAGTTATTTAACAGCAATACAAGACATAAATACACATATAACATTATAAGACATAAAAACAAGTCAAAGATATTTGCAACAAACAGACCTCAGTGCAAGAAAGTTATTTAACAGCAATACAAGACATACATACACACATAAACATTATAAGACATAAAAACAAGTCAAAGATATTTGCAATAAACTGACCTAAGTGCAAGAAAGTTACTTAACAGCAATACAAGACATAAATACACATATAAACATTATAAGACATAAAAACAAGTCAAAGATATTTGCAATAAACTGACCTAAGTGCAAGAAAGTTACTTAACAGCAATACAAGACATACATACACACATAAACATTATAAGACATAAAAACAAGTCAAAGATATTTGCAATAAACTGACCTAAGTGCAAGAAAGTTACTTAACAGCAATACAAGACATAAATACACATATAAACATTATAAGACATAAAAACAAGTCAAAGATATTTGCAATAAACTGACCTAAGTGCAAGAAAGTTACTTAACAGCAATACAAGACATACATACACACATAAACATTATAAGACATAAAAACAAGTCAAAGATATTTGCAATAAACTGACCTAAGTGCAAGAAAGTTACTTAACAGCAATACAAGACATATATACACACATAAACATTATAAGACATAAAAACAAGTCAAAGATATTTGCAATAAACTGACCTAAGTGCAAGAAAGTTACTTAACAGCAATACAAGACATAAATACACACATAAACATTATAAGACATAAAAACAAGTCAAAGATATTTGCAACAAACAGACCTCAGTGCAAGAAAGTTATTTAACAGCAATAAAACACATAAATACACATATAAACATTATAAGACATAAAAGCAAGTCAATGATATTTGCAACCAACAGACCTAAGTGCAAGAAAGTTACTTAACAGCAATACAAGACATAAATACACATATAAACATTATAAGACATAAAAACAAGTCAAAGATATTTGCAACAAACAGACCTCAGTGCAAGAAAGTTACTTACCAGCAATACAAGACATAAATACACATATAAACATTATAAGACATAAAAACAAGTCAAAGATATTTGCAATAAACTGACCTAAGTGCAAGAAAGTTACTTAACAGCAATACAAGACATACATACACACATAAACATTATAAGACATAAAAACAAGTCAAAGATATTTGCAACAAACAGACCTAAGTGCAAGAAAGTTACTTAACAGCAATACAAGACATAAATACACATATAAACATTACAAGACATAAAAACAAGTGAAAGATATTTGCAACAAACAAACCTAAGTGCAAGAAAGTTACTTAACAGCAATACAAGACATACATACACATATAAACATTATAAGACATAAAAACAAGTCAAAGATATTTGCAATAAACTGACCTAAGTGCAAGAAAGTTATTTAACAGCAATACAAGACATACATACACACATAAACATTATAAGACATAAAAACAAGTCAAAGATATTTGCAATAAACTGACCTAAGTGCAAGAAAGTTATTTAACAGCAATACAAGACATACATACACACATAAACATTATAAGACATAAAAACAAGTCAAAGATATTTGCAATAAACTGACCTAAGTGCAAGAAAGTTACTTAACAGCAATACAAGACATACATACACACATAAACATTATAAGACATAAAAACAAGTCAAAGATATTTGCAATAAACTGACCTAAGTGCAAGAAAGTTACTTAACAGCAATACAAGACATAAATACACATATAAACATTATAAGACATAGAAACAAGTCAAAGATATTTGCAACAAACAGACCTAAGTGCAAGAAAGTTACTTAACAGCAATACAAGACATACATACACACATAAACATTATAAGACATAAAAACAAGTCAAAGATATTTGCAATAAGCTGACCTAAGAGCAAGAAAGTTATTTAACAGCAATACAAGACATAAATACACATATAACATTATAAGACATAAAAACAAGTCAAAGATATTTGCAACAAACAGACCTCAGTGCAAGAAAGTTATTTAACAGCAATAAAACACATAAATACACATATAAACATTATAAGACATAAAAGCAAGTCAATGATATTTGCAACCAACAGACCTAAGTGCAAGAAAGTTACTTAACAGCAATACAAGACATAAATACACATATAAACATTATAAGACATAAAAACAAGTCAAAGATATTTGCAACAAACAGACCTCAGTGCAAGAAAGTTACTTACCAGCAATACAAGACATAAATACACATATAAACATTATAAGACATAAAAACAAGTCAAAGATATTTGCAATAAACTGACCTAAGTGCAAGAAAGTTACTTAACAGCAATACAAGACATACATACACACATAAACATTATAAGACATAAAAACAAGTCAAAGATATTTGCAACAAACAGACCTAAGTGCAAGAAAGTTACTTAACAGCAATACAAGACATAAATACACATATAAACATTACAAGACATAAAAACAAGTGAAAGATATTTGCAACAAACAAACCTAAGTGCAAGAAAGTTACTTAACAGCAATACAAGACATACATACACATATAAACATTATAAGACATAAAAACAAGTCAAAGATATTTGCAATAAACTGACCTAAGTGCAAGAAAGTTACTTAACAGCAATACAAGACATAAATACACATATAAACATTATAAGACATAAAAACAAGTCAAAGATATTTGCAACAAACAGACCTAAGTGCAAGAAAGTTACTTAACAGCAATACAAGACATACATACACACATAAACATTATAAGACATAAAAACAAGTCAAAGATATTTGCAATAAACTGACCTAAGAGCAAGAAAGTTATTTAACAGCAATACAAGACATAAATACACATATAACATTATAAGACATAAAAACAAGTCAAAGATATTTGCAACAAACAGACCTCAGTGCAAGAAAGTTATTTAACAGCAATAAAACACATAAATACACATATAAACATTATAAGACATAAAAGCAAGTCAATGATATTTGCAACCAACAGACCTAAGTGCAAGAAAGTTATTTAACAGCAATAAAACACATAAATACACACATAAACATTATAAGACATAAAAACAAGTCAAAGATATTTGCAATAAACTGACCTAAGAGCAAGAAAGTTATTTAACAGCAATACAAGACATAAATACACATATAACATTATAAGACATAAAAACAAGTCAAAGATATTTGCAACAAACAGACCTCAGTGCAAGAAAGTTATTTAACAGCAATAAAACACATAAATACACATATAAACATTATAAGACATAAAAGCAAGTCAATGATATTTGCAACCAACAGACCTAAGTGCAAGAAAGTTACTTAACAGCAATACAAGACATAAATACACATATAAACATTATAAGACATAAAAACAAGTCAAAGATATTTGCAACAAACAGACCTCAGTGCAAGAAAGTTACTTACCAGCAATACAAGACATAAATACACATATAAACATTATAAGACATAAAAACAAGTCAAAGATATTTGCAATAAACTGACCTAAGTGCAAGAAAGTTACTTAACAGCAATACAAGACATACATACACACATAAACATTATAAGACATAAAAACAAGTCAAAGATATTTGCAACAAACAAACCTAAGTGCAAGAAAGTTACTTAACAGCAATACAAGACATACATACACATATAAACATTATAAGACATAAAAACAAGTCAAAGATATTTGCAATAAACTGACCTAAGTGCAAGAAAGTTACTTAACAGCAATACAAGACATAAATACACACATAAACATTATAAGACATAAAAACAAGTCAAAGATATTTGCAATAAACTGACCTAAGTGCAAGAAAGTTACTTAACAGCAATACAAGACATAAATACACATATAAACATTATAAGACATAAAAACAAGTCAAAGATATTTGCAACAAACAGACCTAAGTGCAAGAAAGTTACTTAACAGCAATACAAGACATACATACACACATAAACATTATAAGACATAAAAACAAGTCAAAGATATTTGCAATAAACTGACCTAAGAGCAAGAAAGTTATTTAACAGCAATACAAGACATAAATACACATATAACATTATAAGACATAAAAACAAGTCAAAGATATTTGCAACAAACAGACCTCAGTGCAAGAAAGTTATTTAACAGCAATAAAACACATAAATACACATATAAACATTATAAGACATAAAAGCAAGTCAATGATATTTGCAACCAACAGACCTAAGTGCAAGAAAGTTATTTAACAGCAATAAAACACATAAATACACACATAAACATTATAAGACATAAAAACAAGTCAAAGATATTTGCAATAAACTGACCTAAGTGCAAGAAAGTTACTTAACAGCAATACAAGACATAAATACACATATAAACATTATAAGACATAAAAACAAGTCAAAGATATTTGCAACAAACAGACCTAAGTGCAAGAAAGTTACTTAACAGCAATACAAGACATACATACACACATAAACATTATAAGACATAAAAACAAGTCAAAGATATTTGCAATAAACTGACCTAAGTGCAAGAAAGTTACTTAACAGCAATACAAGACATACATACACACATAAACATTATAAGACATAAAAACAAGTCAAAGATATTTGCAATAAACTGACCTAAGTGCAAGAAAGTTACTTAACAGCAATACAAGACATAAATACACATATAAACATTATAAGACATAGAAACAAGTCAAAGATATTTGCAATAAACTGACCTAAGTGCAAGAAAGTTACTTAACAGCAATACAAGACATACATACACACATAAACATTATAAGACATAAAAACAAGTCAAAGATATTTGCAATAAACTGACCTAAGTGCAAGAAAGTTACTTAACAGCAATACAAGACATACATACACACATAAACATTATAAGACATAAAAACAAGTCAAAGATATTTGCAATAAACTGACCTAAGTGCAAGAAAGTTACTTAACAGCAATACAAGACATAAATACACACATAAACATTATAAGACATAGAAACAAGTCAAAGATATTTGCAACAAACCTAAGTGCAAGAAAGTTACTTAACAGCAATACAAGACATAAATACACACATAAACATTATAAGACATAAAAACAAGTCAAAGATATTTGCAATAAACTGACCTAAGAGCAAGAAAGTTATTTAACAGCAATACAAGACATAAATACACATATAACATTATAAGACATAAAAACAAGTCAAAGATATTTGCAACAAACAGACCTCAGTGCAAGAAAGTTATTTAACAGCAATAAAACACATAAATACACATATAAACATTATAAGACATAAAAGCAAGTCAATGATATTTGCAACCAACAGACCTAAGTGCAAGAAAGTTACTTAACAGCAATACAAGACATAAATACACATATAAACATTATAAGACATAAAAACAAGTCAAAGATATTTGCAACAAACAGACCTCAGTGCAAGAAAGTTATTTAACAGCAATAAAACACATAAATACACATATAAACATTATAAGACATAAAAGCAAGTCAATGATATTTGCAACAAACAGACCTAAGTGCAAGAAAGTTACTTAACAGCAATACAAGACATACATACACACATAAACATTATAAGACATAAAAACAAGTCAAAGATATTTGCAATAAACTGACCTAAGTGCAAGAAAGTTACTTAACAGCAATACAAGACATAAATACACATATAAACATTATAAGACATAGAAACAAGTCAAAGATATTTGCAACAAACAGACCTAAGTGCAAGAAAGTTACTTAACAGCAATACAAGACTTACATACACACATAAACATTATAAGACATAAAAACAAGTCAAAGATATTTGCAATAAACTGACCTAAGAGCAAGAAAGTTATTTAACAGCAATACAAGACATAAATACACATATAACATTATAAGACATAAAAACAAGTCAAAGATATTTGCAACAAACAGACCTCAGTGCAAGAAAGTTATTTAACAGCAATAAAACACATAAATACACATATAAACATTATAAGACATAAAAGCAAGTCAATGATATTTGCAACCAACAGACCTAAGTGCAAGAAAGTTATTTAACAGCAATAAAACACATAAATACACACATAAACATTATAAGACAAAAAAACAAGTCAAAGATATTTGCAATAAACTGACCTAAGTGCAAGAAAGTTACTTAACAGCAATACAAGACATAAATACACATATAAACATTATAAGACATAAAAACAAGTCAAAGATATTTGCAACAAACAGACCTAAGTGCAAGAAAGTTACTTAACAGCAATACAAGACATACATACACACATAAACATTATAAGACATAAAAACAAGTCAAAGATATTTGCAATAAACTGACCTAAGAGCAAGAAAGTTATTTAACAGCAATACAAGACATAAATACACATATAACATTATAAGACATAAAAACAAGTCAAAGATATTTGCAACAAACAGACCTCAGTGCAAGAAAGTTATTTAACAGCAATAAAACACATAAATACACATATAAACATTATAAGACATAAAAGCAAGTCAAAGATATTTGCAACCAACAGACCTAAGTGCAAGAAAGTTACTTAACAGCAATACAAGACATAAATACACATATAAACATTATAAGACATAAAAACAAGTCAAAGATATTTGCAACAAACAGACCTCAGTGCAAGAAAGTTACTTACCAGCAATACAAGACATAAATACACATATAAACATTATAAGACATAAAAACAAGTCAAAGATATTTGCAATAAACTGACCTAAGTGCAAGAAAGTTACTTAACAGCAATACAAGACATACATACACACATAAACATTATAAGACATAAAAACAAGTCAAAGATATTTGCAACAAACAGACCTAAGTGCAAGAAAGTTACTTAACAGCAATACAAGACATAAATACACATATAAACATTACAAGACATAAAAACAAGTGAAAGATATTTGCAACAAACAAACCTAAGTGCAAGAAAGTTACTTAACAGCAATACAAGACATACATAGACACATAAACATTATAAGACATAAAAACAAGTCAAAGATATTTGCAATAAACTGACCTAAGTGCAAGAAAGTTACTTAACAGCAATACAAGACATACATACACACATAAACATTATAAGACATAAAAACAAGTCAAAGATATTTGCAATAAACTGACCTAAGTGCAAGAAAGTTACTTAACAGCAATACAAGACATAAATACACATATAAACATTATAAGACATAGAAACAAGTCAAAGATATTTGCAACAAACAGACCTAAGTGCAAGAAAGTTACTTAACAGCAATACAAGACATACATACACACATAAACATTATAAGACATAAAAACAAGTCAAAGATATTTGCAATAAACTGACCTAAGAGCAAGAAAGTTATTTAACAGCAATACAAGACATAAATACACATATAAACATTATAAGACATAAAAACAAGTCAAAGATATTTGCAACAAACAGACCTCAGTGCAAGAAAGTTATTTAACAGCAATAAAACACATAAATACACATATAAACATTATAAGACATAAAAGCAAGTCAATGATATTTGCAACCAACAGACCTAAGTGCAAGAAAGTTATTTAACAGCAATAAAACACATAAATACACACATAAACATCATAAGACATAAAAGCAAGTCAAAGATATTTGCAACCAACAGACCTAAGTGCAAGAAAGTTACTTAACAGCAATACAAGACATAAATACACATATAAACATTATAAGACATAAAAACAAGTCAAAGATATTTGCAACAAACAGACCTCAGTGCAAGAAAGTTACTTACCAGCAATACAAGACATAAATACACATATAAACATTATAAGACATAAAAACAAGTCAAAGATATTTGCAATAAACTGACCTAAGTGCAAGAAAGTTACTTAACAGCAATACAAGACATACATACACACATAAACATTATAAGACATAAAAACAAGTCAAAGATATTTGCAACAAACAGACCTAAGTGCAAGAAAGTTACTTAACAGCAATACAAGACATAAATACACATATAAACATTACAAGACATAAAAACAAGTGAAAGATATTTGCAACAAACAAACCTAAGTGCAAGAAAGTTACTTAACAGCAATACAAGACATACATACACACATAAACATTATAAGACATAAAAACAAGTCAAAGATATTTGCAATAAACTGACCTAAGTGCAAGAAAGTTACTTAACAGCAATACAAGACATACATACACACATAAACATTATAAGACATAAAAACAAGTCAAAGATATTTGCAATAAACTGACCTAAGTGCAAGAAAGTTACTTAACAGCAATACAAGACATACATACACACATAAACATTATAAGACATAAAAACAAGTCAAAGATATTTGCAATAAACTGACCTAAGTGCAAGAAAGTTACTTAACAGCAATACAAGACATAAATACACATATAAACATTATAAGACATAGAAACAAGTCAAAGATATTTGCAACAAACAGACCTAAGTGCAAGAAAGTTACTTAACAGCAATACAAGACATACATACACACATAAACATTATAAGACATAAAAACAAGTCAAAGATATTTGCAATAAACTGACCTAAGAGCAAGAAAGTTATTTAACAGCAATACAAGACATAAATACACATATAACATTATAAGACATAAAAACAAGTCAAAGATATTTGCAACAAACAGACCTAAGTGCAAGAAAGTTATTTAACAGCAATAAAACACATAAATACACATATAAACATTATAAGACATAAAAGCAAGTCAATGATATTTGCAACAAACAGACCTAAGTGCAAGAAAGTTACTTAACAGCAATACAAGACATACATACACACATAAACATTATAAGACATAAAAACAAGTCAAAGATATTTGCAATAAACTGACCTAAGTGCAAGAAAGTTACTTAACAGCAATACAAGACATAAATACACATATAAACATTATAAGACATAAAAACAAGTCAAAGATATTTGCAACAAACAGACCTAAGTGCAAGAAAGTTACTTAACAGCAATACAAGACATAAATACACATATAAACATTACAAGACATAAAAACAAGTGAAAGATATTTGCAACAAACAAACCTAAGTGCAAGAAAGTTACTTAACAGCAATACAAGACATACATAGACACATAAACATTATAAGACATAAAAACAAGTCAAAGATATTTGCAATAAACTGACCTAAGTGCAAGAAAGTTACTTAACAGCAATACAAGACATACATACACACATAAACATTATAAGACATAGAAACAAGTCAAAGATATTTGCAACAAACAGACCTAAGAGCAAGAAAGTTATTTAACAGCAATACAAGACATAAATACACATAAACATTATAAGACATAAAAACAAGTCAAAGATATTTGCAATAAACTGACCTAAGAGCAAGAAAGTTATTTAACAGCAATACAAGACATAAATACACATATAACATTATAAGACATAAAAACAAGTCAAAGATATTTGCAACAAACAGACCTAAGTGCAAGAAAGTTACTTAACAGCAATACAAGACATAAATACACATATAAACATTACAAGACATAAAAACAAGTGAAAGATATTTGCAACAAACAAACCTAAGTGCAAGAAAGTTACTTAACAGCAATACAAGACATACATAGACACATAAACATTATAAGACATAAAAACAAGTCAAAGATATTTGCAATAAACTGACCTAAGTGCAAGAAAGTTACTTAACAGCAATACAAGACATACATACACACATAAACATTATAAGACATAGAAACAAGTCAAAGATATTTGCAACAAACAGACCTAAGAGCAAGAAAGTTATTTAACAGCAATACAAGACATAAATACACATAAACATTATAAGACATAAAAACAAGTCAAAGATATTTGCAATAAACTGACCTAAGTGCAAGAAAGTTACTTAACAGCAATACAAGACATACATACACACATAAACATTGTAAGACATAAAAACAAGTCAAAGATATTTGCAATAAACTGACCTAAGAGCAAGAAAGTTATTTAACAGCAATACAAGACATAAATACACATATAACATTATAAGACATAAAAACAAGTCAAAGATATTTGCAACAAACAGACCTCAGTGCAAGAAAGTTATTTAACAGCAATAAAACACATAAATACACATATAAACATTATAAGACATAAAAGCAAGTCAATGATATTTGCAACCAACAGACCTAAGTGCAAGAAAGTTATTTAACAGCAATAAAACACATAAATACACACATAAACATCATAAGACATAAAAACAAGTCAAAGATATTTGCAATAAACTGACCTAAGTGCAAGAAAGTTACTTAACAGCAATACAAGACATAAATACACATATAAACATTATAAGACATAAAAACAAGTCAAAGATATTTGCAACAAACAGACCTAAGTGCAAGAAAGTTACTTAACAGCAATACAAGACATGCATACACACATAAACATTATAAGACATAAAAACAAGTCAAAGATATTTGCAATAAACTGACCTAAGTGCAAGAAAGTTACTTAACAGCAATACAAGACATACATACACACATAAACATTATAAGACATAAAAACAAGTCAAAGATATTTGCAATAAACTGACCTAAGTGCAAGAAAGTTACTTAACAGCAATACAAGACATACATACACACATAAACATTATAAGACATAAAAACAAGTCAAAGATATTTGCAATAAACTGACCTAAGTGCAAGAAAGTTACTTAACAGCAATACAAGACATACATACACACATAAACATTATAAGACATAAAAACAAGTCAAAGATATTTGCAATAAACTGACCTAAGTGCAAGAAAGTTACTTAACAGCAATACAAGACATAAATACACATATAAACATTATAAGACATAGAAACAAGTCAAAGATATTTGCAACAAACAGACCTAAGTGCAAGAAAGTTACTTAACAGCAATACAAGACATACATACACACATAAACATTATAAGACATAAAAACAAGTCAAAGATATTTGCAATAAACTGACCTAAGAGCAAGAAAGTTATTTAACAGCAATACAAGACATAAATACACATATAACATTATAAGACATAAAAACAAGTCAAAGATATTTGCAACAAACAGACCTCAGTGCAAGAAAGTTATTTAACAGCAATAAAACACATAAATACACATATAAACATTATAAGACATAAAAGCAAGTCAATGATATTTGCAACCAACAGACCTAAGTGCAAGAAAGTTACTTAACAGCAATACAAGACATAAATACACATATAAACATTATAAGACATAAAAACAAGTCAAAGATATTTGCAACAAACAGACCTCAGTGCAAGAAAGTTATTTAACAGCAATAAAACACATAAATACACATATAAACATTATAAGACATAAAAGCAAGTCAATGATATTTGCAACAAACAGACCTAAGTGCAAGAAAGTTACTTAACAGCAATACAAGACATACATACACACATAAACATTATAAGACATAAAAACAAGTCAAAGATATTTGCAATAAACTGACCTAAGTGCAAGAAAGTTACTTAACAGCAATACAAGACATAAATACACATATAAACATTATAAGACATAGAAACAAGTCAAAGATATTTGCAACAAACAGACCTAAGTGCAAGAAAGTTACTTAACAGCAATACAAGACATACATACACACATAAACATTATAAGACATAAAAACAAGTCAAAGATATTTGCAATAAACTGACCTAAGAGCAAGAAAGTTATTTAACAGCAATACAAGACATAAATACACATATAACATTATAAGACATAAAAACAAGTCAAAGATATTTGCAACAAACAGACCTCAGTGCAAGAAAGTTATTTAACAGCAATAAAACACATAAATACACATATAAACATTATAAGACATAAAAGCAAGTCAATGATATTTGCAACCAACAGACCTAAGTGCAAGAAAGTTATTTAACAGCAATAAAACACATAAATACACACATAAACATTATAAGACATAAAAACAAGTCAAAGATATTTGCAATAAACTGACCTAAGTGCAAGAAAGTTACTTAACAGCAATACAAGACATAAATACACATATAAACATTATAAGACATAAAAACAAGTCAAAGATATTTGCAACAAACAGACCTAAGTGCAAGAAAGTTACTTAACAGCAATACAAGACATACATACACACATAAACATTATAAGACATAAAAACAAGTCAAAGATATTTGCAATAAACTGACCTAAGAGCAAGAAAGTTATTTAACAGCAATACAAGACATAAATACACATATAACATTATAAGACATAAAAACAAGTCAAAGATATTTGCAACAAACAGACCTCAGTGCAAGAAAGTTATTTAACAGCAATAAAACACATAAATACACATATAAACATTATAAGACATAAAAGCAAGTCAAAGATATTTGCAACCAACAGACCTAAGTGCAAGAAAGTTACTTAACAGCAATACAAGACATAAATACACATATAAACATTATAAGACATAAAAACAAGTCAAAGATATTTGCAACAAACAGACCTCAGTGCAAGAAAGTTACTTACCAGCAATACAAGACATAAATACACATATAAACATTATAAGACATAAAAACAAGTCAAAGATATTTGCAATAAACTGACCTAAGTGCAAGAAAGTTACTTAACAGCAATACAAGACATACATACACACATAAACATTATAAGACATAAAAACAAGTCAAAGATATTTGCAACAAACAGACCTAAGTGCAAGAAAGTTACTTAACAGCAATACAAGACATACATACACACATAAACATTATAAGACATAAAAACAAGTCAAAGATATTTGCAATAAACTGACCTAAGAGCAAGAAAGTTATTTAACAGCAATACAAGACATAAATACACATATAACATTATAAGACATAAAAACAAGTCAAAGATATTTGCAACAAACAGACCTCAGTGCAAGAAAGTTATTTAACAGCAATAAAACACATAAATACACATATAAACATTATAAGACATAAAAGCAAGTCAATGATATTTGCAACCAACAGACCTAAGTGCAAGAAAGTTACTTAACAGCAATACAAGACATAAATACACATATAAACATTATAAGACATAAAAACAAGTCAAAGATATTTGCAACAAACAGACCTCAGTGCAAGAAAGTTATTTAACAGCAATAAAACACATAAATACACATATAAACATTATAAGACATAAAAGCAAGTCAATGATATTTGCAACCAACAGACCTAAGTGCAAGAAAGTTATTTAACAGCAATAAAACACATAAATACACACATAAACATCATAAGACATAAAAACAAGTCAAAGATATTTGCAATAAACTGACCTAAGTGCAAGAAAGTTACTTAACAGCAATACAAGACATAAATACACATATAAACATTATAAGACATAAAAACAAGTCAAAGATATTTGCAACAAACAGACCTAAGTGCAAGAAAGTTACTTAACAGCAATACAAGACATGCATACACACATAAACATTATAAGACATAAAAACAAGTCAAAGATATTTGCAATAAACTGACCTAAGTGCAAGAAAGTTACTTAACAGCAATAC
This sequence comes from Perissodus microlepis, assembly GCF_051167445.1. Taxonomy (NCBI): domain Eukaryota; kingdom Metazoa; phylum Chordata; class Actinopteri; order Cichliformes; family Cichlidae; genus Perissodus; species Perissodus microlepis. The sequence goes on from NC_140466.1 coordinate 35,263,240, forward strand.
AAGACATACATACACACATAAACATTATAAGACATAAAAACAAGTCAAAGATATTTGCAATAAACTGACCTAAGTGCAAGAAAGTTACTTAACAGCAATACAAGACATACATACACACATAAACATTATAAGACATAAAAACAAGTCAAAGATATTTGCAATAAACTGACCTAAGTGCAAGAAAGTTACTTAACAGCAATACAAGACATACATACACACATAAACATTATAAGACATAAAAACAAGTCAAAGATATTTGCAATAAACTGACCTAAGTGCAAGAAAGTTACTTAACAGCAATACAAGACATAAATACACATATAAACATTATAAGACATAGAAACAAGTCAAAGATATTTGCAACAAACAGACCTAAGTGCAAGAAAGTTACTTAACAGCAATACAAGACATACATACACACATAAACATTATAAGACATAAAAACAAGTCAAAGATATTTGCAATAAACTGACCTAAGAGCAAGAAAGTTATTTAACAGCAATACAAGACATAAATACACATATAACATTATAAGACATAAAAACAAGTCAAAGATATTTGCAACAAACAGACCTCAGTGCAAGAAAGTTATTTAACAGCAATAAAACACATAAATACACATATAAACATTATAAGACATAAAAGCAAGTCAATGATATTTGCAACCAACAGACCTAAGTGCAAGAAAGTTACTTAACAGCAATACAAGACATAAATACACATATAAACATTATAAGACATAAAAACAAGTCAAAGATATTTGCAACAAACAGACCTCAGTGCAAGAAAGTTATTTAACAGCAATAAAACACATAAATACACATATAAACATTATAAGACATAAAAGCAAGTCAATGATATTTGCAACAAACAGACCTAAGTGCAAGAAAGTTACTTAACAGCAATACAAGACATACATACACACATAAACATTATAAGACATAAAAACAAGTCAAAGATATTTGCAATAAACTGACCTAAGTGCAAGAAAGTTACTTAACAGCAATACAAGACATAAATACACATATAAACATTATAAGACATAGAAACAAGTCAAAGATATTTGCAACAAACAGACCTAAGTGCAAGAAAGTTACTTAACAGCAATACAAGACATACATACACACATAAACATTATAAGACATAAAAACAAGTCAAAGATATTTGCAATAAACTGACCTAAGAGCAAGAAAGTTATTTAACAGCAATACAAGACATAAATACACATATAACATTATAAGACATAAAAACAAGTCAAAGATATTTGCAACAAACAGACCTCAGTGCAAGAAAGTTATTTAACAGCAATAAAACACATAAATACACATATAAACATTATAAGACATAAAAGCAAGTCAATGATATTTGCAACCAACAGACCTAAGTGCAAGAAAGTTATTTAACAGCAATAAAACACATAAATACACACATAAACATTATAAGACATAAAAACAAGTCAAAGATATTTGCAATAAACTGACCTAAGTGCAAGAAAGTTACTTAACAGCAATACAAGAAATAAATACACATATAAACATTATAAGACATAAAAACAAGTCAAAGATATTTGCAACAAACAGACCTAAGTGCAAGAAAGTTACTTAACAGCAATACAAGACATACATACACACATAAACATTATAAGACATAAAAACAAGTCAAAGATATTTGCAATAAACTGACCTAAGAGCAAGAAAGTTATTTAACAGCAATACAAGACATAAATACACATATAACATTATAAGACATAAAAACAAGTCAAAGATATTTGCAACAAACAGACCTCAGTGCAAGAAAGTTATTTAACAGCAATAAAACACATAAATACACATATAAACATTATAAGACATAAAAGCAAGTCAAAGATATTTGCAACCAACAGACCTAAGTGCAAGAAAGTTACTTAACAGCAATACAAGACATAAATACACATATAAACATTATAAGACATAAAAACAAGTCAAAGATATTTGCAACAAACAGACCTCAGTGCAAGAAAGTTACTTACCAGCAATACAAGACATAAATACACATATAAACATTATAAGACATAAAAACAAGTCAAAGATATTTGCAATAAACTGACCTAAGTGCAAGAAAGTTACTTAACAGCAATACAAGACATACATACACACATAAACATTATAAGACATAAAAACAAGTCAAAGATATTTGCAACAAACAGACCTAAGTGCAAGAAAGTTACTTAACAGCAATACAAGACATACATACACACATAAACATTATAAGACATAAAAACAAGTCAAAGATATTTGCAATAAACTGACCTAAGAGCAAGAAAGTTATTTAACAGCAATACAAGACATAAATACACATATAACATTATAAGACATAAAAACAAGTCAAAGATATTTGCAACAAACAGACCTCAGTGCAAGAAAGTTATTTAACAGCAATAAAACACATAAATACACATATAAACATTATAAGACATAAAAGCAAGTCAATGATATTTGCAACCAACAGACCTAAGTGCAAGAAAGTTACTTAACAGCAATACAAGACATAAATACACATATAAACATTATAAGACATAAAAACAAGTCAAAGATATTTGCAACAAACAGACCTCAGTGCAAGAAAGTTATTTAACAGCAATAAAACACATAAATACACATATAAACATTATAAGACATAAAAGCAAGTCAATGATATTTGCAACAAACAGACCTAAGTGCAAGAAAGTTACTTAACAGCAATACAAGACATACATACACACATAAACATTATAAGACATAAAAACAAGTCAAAGATATTTGCAATAAACTGACCTAAGTGCAAGAAAGTTACTTAACAGCAATACAAGACATAAATACACATATAAACATTATAAGACATAGAAACAAGTCAAAGATATTTGCAACAAACAGACCTAAGTGCAAGAAAGTTACTTAACAGCAATACAAGACATACATACACACATAAACATTATAAGACATAAAAACAAGTCAAAGATATTTGCAATAAACTGACCTAAGAGCAAGAAAGTTATTTAACAGCAATACAAGACATAAATACACATATAACATTATAAGACATAAAAACAAGTCAAAGATATTTGCAACAAACAGACCTCAGTGCAAGAAAGTTATTTAACAGCAATAAAACACATAAATACACATATAAACATTATAAGACATAAAAGCAAGTCAATGATATTTGCAACCAACAGACCTAAATGCAAGAAAGTTATTTAACAGCAATAAAACACATAAATACACACATAAACATTATAAGACATAAAAACAAGTCAAAGATATTTGCAATAAACTGACCTAAGTGCAAGAAAGTTACTTAACAGCAATACAAGACATAAATACACATATAAACATTATAAGACATAAAAACAAGTCAAAGATATTTGCAACAAACAGACCTAAGTGCAAGAAAGTTACTTAACAGCAATACAAGACATACATACACACATAAACATTATAAGACATAAAAACAAGTCAAAGATATTTGCAATAAACTGACCTAAGAGCAAGAAAGTTATTTAACAGCAATACAAGACATAAATACACATATAACATTATAAGACATAAAAACAAGTCAAAGATATTTGCAACAAACAGACCTCAGTGCAAGAAAGTTATTTAACAGCAATAAAACACATAAATACACATATAAACATTATAAGACATAAAAGCAAGTCAAAGATATTTGCAACCAACAGACCTAAGTGCAAGAAAGTTACTTAACAGCAATACAAGACATAAATACACATATAAACATTATAAGACATAAAAACAAGTCAAAGATATTTGCAACAAACAGACCTCAGTGCAAGAAAGTTACTTACCAGCAATACAAGACATAAATACACATATAAACATTATAAGACATAAAAACAAGTCAAAGATATTTGCAATAAACTGACCTAAGTGCAAGAAAGTTACTTAACAGCAATACAAGACATACATACACACATAAACATTATAAGACATAAAAACAAGTCAAAGATATTTGCAACAAACAGACCTAAGTGCAAGAAAGTTACTTAACAGCAATACAAGACATAAATACACATATAAACATTACAAGACATAAAAACAAGTGAAAGATATTTGCAACAAACAAACCTAAGTGCAAGAAAGTTACTTAACAGCAATACAAGACATACATACACACATAAACATTATAAGACATAAAAACAAGTCAAAGATATTTGCAATAAACTGACCTAAGTGCAAGAAAGTTACTTAACAGCAATACAAGACATAAATACACATATAAACATTATAAGACATAGAAACAAGTCAAAGATATTTGCAATAAACTGACCTAAGTGCAAGAAAGTTACTTAACAGCAATACAAGACATACATACACACATAAACATTATAAGACATAAAAACAAGTCAAAGATATTTGCAATAAACTGACCTAAGTGCAAGAAAGTTACTTAACAGCAATACAAGACATACATACACACATAAACATTATAAGACATAAAAACAAGTCAAAGATATTTGCAATAAACTGACCTAAGTGCAAGAAAGTTACTTAACAGCAATACAAGACATAAATACACATATAAACATTATAAGACATAGAAACAAGTCAAAGATATTTGCAACAAACAGACCTAAGTGCAAGAAAGTTACTTAACAGCAATACAAGACATACATACACACATAAACAATATAAGACATAAAAACAAGTCAAAGATATTTGCAATAAACTGACCTAAGAGCAAGAAAGTTATTTAACAGCAATACAAGACATAAATACACATATAACATTATAAGACATAAAAACAAGTCAAAGATATTTGCAACAAACAGACCTCAGTGCAAGAAAGTTATTTAACAGCAATAAAACACATAAATACACATATAAACATTATAAGACATAAAAGCAAGTCAATGATATTTGCAACCAACAGACCTAAGTGCAAGAAAGTTACTTAACAGCAATACAAGACATAAATACACATATAAACATTATAAGACATAAAAACAAGTCAAAGATATTTGCAACAAACAGACCTCAGTGCAAGAAAGTTACTTACCAGCAATACAAGACATAAATACACATATAAACATTATAAGACATAAAAACAAGTCAAAGATATTTGCAATAAACTGACCTAAGTGCAAGAAAGTTACTTAACAGCAATACAAGACATACATACACACATAAACATTATAAGACATAAAAACAAGTCAAAGATATTTGCAACAAACAGACCTAAGTGCAAGAAAGTTACTTAACAGCAATACAAGACATAAATACACATATAAACATTACAAGACATAAAAACAAGTGAAAGATATTTGCAACAAACAAACCTAAGTGCAAGAAAGTTACTTAACAGCAATACAAGACATACATACACATATAAACATTATAAGACATAAAAACAAGTCAAAGATATTTGCAATAAACTGACCTAAGTGCAAGAAAGTTACTTACCAGCAGTACAAGACATACATACACACATAAACATTATAAGACATAAAAACAAGTCAAAGATATTTGCAATAAACTGACCTAAGTGCAAGAAAGTTATTTAACAGCAATACAAGACATACATACACACATAAACATTATAAGACATAAAAACAAGTCAAAGATATTTGCAATAAACTGACCTAAGTGCAAGAAAGTTACTTAACAGCAATACAAGACATACATACACACATAAACATTATAAGACATAAAAACAAGTCAAAGATATTTGCAATAAACTGACCTAAGTGCAAGAAAGTTACTTAACAGCAATACAAGACATACATACACACATAAACATTATAAGACATAAAAACAAGTCAATGATATTTGCAACAAACAGACCTCAGTGCAAGAAAGTTACTTAACAGCAATACAAGACATAAATACACATATAAACATTATAAGACATAAAAACAAGTCAAAGATATTTGCAACAAACAGACCTAAGTGCAAGAAAGTTACTTAACAGCAATACAAGACATACATACACACATAAACATTATAAGACATAAAAACAAGTCAAAGATATTTGCAATAAACTGACCTAAGAGCAAGAAAGTTATTTAACAGCAATACAAGACATAAATACACATATAAACATTATAAGACATAAAAACAAGTCAAAGATATTTGCAACAAACAGACCTCAGTGCAAGAAAGTTGTTTAACAGCAATAAAACACATAAATACACATATAAACATTATAAGACATAAAAGCAAGTCAATGATATTTGCAACAAACAGACCTAAGTGCAAGAAAGTTACTTAACAGCAATACAAGACATAAATACACATATAAACATTATAAGACATAAAAACAAGTCAAAGATATTTGCAACAAACAGACCTCAGTGCAAGAAAGTTACTTACCAGCAATACAAGACATAAATACACATATAAACATTATAAGACATAAAAACAAGTCAAAGATATTTGCAATAAACTGACCTAAGTGCAAGAAAGTTACTTAACAGCAATACAAGACATACATACACACATAAACATTATAAGACATAAAAACAAGTCAAAGATATTTGCAACAAACAGACCTAAGTGCAAGAAAGTTACTTAACAGCAATACAAGACATAAATACACATATAAACATTACAAGACATAAAAACAAGTGAAAGATATTTGCAACAAACAAACCTAAGTGCAAGAAAGTTACTTAACAGCAATACAAGACATACATACACACATAAACATTATAAGACATAAAAACAAGTCAAAGATATTTGCAATAAACTGACCTAAGTGCAAGAAAGTTACTTAACAGCAATACAAGACATAAATACACATATAAACATTATAAGACATAGAAACAAGTCAAAGATATTTGCAATAAACTGACCTAAGTGCAAGAAAGTTACTTAACAGCAATACAAGACATACATACACACATAAACATTATAAGACATAAAAACAAGTCAAAGATATTTGCAATAAACTGACCTAAGTGCAAGAAAGTTACTTAACAGCAATACAAGACATACATACACACATAAACATTATAAGACATAAAAACAAGTCAAAGATATTTGCAATAAACTGACCTAAGTGCAAGAAAGTTACTTAACAGCAATACAAGACATAAATACACATATAAACATTATAAGACATAGAAACAAGTCAAAGATATTTGCAACAAACAGACCTAAGTGCAAGAAAGTTACTTAACAGCAATACAAGACATACATACACACATAAACAATATAAGACATAAAAACAAGTCAAAGATATTTGCAATAAACTGACCTAAGAGCAAGAAAGTTATTTAACAGCAATACAAGACATAAATACACATATAACATTATAAGACATAAAAACAAGTCAAAGATATTTGCAACAAACAGACCTCAGTGCAAGAAAGTTATTTAACAGCAATAAAACACATAAATACACATATAAACATTATAAGACATAAAAGCAAGTCAATGATATTTGCAACCAACAGACCTAAGTGCAAGAAAGTTACTTAACAGCAATACAAGACATAAATACACATATAAACATTATAAGACATAAAAACAAGTCAAAGATATTTGCAACAAACAGACCTCAGTGCAAGAAAGTTACTTACCAGCAATACAAGACATAAATACACATATAAACATTATAAGACATAAAAACAAGTCAAAGATATTTGCAATAAACTGACCTAAGTGCAAGAAAGTTACTTAACAGCAATACAAGACATACATACACACATAAACATTATAAGACATAAAAACAAGTCAAAGATATTTGCAACAAACAGACCTAAGTGCAAGAAAGTTACTTAACAGCAATACAAGACATAAATACACATATAAACATTACAAGACATAAAAACAAGTGAAAGATATTTGCAACAAACAAACCTAAGTGCAAGAAAGTTACTTAACAGCAATACAAGACATACATACACATATAAACATTATAAGACATAAAAACAAGTCAAAGATATTTGCAATAAACTGACCTAAGTGCAAGAAAGTTACTTACCAGCAGTACAAGACATACATACACACATAAACATTATAAGACATAAAAACAAGTCAAAGATATTTGCAATAAACTGACCTAAGTGCAAGAAAGTTATTTAACAGCAATACAAGACATACATACACACATAAACATTATAAGACATAAAAACAAGTCAAAGATATTTGCAATAAACTGACCTAAGTGCAAGAAAGTTACTTAACAGCAATACAAGACATACATACACACATAAACATTATAAGACATAAAAACAAGTCAAAGATATTTGCAATAAACTGACCTAAGTGCAAGAAAGTTACTTAACAGCAATACAAGACATACATACACACATAAACATTATAAGACATAAAAACAAGTCAATGATATTTGCAACAAACAGACCTCAGTGCAAGAAAGTTACTTAACAGCAATACAAGACATAAATACACATATAAACATTATAAGACATAAAAACAAGTCAAAGATATTTGCAACAAACAGACCTAAGTGCAAGAAAGTTACTTAACAGCAATACAAGACATACATACACACATAAACATTATAAGACATAAAAACAAGTCAAAGATATTTGCAATAAACTGACCTAAGAGCAAGAAAGTTATTTAACAGCAATACAAGACATAAATACACATATAAACATTATAAGACATAAAAACAAGTCAAAGATATTTGCAACAAACAGACCTCAGTGCAAGAAAGTTGTTTAACAGCAATAAAACACATAAATACACATATAAACATTATAAGACATAAAAGCAAGTCAATGATATTTGCAACAAACAGACCTAAGTGCAAGAAAGTTACTTAACAGCAATACAAGACATAAATACACATATAAACATTATAAGACATAAAAACAAGTCAAAGATATTTGCAACAAACAGACCTCAGTGCAAGAAAGTTACTTACCAGCAATACAAGACATAAATACACATATAAACATTATAAGACATAAAAACAAGTCAATGATATTTGCAACAAACAGACCTAAGTGCAAGAAAGTTATTTAACAGCAATACAGGACATACATACACACATAAACATTATAAGACATAAAAACAAGTCAAAGATATTTGCAATAAACTTACCTAAGTGCAAGAAAGTTACTTAACAGCAATACAAGACATAAATACACATATAAACATTATAAGACATAAAAACAAGTCAAAGATATTTGCAACAAACAGACCTCAGTGCAAGAAAGTTACTTACCAGCAATACAAGACATAAATACACATATAAACATTATAAGACATAAAAACAAGTCAATGATATTTGCAACAAACAGACCTAAGTGCAAGAAAGTTATTTAACAGCAATACAGGACATACATACACACATAAACATTATAAGACATAAAAACAAGTCAAAGATATTTGCAATAAACTGACCTAAGTGCAAGAAAGTTACTTAACAGCAATACAAGACATAAATACACATATAAACATTATAAGACATAAAAACAAGTCAGAGATATTTGCAACAAACAAACCTAAGTGCAAGAAAGTTACTTAACAGCAATACAAGACATACATACACACATAAACATTATAAGACATAAAAACAAGTCAAAGATATTTGCAATAAACTGACCTAAGAGCAAGAAAGTTATTTAACAGCAATACAAGACATAAATACACATATAAACATTACAAGACATAAAAACAAGTCAAAGATATTTGCAACAAACAGACCTCAGTGCAAGAAAGTTATTTAACAGCAATAAAACACATAAATACACATATAAACATTATAAGACATAAAAGCAAGTCAATGATATTTGCAACAAACAGACCTAAGTGCAAGAAAGTTACTTAACAGCAATACAAGACATACATACACACATAAACATTATAAGACATAAAAACAAGTCAAAGATATTTGCAACAAACAGACCTCAGTGCAAGAAAGTTATTTAACAGCAATAAAACACATAAATACACATATAAACATTATAAGACATAAAAGCAAGTCAATGATATTTGCAACAAACAGACCTAAGTGCAAGAAAGTTATTTAACAGCAATACAAGACATAAATACACATACAAACTTCATAAGACATAAAAGCAAGTCAATGATATTTGCAACAAACAGACCTCAGTGCAAGAAAGTTACTTACCAGCAATACAAGACATAAATACACATATAAACATTATAAGATATAAAAACAAGTCAATGATATTTGCAACAAACAGACCTCAGTGCAAGAAAGTTACTTACCAGCAATACAAGACATAAATACACATATAAACATTATAAGACATAAAAACAAGTCAATGATATTTGCAACAAACAGACCTCAGTGCAAGAAAGTTACTTAACAGCAATACAAGACATAAATACACATATAAACATTATAAGACATAAAAACAAGTCAAAGATATTTGCAACAAACAGACCTCAGTGCAAGAAAGTTACTTAACAGCAATACAAGACATACATACACACATAAACATTATAAGACATAAAAACAAGTCAAAGATATTTGCAATAAACAGACCTAAGTGCAAGAAAGTTATTTAACAGCAAGAAAACACATAAATACACATATAAACATTATAAGACATAAAAGCAAGTCAATGATATTTGCAACAAACAGACCTCAGTGCAAGAAAGTTACTTACCAGCAATACAAGACATAAATACACATATAAACATTATAAGACATAAAAGAAAGTCAAAGATATTTGCAACAAACAGACCTAAGTGCAAGAAAGTTACTTAACAGCAATAAAACACATAAATACATATATAAACATTATAAGACATAAAAACAAGTCAAAGACATTTCCAACAAACAGACCTCAGTGCAAGAACGTTATTTAACAGCAATAAAACACATAAATACACATATAAACATTATAAGACATAAAAGCAAGTCAATGATATTTGCAACAAACAGACCTAAGTGCAAGAAAGTTACTTAACAGCAATACAAGACATACATACACACATAAACATTATAAGACATAAAAACAAGTCAAAGATATTTGCAATAAACTGACCTAAGTGCAAGAAAGTTACTTAACAGCAATACAAGACATAAATACACATATAAACATTACAAGACATAAAAACAAGTGAAAGATATTTGCAACAAACAAACCTCAGTGCAAGAAAGTTATTTAACAGCAATAAAACACATAAATACACATATAAACATTATAAGACATAAAAGCAAGTCAAAGATATTTGCAACAAACAGACCTAAGTGCAAGAAAGTTATTCAACAGCAATACAAGACATAAATACACATACATACTTCATAAGACATAAAAGCAAGTCAATGATATTTGCAACAAACAGACCTCAGTGCAAGAAAGTTACTTACCAGCAATACAAGACATAAATACACATATAAACATTATAAGACATAAAAACAAGTCAAAGATATTTGCAACAAACAGACCTCAGTGCAAGACAGTTACTTACCAGCAATACAAGACATAAATACACATATAAACATTATAAGATATAAAAACAAGTCAAAGATATTTGCAACAAACAGACCTAAGTGCAAGACAGTTACTTAACAGCAATACAAGACATAAATACACATATAAACATTATAAGACATAAAAGCAAGTCAATGATATTTGCAACAAACAGACCTCAGTGCAAGAAAGTTACTTAACAGCAATACAAGACATAAATACACATATAAACATTATAAGACATAAAACAAGTCAAAGATATTTGCAACAAACAGACCTCAGTGCAAGAAAGTTACTTAACAGCAATACAAGACATAAATACACATATAAACATTATAAGACATAAAAACAAGTCAAAGACATTTGCAACAAACAGACCTAAGTGCAAGAAAGTTACTTAACAGCAATACAAGACATAAATACACATATAAACATTATAAGACATAAAAACAAGTCAAAGACATTTGCAAGAAAAACAAACCTAAGTGCAAGAAAGTTACTTAACAGCAATACAAGACATAAATACACATATAAACATTATAAGACATAGAAAGAAGTCAAAGATATTTGCAACAAACAGACCTAAGTGCAAGAAAGTTACTTAACAGCAATACAAGACATACATACACACATAAACATTATAAGACATAAAAACAAGTCAAAGATATTTGCAATAAACTGACCTAAGAGCAAGAAAGTTATTTAACAGCAATACAAGACATAAATACACATATAACATTATAAGACATAAAAACAAGTCAAAGATATTTGCAACAAACAGACCTCAGTGCAAGAAAGTTATTTAACAGCAATAAAACACATAAATACACATATAAACATTATAAGACATAAAAGCAAGTCAATGATATTTGCAACCAACAGACCTAAGTGCAAGAAAGTTATTTAACAGCAATAAAACACATAAATACACACATAAACATCATAAGACATAAAAACAAGTCAAAGATATTTGCAATAAACTGACCTAAGTGCAAGAAAGTTACTTAACAGCAATACAAGACATACATACACATATAAACATTATAAGACATAAAAACAAGTCAAAGATATTTGCAACAAACAGACCTAAGTGCAAGAAAGTTACTTAACAGCAATACAAGACATGCATACACACATAAACATTATAAGACATAAAAACAAGTCAAAGATATTTGCAATAAACTGACCTAAGTGCAAGAAAGTTACTTAACAGCAATACAAGACATACATACACACATAAACATTATAAGACATAAAAACAAGTCAAAGATATTTGCAATAAACTGACCTAAGTGCAAGAAAGTTACTTAACAGCAATACAAGACATAAATACACATATAAACATTATAAGACATAGAAACAAGTCAAAGATATTTGCAATAAACTGACCTAAGTGCAAGAAAGTTACTTAACAGCAATACAAGACATACATACACACATAAACATTATAAGACATAAAAACAAGTCAAAGATATTTGCAATAAACTGACCTAAGTGCAAGAAAGTTACTTAACAGCAATACAAGACATACATACACACATAAACATTATAAGACATAAAAACAAGTCAAAGATATTTGCAATAAACTGACCTAAGTGCAAGAAAGTTACTTAACAGCAATACAAGACATAAATACACATATAAACATTATAAGACATAGAAACAAGTCAAAGATATTTGCAACAAACAGACCTAAGTGCAAGAAAGTTACTTAACAGCAATACAAGACATACATACACACATAAACAATATAAGACATAAAAACAAGTCAAAGATATTTGCAATAAACTGACCTAAGAGCAAGAAAGTTATTTAACAGCAATACAAGACATAAATACACATATAACATTATAAGACATAAAAACAAGTCAAAGATATTTGCAACAAACAGACCTCAGTGCAAGAAAGTTATTTAACAGCAATAAAACACATAAATACACATATAAACATTATAAGACATAAAAGCAAGTCAATGATATTTGCAACCAACAGACCTAAGTGCAAGAAAGTTACTTAACAGCAATACAAGACATAAATACACATATAAACATTATAAGACATAAAAACAAGTCAAAGATATTTGCAACAAACAGACCTCAGTGCAAGAAAGTTACTTACCAGCAATACAAGACATAAATACACATATAAACATTATAAGACATAAAAACAAGTCAAAGATATTTGCAATAAACTGACCTAAGTGCAAGAAAGTTACTTAACAGCAATACAAGACATACATACACACATAAACATTATAAGACATAAAAACAAGTCAAAGATATTTGCAACAAACAGACCTAAGTGCAAGAAAGTTACTTAACAGCAATACAAGACATAAATACACATATAAACATTACAAGACATAAAAACAAGTGAAAGATATTTGCAACAAACAAACCTAAGTGCAAGAAAGTTACTTAACAGCAATACAAGACATACATACACATATAAACATTATAAGACATAAAAACAAGTCAAAGATATTTGCAATAAACTGACCTAAGTGCAAGAAAGTTACTTACCAGCAGTACAAGACATACATACACACATAAACATTATAAGACATAAAAACAAGTCAAAGATATTTGCAATAAACTGACCTAAGTGCAAGAAAGTTATTTAACAGCAATACAAGACATACATACACACATAAACATTATAAGACATAAAAACAAGTCAAAGATATTTGCAATAAACTGACCTAAGTGCAAGAAAGTTACTTAACAGCAATACAAGACATACATACACACATAAACATTATAAGACATAAAAACAAGTCAAAGATATTTGCAATAAACTGACCTAAGTGCAAGAAAGTTACTTAACAGCAATACAAGACATACATACACACATAAACATTATAAGACATAAAAACAAGTCAATGATATTTGCAACAAACAGACCTCAGTGCAAGAAAGTTACTTAACAGCAATACAAGACATAAATACACATATAAACATTATAAGACATAAAAACAAGTCAAAGATATTTGCAACAAACAGACCTAAGTGCAAGAAAGTTACTTAACAGCAATACAAGACATACATACACACATAAACATTATAAGACATAAAAACAAGTCAAAGATATTTGCAATAAACTGACCTAAGAGCAAGAAAGTTATTTAACAGCAATACAAGACATAAATACACATATAAACATTATAAGACATAAAAACAAGTCAAAGATATTTGCAACAAACAGACCTCAGTGCAAGAAAGTTGTTTAACAGCAATAAAACACATAAATACACATATAAACATTATAAGACATAAAAGCAAGTCAATGATATTTGCAACAAACAGACCTAAGTGCAAGAAAGTTACTTAACAGCAATACAAGACATAAATACACATATAAACATTATAAGACATAAAAACAAGTCAAAGATATTTGCAACAAACAGACCTCAGTGCAAGAAAGTTACTTACCAGCAATACAAGACATAAATACACATATAAACATTATAAGACATAAAAACAAGTCAATGATATTTGCAACAAACAGACCTAAGTGCAAGAAAGTTATTTAACAGCAATACAGGACATACATACACACATAAACATTATAAGACATAAAAACAAGTCAAAGATATTTGCAATAAACTGACCTAAGTGCAAGAAAGTTACTTAACAGCAATACAAGACATAAATACACATATAAACATTATAAGACATAAAAACAAGTCAATGATATTTGCAACAAACAGACCTAAGTGCAAGAAAGTTATTTAACAGCAATACAGGACATACATACACACATAAACATTATAAGACATAAAAGCAAGTCAATGATATTTTCAACAAACAGACCTAAGTGCAAGAAAGTTATTTAACAGCAATACAAGACATAAATACACATACAAACTTCATCAGACATAAAAACAAGTCAAAGATATTTGCAACAAACAGACCTCAGTGCAAGAAAGTTACTTACCAGCAATACAAGACATAAATACACATATAAACATTATAAGACATAAAAACAAGTCAAAGATATTTGCAACAAACAGACCTCAGTGCAAGAAAGTTACTTACCAGCAATACAAGACATAAATACACATATAAACATTATAAGACATAAAAACAAGTCAAAGATATTTGCAACAAACAGACCTCAGTGCAAGAAAGTTACTTACCAGCAATACAAGACATAAATACACATACAAACATTATAAGACATAAAAACAAGTCAAAGATATTTGCAACAAACAGACCTCAGTGCAAGAAAGTTACTTACCAGCAATACAAGACATAAATACACATATAAACATTATAAGACATAAAAACAAGTCAATGATATTTGCAACAAACAGACCTAAGTGCAAGAAAGTTACTTAACAGCAATACAAGACATAAATACACATATAAACATTATAAGACATAAAAACAAGTCAATGATATTTGCAACAAACATAACTCAGTGCAAGAAAGTTACTTAACAGCAATACAAGACATACATACACACATAAACATTATAAGACATAAAAACAAGTCAAAGATATTTGCAATAAACTGACCTAAGTGCAAGAAAGTTATTTAACAGCAATACAAGACATAAATACACATATAAACATTATAAGACATAAAAACAAGTCAAAGATATTTGCAACAAACAGACCTAAGTGCAAGAAAGTTATTTAACAGCAATACAAGACATAAATACACATATAAACATTATAAGACATAAAAACAAGTCAAAGATATTTGCAACAAACAGACCTCAGTGCAAGAAAGTTATTTAACAGCAATAAAACACATAAATACACATATAAACATTATAAGACATAAAAGCAAGTCAATGATATTTGCAACAAACAGACCTCAGTGCAAGAAAGTTACTTACCAGCAATACAAGACATAAATACACATATAAACATTATAAGACATAAAAACAAGTCAATGATATTTGCAACAAACAGACCTAAGTGCAAGAAAGTTACTTACCAGCAATACAAGACATAAATACACATATAAACATTATAAGACATAAAAAAAAGTCAATGATATTTGCAACAAACAGACCTCAGTGCAAGAAAGTTACTTACCAGCAATACAAGACATAAATACACATACAAACTTCATAAGACATAAAAGCAAGTCAATGATATTTGCAACAAACAGACCTCAGTGCAAGAAAGTTACTTACCAGCAATACAAGACATAAATACACATATAAACATTATAAGACATAAAAGCAAGTCAAAGATATTTGCAACAAACAGACCTCAGTGCAAGAAAGTTATTTAACAGCAATACAAGACATAAATACACATACAAACTTCATAAGACATAAAAGCAATTCAATGATATTTGCAACAAACTGACCTAAGTGCAAGACAGTTATTTAACAGCAATACAAGACATAAATACACATATAAACATTATAAGACATAAAAACAAGTCAAAGATATTTGCAACAAACAGACCTCAGTGCAAGAAAGTTATTTAACAGCAATAAAACACATAAATACACATATAAACATTATAAGACATAAAAGCAAGTCAATGATATTTGCAACAAACAGACCTAAGTGCAAGAAAGTTACTTAACAGCAATACAAGACATACATACACACATAAACATTATAAGACATAAAAACAAGTCAAAGATATTTGCAACAAACAGACCTCAGTGCAAGAAAGTTATTTAACAGCAATAAAACACATAAATACACATATAAACATTATAAGACATAAAAGCAAGTCAATGATATTTGCAACAAACAGACCTAAGTGCAAGAAAGTTATTTAACAGCAATACAAGACATAAATACACATACAAACTTCATAAGACATAAAAGCAAGTCAATGATATTTGCAACAAACAGACCTCAGTGCAAGAAAGTTACTTACCAGCAATACAAGACATAAATACACATATAAACATTATAAGATATAAAAACAAGTCAATGATATTTGCAACAAACAGACCTCAGTGCAAGAAAGTTACTTACCAGCAATACAAGACATAAATACACATATAAACATTATAAGACATAAAAACAAGTCAATGATATTTGCAACAAACAGACCTCAGTGCAAGAAAGTTACTTAACAGCAATACAAGACATAAATACACATATAAACATTATAAGACATAAAAACAAGTCAAAGATATTTGCAACAAACAGACCTCAGTGCAAGAAAGTTACTTACCAGCAATACAAGACATAAATACACATATAAACATTATAAGACATAAAAGAAAGTCAAAGATATTTGCAACAAACAGACCTAAGTGCAAGAAAGTTACTTAACAGCAATAAAACACATAAATACATATATAAACATTATAAGACATAAAAACAAGTCAAAGACATTTCCAACAAACAGACCTCAGTGCAAGAACGTTATTTAACAGCAATAAAACACATAAATACACATATAAACATTATAAGACATAAAAGCAAGTCAATGATATTTGCAACAAACAGACCTAAGTGCAAGAAAGTTACTTAACAGCAATACAAGACATGAATACATATATAAACATTATAAGACATAAAAGCAACTCAATGATATTTGCAACAAACAGACCTAAGTGCAAGAAAGTTACTTAACAGCAATACAAGACATACATACACACATAAACATTATAAGACATAAAAACAAGTCAAAGATATTTGCAATAAACTGACCTAAGTGCAAGAAAGTTACTTAACAGCAATACAAGACATAAATACACATATAAACATTACAAGACATAAAAACAAGTGAAAGATGTTTGCAACAAACAAACCTCAGTGCAAGAAAGTTATTTAACAGCAATAAAACACATAAATACACATATAAACATTATAAGACATAAAAGCAAGTCAAAGATATTTGCAACAAACAGACCTAAGTGCAAGAAAGTTATTCAACAGCAATACAAGACATAAATACACATACATACTTCATAAGACATAAAAGCAAGTCAATGATATTTGCAACAAACAGACCTCAGTGCAAGAAAGTTATTTAACAGCAATAAAACACATAAATACACATATAAACATTATAAGACATAAAAGAAAGTCAAAGATATTTGCAACAAACAGACCTAAGTGCAAGAAAGTTACTTAACAGCAATAAAACACATAAATACATATATAAACATTATAAGACATAAAAACAAGTCAAAGACATTTCCAACAAACAGACCTCAGTGCAAGAACGTTATTTAACAGCAATAAAACACATAAATACACATATAAACATTATAAGACATAAAAGCAAGTCAATGATATTTGCAACAAACAGACCTAAGTGCAAGAAAGTTACTTAACAGCAATACAAGACATGAATACATATATAAACATTATAAGACATAAAAGCAACTCAATGATATTTGCAACAAACAGACCTAAGTGCAAGAAAGTTACTTAACAGCAATACAAGACATACATACACACATAAACATTATAAGACATAAAAACAAGTCAAAGATATTTGCAATAAACTGACCTCAGTGCAAGAAAGTTACTTAACAGCAATACAAGACATAAATACACATATAAACATTACAAGACATAAAAACAAGTGAAAGATATTTGCAACAAACAAACCTCAGTGCAAGACAGTTACTTAACAGCAATACAAGACATAAATACACATATAAACATTATAAGACATAAAAGCAAGTCAATGATATTTGCAACAAACAGACCTCAGTGCAAGAAAGTTACTTAACAGCAATACAAGACATAAATACACATATAAACATTATAAGACATAAAACAAGTCAAAGATATTTGCAACAAACAGACCTCAGTGCAAGAAAGTTACTTAACAGCAATATAAGACATAAATACACATATAAACATTATAAGACATAAAAGCAAGTCAAAGATATTTGCAACAAACAGACCTAAGTGCAAGAAAGTTACTTAACAGCAATACAAGACATAAATACACATATAAACATTATAAGACATAAAAACAAGTCAAAGACATTTGCAAGAAAAACAAACCTAACTGCAAGAAAGTTACTTAACAGCAATACAAGACATAAATACACATACAAACTTCATAAGACATAAAAACAAGTCAATGATATTTGCAACAAACACACCTCAGTGCAAGAAAGTTACTTACCAGCAATACAAGACATAAATACACATACAAACTTCATAAGACATAAAAAAAAGTCAATGATATTTGCAACAAAAAGACCTAAGTGCAAGAAAGTTACTTAACAGCAATACAAGACATAAATACACACATAAACATTATAAGACATAAAAACAAGTCAATGATATTTGCAACAAACAGACCTCAGTGCAAGAAAGTTACTTACCAGCAATACAAGACATGAATACACACATAAACATTATAAGACATAAAAACAAGTCAAAGTTATTTGCAACAAACAGACCTCAGTGCAAGAAAGTTACTTAACAGCAATACAAGACATAAATACACATATAAACATTATAAGACATAAAAACAAGTCAAAGATATTTGCAATGAACAGACCTCAGTGCAAGAAAATTACTTAACAGCAATACAAGACATAAATACACATATAAACATTATAAGACATAAAAACAAGTCAAAGATATTTCCAACAAACAGACCTAAGTGCAAGAACGTTACTTACCAGCAATACAAGACATAAATACACATATAAACATTACAAGAAATAAAAACAAGTCAAAGATATTTGCAATGAACAGACCTCAGTGCAAGAAAATTACTTAACAGCAATACAAGACATAAATACACATATAAACATTATAAGACATAAAAACAAGTCAAAGATATTTGCAACAAACAGACCTCAGTGCAAGAAAGTTACTTACCAGCAATACAAGACATAAATACACATATAAACATTATAAGACATAAAAACAAGTCAAAGATATTTGCAACAAACAAACCTCAGTGCAAGAAAGTTACTTAACAGCAATACAAGACATACATACACACATAAACATTATAAGACATAAAAACAAGTCAAAGATATTTGCAATAAACTGACCTAAGTGCAAGAAAGTTATTTAACAGCAATACAAGACATACATACACACATAAACATTATAAGACATAAAAACAAGTCAAAGATATTTGCAATAAACTGACCTAAGTGCAAGAAAGTTACTTAACAGCAATACAAGACATACATACACACATAAACATTATAAGACATAAAAACAAGTCAAAGATATTTGCAATAAACTGACCTAAGTGCAAGAAAGTTATTTAACAGCAATACAAGACATACATACACACATAAACATTATAAGACATAAAAACAAGTCAAAGATATTTGCAATAACCTGACCTAAGTGCAAGAAAGTTACTTAACAGCAATACAAGACATACATACACACATAAACATTATAAGACATAAAAACAAGTCAAAGATATTTGCAATAAACTGACCTAAGTGCAAGAAAGTTACTTAACAGCAATACAAGACATAAATACACATATAAACATTATAAGACATAAAAACAAGTCAAAGATATTTGCAACAAACAGACCTCAGTGCAAGAAAGTTACTTAAAAGCAATACAAGACATAAATACACATATAAACATTATAAGACATAAAAACAAGTCAAAGATATTTGCAACAAACAGACCTCAGTGCAAGAAAGTTACTTAACAGCAATACAAGACATACATACACACATAAACATTATAAGACATAAAAACAAGTCAAAGATATTTGCAATAAACTGACCTAAGTGCAAGAAAGTTACTTAACAGCAATACAAGACATACATACACACATAAACATTATAAGACATAAAAACAAGTCAAAGATATTTGCAATAAACTGACCTCAGTGCAAGAAAGTTACTTAACAGCAATACAAGACATAAATACACATATAAACATTATAAGACATAAAAACAAGTCAAAGATATTTGCAATAAACTGACCTAAGAGCAAGAAAGTTATTTAACAGCAATACAAGACATAAATACACATATAAACATTACAAGACATAAAAACAAGTCAAAGATATTTGCAACAAACAGACCTAAGTGTAAGAAAGTTATTTAACAGCAATAAAACACATAAATACACATATAAACATTATAAGACATAAAAGCAAGTCAATGATATTTTCAACAAACAGACCTAAGTGCAAGAAAGTTATTTAACAGCAATACAAGACATAAATACACATACAAACTTCATAAGACATAAAAGCAAGTCAATGATATTTGCAACAAACAGACCTAAGTGCAAGAAAGTTACTTAACAGCAATACAAGACATAAATACACATATAAACATTATAAGACATAAAAACAAGTCAAAGATATTTGCAACAAACAGACCTCAGTGCAAGAAAGTTACTTACCAGCAATACAAGACATAAATACACATATAAACATTATAAGACATAAAAACAAGTCAATGATATTTGCAACAAACAGACCTAAGTGCAAGAAAGTTACTTAACAGCAATACAAGACATAAATACACATATAAACATTATAAGACATAAAAACAAGTCAATGATATTTGCAACAAACAGACCTAAGTGCAAGAAAGTTACTTAACAGCAATACAAGACATACATACACACATAAACATTATAAGACATAAAAACAAGTCAAAGATATTTGCAACAAACAGACCTAAGTGCAAGAAAGTTACTTAACAGCAATACAAGACATACATACACACATAAACATTATAAGACATAAAAACAAGTCAAAGATATTTGCAACAAACAGACCTAAGTGCAAGAAAGTTACTTAACAGCAATACAAGACATACATACACACATAAACATTATAAGACATAAAAACAAGTCAATGATATTTGCAACAAACAGACCTAAGTGCAAGAAAGTTACTTAACAGCAATACAAGACATACATACACACATAAACATTATAAGACATAAAAACAAGTCAATGATATTTGCAACAAACAGACCTAAGTGCAAGAAAGTTATTTAACAGCAATACAAGACATAAATACACATATAAACATTATAAGACATAAAAGCAAGTCAATGATATTTGCAACCAACAGACCTAAGTGCAAGAAAGTTACTTAACAGCAATACAAGACATACATACACACATAAACATTATAAGACATAAAAACAAGTCAAAGATATTTGCAACAAACAGACCTAAGTGCAAGAAAGTTATTTAACAGCAATACAAGACATAAATACACATATAAACATTATAAGACATAAAAACAAGTCAAAGATATTTGCAACAAACAGACCTCAGTGCAAGAAAGTTACTTAACAGCAATACAAGACATACATACACATATAAACATTATAAGACATAAAAACAAGTCAAAGATATTTGCAACAAACAGACCTAAGTGCAAGAAAGTTATTTAACAGCAATACAAGACATAAATACACATATAAACATTATAAGACATAAAAACAAGTCAAAGATATTTGCAACAAACAGACCTAAGTGCAAGAAAGTTATTTAACAGCAATACAAGACATAAATACACATATAAACATTATAAGACATAAAAACAAGTCAAAGATATTTGCAACAAACAGACCTCAGTGCAAGAAAGTTATTTAACAGCAATAAAACACATAAATACACATATAAACATTATAAGACATAAAAGCAAGTCAATGATATTTGCAACAAACAGACCTCAGTGCAAGAAAGTTACTTACCAGCAATACAAGACATAAATACACATATAAACATTATAAGACATAAAAACAAGTCAATGATATTTGCAACAAACAGACCTAAGTGCAAGAAAGTTACTTAACAGCAATACAAGACATAAATACACATATAAACATTATAAGACATAAAAACAAGTCAATGATATTTGCAACAAACAGACCTCAGTGCAAGAAAGTTACTTACCAGCAATACAAGACATAAATACACATACAAACTTCATAGGACATAAAAGCAAGTCAAATATATTTGCAACAAACAGACCTCAGTGCAAGAAAGTTACTTACCAGCAATACAAGACATAAATACACATATAAACATTATAAGACATAAAAGCAAGTCAAAGATATTTGCAACAAACAGACCTAAGTGCAAGAAAGTTATTTAACAGCAATACAAGACATAAATACACATACAAACTTCATAAGACATAAAAGCAATTCAATGATATTTGCAACAAACTGACCTAAGTGCAAGAAAGTTATTTAACAGCAATACAAGACATAAATACACATATAAACATTATAAGACATAAAAACAAGTCAAAGATATTTGCAACAAACAGACCTCAGTGCAAGAAAGTTATTTAACAGCAATAAAACACATAAATACACATATAAACATTATAAGACATAAAAGCAAGTCAATGATATTTGCAACAAACAGACCTAAGTGCAAGAAAGTTATTTAACAGCAATACAAGACATAAATACACATATAAACATTATAAGACATAAAAACAAGTCAAAGATATTTGCAACAAACAGACCTCAGTGTAAGAAAGTTATTTAACAGCAATAAAACACATAAATACACATATAAACATTATAAGACATAAAAGCAAGTCAATGATATTTGCAACAAACAGACCTAAGTGCAAGAAAGTTATTTAACAGCAATACAAGACATAAATACATATATAAACATTATAAGACATAAAAGCAAGTCAATGATATTTGCAACAAACAGACCTCAGTGCAAGAAAGTTATTTAACAGCAATAAAACACATAAATACACATATAAACATTATAAGACATAAAAACAAGTCAAAGATATTTGCAACAAACAGACCTAAGTGCAAGAAAGTTATTTAACAGCAATACAAGACATAAATACACATATAAACATTATAAGACATAAAAACAAGTCAAAGATATTTGCAACAAACAGACCTCAGTGCAAGAAAGTTATTTAACAGCAATAAAACACATAAATACACATATAAACATTATAAGACATAAAAGCAAGTCAATGATATTTGCAACAAACAGACCTCAGTGCAAGAAAGTTACTTACCAGCAATACAAGACATAAATACACATATAAACATTATAAGACATAAAAACAAGTCAAAGATATTTGCAACAAACAGACCTCAGTGCAAGAAAGTTACTTAACAGCAATACAAGACATACATACACACATAAACATTATAAGACATAAAAACAAGTCAAAGATATTTGCAATAAACTGACCTAAGTGCAAGAAAGTTATTTAACAGCAATACAAGACATACATACACACATAAACATTATAAGACATAAAAACAAGTCAAAGATATTTGCAATAAACTGACCTAAGTGCAAGAAAGTTACTTAACAGCAATACAAGACATACATACACACATAAACATTATAAGACATAAAAACAAGTCAAAGATATTTGCAATAAACTGACCTCAGTGCAAGAAAGTTACTTAACAGCAATACAAGACATAAATACACATATAAACATTATAAGACATAAAAACAAGTCAAAGATATTTGCAATAAACTGACCTAAGAGCAAGAAAGTTATTTAACAGCAATACAAGACATAAATACACATATAAACATTACAAGACATAAAAACAAGTCAAAGATATTTGCAACAAACAGACCTAAGTGCAAGAAAGTTATTTAACAGCAATAAAACACATAAATACACATATAAACATTATAAGACATAAAAGCAAGTCAATGATATTTTCAACAAACAGACCTAAGTGCAAGAAAGTTATTTAACAGCAATACAAGACATAAATACACATATAAACTTCATAAGACATAAAAGCAAGTCAATGATATTTGCAACAAACAGACCTAAGTGCAAGAAAGTTACTTAACAGCAATACAAGACATAAATACACATATAAACATTATAAGACATAAAAACAAGTCAAAGATATTTGCAACAAACAGACCTCAGTGCAAGAAAGTTACTTACCAGCAATACAAGACATAAATACACATATAAACATTATAAGACATAAAAACAAGTCAATGATATTTGCAACAAACAGACCTAAGTGCAAGAAAGTTACTTAACAGCAATACAAGACATAAATACACATATAAACATTATAAGACATAAAAACAAGTCAATGATATTTGCAACAAACAGACCTAAGTGCAAGAAAGTTACTTAACAGCAATACAAGACATACATACACACATAAACATTATAAGACATAAAAACAAGTCAAAGATATTTGCAACAAACAGACCTCAGTGCAAGAAAGTTACTTAACAGCAATACAAGACATACATACACACATAAACATTATAAGACATAAAAACAAGTCAAAGATATTTGCAACAAACAGACCTAAGTGCAAGAAAGTTACTTAACAGCAATACAAGACATACATACACACATAAACATTATAAGACATAAAAACAAGTCAATGATATTTGCAACAAACAGACCTAAGTGCAAGAAAGTTACTTAACAGCAATACAAGACATACATACACACATAAACATTATAAGACATAAAAACAAGTCAAAGATATTTGCAACAAACAGACCTAAGTGCAAGAAAGTTACTTAACAGCAATACAAGACATACATACAAACATAAACATTATAAGACATAAAAGCAAGTCAATGATATTTGCAACAAACAGACCTAAGTGCAAGAAAGTTATTTAACAGCAATACAAGACATAAATACACATATAAACATTATAAGACATAAAAGCAAGTCAATGATATTTGCAACCAACAGACCTAAGTGCAAGAAAGTTACTTAACAGCAATACAAGACATACATACACACATAAACATTATAAGACATAAAAACAAGTCAAAGATATTTGCAACAAACAGACCTAAGTGCAAGAAAGTTATTTAACAGCAATACAAGACATAAATACACATATAAACATTATAAGACATAAAAACAAGTCAAAGATATTTGCAACAAACAGACCTCAGTGCAAGAAAGTTACTTAACAGCAATACAAGACATACATACACATATAAACATTATAAGACATAAAAACAAGTCAAAGATATTTGCAACAAACAGACCTAAGTGCAAGAAAGTTATTTAACAGCAATACAAGACATAAATACACATATAAACATTATAAGACATAAAAACAAGTCAAAGATATTTGCAACAAACAGACCTAAGTGCAAGAAAGTTATTTAACAGCAATACAAGACATAAATACACATATAAACATTATAAGACATAAAAACAAGTCAAAGATATTTGCAACAAACAGACCTCAGTGCAAGAAAGTTATTTAACAGCAATAAAACACATAAATACACATATAAACATTATAAGACATAAAAGCAAGTCAATGATATTTGCAACAAACAGACCTCAGTGCAAGAAAGTTACTTACCAGCAATACAAGACATAAATACACATATAAACATTATAAGACATAAAAACAAGTCAATGATATTTGCAACAAACAGACCTAAGTGCAAGAAAGTTACTTACCAGCAATACAAGACATAAATACACATATAAACATTATAAGACATAAAAACAAGTCAATGATATTTGCAACAAACAGACCTCAGTGCAAGAAAGTTACTTACCAGCAATACAAGACATAAATACACATACAAACTTCATAGGACATAAAAGCAAGTCAAATATATTTGCAACAAACAGACCTCAGTGCAAGAAAGTTACTTACCAGCAATACAAGACATAAATACACATATAAACATTATAAGACATAAAAGCAAGTCAAAGATATTTGCAACAAACAGACCTAAGTGCAAGAAAGTTATTTAACAGCAATACAAGACATAAATACACATACAAACTTCATAAGACATAAAAGCAATTCAATGATATTTGCAACAAACTGACCTAAGTGCAAGAAAGTTATTTAACAGCAATACAAGACATAAATACACATATAAACATTATAAGACATAAAAACAAGTCAAAGATATTTGCAACAAACAGACCTCAGTGCAAGAAAGTTATTTAACAGCAATAAAACACATAAATACACATATAAACATTATAAGACATAAAAGCAAGTCAATGATATTTGCAACAAACAGACCTAAGTGCAAGAAAGTTATTTAACAGCAATACAAGACATAAATACACATATAAACATTATAAGACATAAAAACAAGTCAAAGATATTTGCAACAAACAGACCTCAGTGTAAGAAAGTTATTTAACAGCAATAAAACACATAAATACACATATAAACATTATAAGACATAAAAGCAAGTCAATGATATTTGCAACAAACAGACCTAAGTGCAAGAAAGTTATTTAACAGCAATACAAGACATAAATACATATATAAACATTATAAGACATAAAAGCAAGTCAATGATATTTGCAACAAACAGACCTCAGTGCAAGAAAGTTATTTAACAGCAATAAAACACATAAATACACATATAAACATTATAAGACATAAAAACAAGTCAAAGATATTTGCAACAAACAGACCTAAGTGCAAGAAAGTTATTTAACAGCAATACAAGACATAAATACACATATAAACATTATAAGACATAAAAACAAGTCAAAGATATTTGCAACAAACAGACCTCAGTGCAAGAAAGTTATTTAACAGCAATAAAACACATAAATACACATATAAACATTATAAGACATAAAAGCAAGTCAATGATATTTGCAACAAACAGACCTCAGTGCAAGAAAGTTACTTACCAGCAATACAAGACATAAATACACATATAAACATTATAAGACATAAAAACAAGTCAATGATATTTGCAACAAACAGACCTAAGTGCAAGAAAGTTACTTACCAGCAATACAAGACATAAATACACATATAAACATTATAAGACATAAAAACAAGTCAATGATATTTGCAACAAACAGACCTCAGTGCAAGAAAGTTACTTACCAGCAATACAAGACATAAATACACATACAAACTTCATAGGACATAAAAGCAAGTCAAATATATTTGCAACAAACAGACCTCAGTGCAAGAAAGTTACTTACCAGCAATACAAGACATAAATACACATATAAACATTATAAGACATAAAAGCAAGTCAAAGATATTTGCAACAAACAGACCTAAGTGCAAGAAAGTTATTTAACAGCAATACAAGACATAAATACACATACAAACTTCATAAGACATAAAAGCAATTCAATGATATTTGCAACAAACTGACCTAAGTGCAAGAAAGTTATTTAACAGCAATACAAGACATAAATACACATATAAACATTATAAGACATAAAAACAAGTCAAAGATATTTGCAACAAACAGACCTCAGTGCAAGAAAGTTATTTAACAGCAATAAAACACATAAATACACATATAAACATTATAAGACATAAAAGCAAGTCAATGATATTTGCAACAAACAGACCTAAGTGCAAGAAAGTTATTTAACAGCAATACAAGACATAAATACACATATAAACATTATAAGACATAAAAACAAGTCAAAGATATTTGCAACAAACAGACCTCAGTGTAAGAAAGTTATTTAACAGCAATAAAACACATAAATACACATATAAACATTATAAGACATAAAAGCAAGTCAATGATATTTGCAACAAACAGACCTAAGTGCAAGAAAGTTATTTAACAGCAATACAAGACATAAATACATATATAAACATTATAAGACATAAAAGCAAGTCAATGATATTTGCAACAAACAGACCTCAGTGCAAGAAAGTTATTTAACAGCAATAAAACACATAAATACACATATAAACATTATAAGACATAAAAGCAAGTCAATGATATTTGCAACAAACAGACCTCAGTGCAAGAAAGTTACTTACCAGCAATACAAGACATAAATACACATATAAACATTATAAGACATAAAAACAAGTCAATGATATTTGCAACAAACAGACCTAAGTGCAAGAAAGTTACTTACCAGCAATACAAGACATAAATACACATATAAACATTATAAGACATAAAAACAAGTCAATGATATTTGCAACAAACAGACCTCAGTGCAAGAAAGTTACTTACCAGCAATACAAGACATAAATACACATACAAACTTCATAAGACATAAAAGCAAGTCAATGATATTTGCAACAAACAGACCTCAGTGCAAGAAAGTTACTTACCAGCAATACAAGACATAAATACACATATAAACATTATAAGACATAAAAGCAAGTCAAAGATATTTGCAACAAACAGACCTAAGTGCTAGAAAGTTATTTAACAGCAATACAAGACATAAATACACATATAAACATTATAAGACATAAAAACAAGTCAAAGATATTTGCAACAAACAGACCTCAGTGCAAGAAAGTTATTTAACAGCAATAAAACACATAAATACACATATAAACATTATAAGACATAAAAGCAAGTCAATGATATTTGCAACAAACAGACCTAAGTGCAAGAAAGTTATTTAACAGCAATACAAGACATAAATACATATATAAACATTATAAGACATAAAAGCAAGTCAATGATATTTGCAACAAACAGACCTAAGTGCAAGAAAGTTACTTAACAGCAATACAAGACATACATACACACATAAACATTATAAGACATAAAAACAAGTCAAAGATATTTGCAACAAACAGACCTAAGTGCAAGAAAGTTATTTAACAGCAATACAAGACATAAATACACATATAAACATTATAAGACATAAAAACAAGTCAAAGATATTTGCAACAAACAGACCTCAGTGCAAGAAAGTTATTTAACAGCAATAAAACACATAAATACACATATAAACATTATAAGACATAAAAGCAAGTCAATGATATTTGCAACAAACAGACCTCAGTGCAAGAAAGTTACTTACCAGCAATACAAGACATAAATACACATATAAACATTATAAGACTTAAAAACAAGTCAATGATATTTGCAACAAACAGACCTCAGTGCAAGAAAGTTACTTACCAGCAATACAAGACATAAATACAGATACAAACTTCATAAGACATAAAAGCAAGTCAATGATATTTGCAACAAACAGACCTCAGTGCAAGAAAGTTACTTACCAGCAATACAAGACATAAATACACATATAAACATTATAGACATAAAAGCAAGTCAAAGATATTTGCAACAAACAGACCTCAGTGCAAGAAAGTTATTTAACAGCAATACAAGACATAAATACACATACAAACTTCATAAGAAATAAAAGCAAGTCAATGATATTTGCAACAAACAGACCTCAGTGCAAGAAAGTTACTTACCAGCAATACAAGACATAAATACACATATAAACATTATAAGATATAAAAAACAAGTCAATGATATTTGCAACAAACAGACCTAAGTGCAAGAAAGTTACTTAACAGCAATACAAGACATAAATACACATATAAACATTATAAGACATAAAAACAAGTCAATGATATTTGCAACAAACAGACCTCAGTGCAAGAAAGTTACTTAACAGCAATACAAGACATAAATACACATATAAACATTATAAGACATAAAAGCAAGTCAAAGATATTTGCAACAAACAGACCTAAGTGCAAGAAAGTTACTTAACAGCAATAAAACACATAAATACATATATAAACATTATAAGACATAAAAACAAGTCAAAGACATTTGCAACAAACAGACCTCAGTGCAAGAAAGTTACTTAACAGCAATACAAGACATACATACACATACAAACTTCATAAGACATAAAAACAAGTCAATGATATTTGCAACAAACACACCTCAGTGCAAGAAAGTTACTTACCAGCAATACAAGACATACATACACACATAAACATTATAAGACATAAAAACAAGTCAAAGATATTTGCAACAAACAGACCTAAGTGCAAGAAAGTTATTTAACAGCAATACAAGACATAAATACACATACAAACTTCATAAGACATAAAAGCAAGTCAATGATATTTGCAACAAACAGACCTAAGTGCAAGAAAGTTACTTACCAGCAATACAATACATAAATACACATATAAACATTATAAGACATAAAAACAAGTCAATGATATTTGCAACAAACAGACCTAAGTGCAAGAAAGTTACTTAACAGCAATACAAGACATAAATACACATATAAACATTATAAGACATAAAAACAAGTCAATGATATTTGCAACAAACAGAACTCAGTGCAAGAAAGTTACTTAACAGCAATACAAGACATACATACACACATAAACATTATAAGACATAAAAACAAGTCAAAGATATTTGCAACAAACAGACCTAAGTGCAAGAAAGTTACTTAACAGCAATACAAGACATAAATACACATATAAACATTATAAGACATAAAAACAAGTCAAAGATATTTGCAACAAACAGACCTAAGTGCAAGAAAGTTATTTAACAGCAATACAAGACATAAATACACATACAAACTTCATAAGACATAAAAGCAAGTCAATGATATTTGCAACAAACAGACCTAAGTGCAAGAAAGTTACTTACCAGCAATACAAGACATAAATACACATATAAACATTATAAGACATAAAAACAAGTCAATGATATTTGCAACAAACAGACCTAAGTGCAAGAAAGTTACTTAACAGCAATACAAGACATAAATACACATATAAACATTATAAGACATAAAAACAAGTCAATGATATTTGCAACAAACAGACCTCAGTGCAAGAAAGTTACTTACCAGCAATACAAGACATAAATACACATATAAACATTATAAGACATAAAAACAAGTCAATGATATTTGCAACAAACAGACCTAAGTGCAAGAAAGTTACTTACCAGCAATACAAGACATAAATACACATATAAACATTATAAGACATAAAAACAAGTCAATGATATTTGCAACAAACAGACCTCAGTGCAAGAAAGTTATTTACCAGCAATACAAGACATAAATACACATACAAACTTCATAAGACATAAAAGCAAGTCAATGATATTTGCAACAAACAGACCTCAGTGCAAGAAAGTTACTTACCAGCAATACAAGACATAAATACACATATAAACATTATAAGACATAAAAGCAAGTCAAAGATATTTGCAACAAACAGACCTAAGTGCAAGAAAGTTATTTAACAGCAATACAAGACATAAATACACATATAAACATTATAAGACATAAAAACAAGTCAAAGATATTTGCAACAAACAGACCTCAGTGCAAGAAAGTTATTTAACAGCAATAAAACACATAAATACACATATAAACATTATAAGACATAAAAGCAAGTCAATGATATTTGCAACAAACAGACCTCAGTGCAAGAAAGTTACTTACCAGCAATACAAGACATAAATACACATATAAACATTATAAGACATAAAAACAAGTCAATGATATTTGCAACAAACAGACCTAAGTGCAAGAAAGTTACTTACCAGCAATACAAGACATAAATACACATATAAACATTATAAGACATAAAAACAAGTCAATGATATTTGCAACAAACAGACCTCAGTGCAAGAAAGTTACTTACCAGCAATACAAGACATAAATACACATACAAACTTCATAAGACATAAAAGCAAGTCAATGATATTTGCAACAAACAGACCTCAGTGCAAGAAAGTTACTTACCAGCAATACAAGACATAAATACACATATAAACATTATAAGACATAAAAGCAAGTCAAAGATATTTGCAACAAACAGACCTAAGTGCTAGAAAGTTATTTAACAGCAATACAAGACATAAATACACATATAAACATTATAAAACATAAAAACAAGTCAAAGATATTTGCAACAAACAGACCTCAGTGCAAGAAAGTTATTTAACAGCAATAAAACACATAAATACACATATAAACATTATAAGACATAAAAGCAAGTCAATGATATTTGCAACAAACAGACCTAAGTGCAAGAAAGTTATTTAACAGCAATACAAGACATAAATACATATATAAACATTATAAGACATAAAAGCAAGTCAATGATATTTGCAACAAACAGACCTAAGTGCAAGAAAGTTACTTAACAGCAATACAAGACATACATACACACATAAACATTATAAGACATAAAAACAAGTCAAAGATATTTGCAACAAACAGACCTAAGTGCAAGAAAGTTATTTAACAGCAATACAAGACATAAATACACATATAAACATTATAAGACATAAAAACAAGTCAAAGATATTTGCAACAAACAGACCTCAGTGCAAGAAAGTTATTTAACAGCAATAAAACACATAAATACACATATAAACATTATAAGACATAAAAGCAAGTCAATGATATTTGCAACAAACAGACCTCAGTGCAAGAAAGTTACTTACCAGCAATACAAGACATAAATACACATATAAACATTATAAGACATAAAAACAAGTCAATGATATTTGCAACAAACACACCTAAGTGCAAGAAAGTTACTTACCAGCAATACAAGACATAAATACACATATAAACATTATAAGACATAAAAACAAGTCAATGATATTTGCAACAAACAGACCTCAGTGCAAGAAAGTTACTTACCAGCAATACAAGACATAAATACAGATACAAACTTCATAAGACATAAAAGCAAGTCAATGATATTTGCAACAAACAGACCTCAGTGCAAGAAAGTTACTTACCAGCAATACAAGACATAAATACAGATACAAACTTCATAAGACATAAAAGCAAGTCAAAGATATTTGCAACAAACAGACCTCAGTGCAAGAAAGTTATTTAACAGCAATACAAGACATAAATACACATACAAACTTCATAAGAAATAAAAGCAAGTCAATGATATTTGCAACAAACAGACCTCAGTGCAAGAAAGTTACTTACCAGCAATACAAGACATAAATACACATATAAACATTATAAGATATAAAAAACAAGTCAATGATATTTGCAACAAACAGACCTAAGTGCAAGAAAGTTACTTAACAGCAATACAAGACATAAATACACATATAAACATTATAAGACATAAAAACAAGTCAATGATATTTGCAACAAACAGACCTCAGTGCAAGAAAGTTACTTAACAGCAATACAAGACATAAATACACATATAAACATTATAAGACATAAAAGCAAGTCAAAGATATTTGCAACAAACAGACCTAAGTGCAAGAAAGTTACTTAACAGCAATAAAACACATAAATACATATATAAACATTATAAGACATAAAAACAAGTCAAAGACATTTGCAACAAACAGACCTCAGTGCAAGAAAGTTACTTAACAGCAATACAAGACATACATACACATACAAACTTCATAAGACATAAAAACAAGTCAATGATATTTGCAACAAACACACCTCAGTGCAAGAAAGTTACTTACCAGCAATACAAGACATACATACACACATAAACATTATAAGACATAAAAACAAGTCAAAGATATTTGCAACAAACAGACCTAAGTGCAAGAAAGTTATTTAACAGCAATACAAGACATAAATACACATACAAACTTCATAAGACATAAAAGCAAGTCAATGATATTTGCAACAAACAGACCTAAGTGCAAGAAAGTTACTTACCAGCAATACAATACATAAATACACATATAAACATTATAAGACATAAAAACAAGTCAATGATATTTGCAACAAACAGACCTAAGTGCAAGAAAGTTACTTAACAGCAATACAAGACATAAATACACATATAAACATTATAAGACATAAAAACAAGTCAATGATATTTGCAACAAACAGAACTCAGTGCAAGAAAGTTACTTAACAGCAATACAAGACATACATACACACATAAACATTATAAGACATAAAAACAAGTCAAAGATATTTGCAACAAACAGACCTAAGTGCAAGAAAGTTACTTAACAGCAATACAAGACATAAATACACATATAAACATTATAAGACATAAAAACAAGTCAAAGATATTTGCAACAAACAGACCTAAGTGCAAGAAAGTTATTTAACAGCAATACAAGACATAAATACACATACAAACTTCATAAGACATAAAAGCAAGTCAATGATATTTGCAACAAACAGACCTAAGTGCAAGAAAGTTACTTACCAGCAATACAAGACATAAATACACATATAAACATTATAAGACATAAAAACAAGTCAATGATATTTGCAACAAACAGACCTAAGTGCAAGAAAGTTACTTAACAGCAATACAAGACATAAATACACATATAAACATTATAAGACATAAAAACAAGTCAATGATATTTGCAACAAACAGACCTCAGTGCAAGAAAGTTACTTACCAGCAATACAAGACATAAATACACATATAAACATTATAAGACATAAAAACAAGTCAATGATATTTGCAACAAACAGACCTAAGTGCAAGAAAGTTACTTACCAGCAATACAAGACATAAATACACATATAAACATTATAAGACATAAAAACAAGTCAATGATATTTGCAACAAACAGACCTCAGTGCAAGAAAGTTATTTACCAGCAATACAAGACATAAATACACATACAAACTTCATAAGACATAAAAGCAAGTCAATGATATTTGCAACAAACAGACCTCAGTGCAAGAAAGTTACTTACCAGCAATACAAGACATAAATACACATATAAACATTATAAGACATAAAAGCAAGTCAAAGATATTTGCAACAAACAGACCTAAGTGCAAGAAAGTTATTTAACAGCAATACAAGACATAAATACACATATAAACATTATAAGACATAAAAACAAGTCAAAGATATTTGCAACAAACAGACCTCAGTGCAAGAAAGTTATTTAACAGCAATAAAACACATAAATACACATATAAACATTATAAGACATAAAAGCAAGTCAATGATATTTGCAACAAACAGACCTCAGTGCAAGAAAGTTACTTACCAGCAATACAAGACATAAATACACATATAAACATTATAAGACATAAAAACAAGTCAATGATATTTGCAACAAACAGACCTAAGTGCAAGAAAGTTACTTACCAGCAATACAAGACATAAATACACATATAAACATTATAAGACATAAAAACAAGTCAATGATATTTGCAACAAACAGACCTCAGTGCAAGAAAGTTACTTACCAGCAATACAAGACATAAATACACATACAAACTTCATAAGACATAAAAGCAAGTCAATGATATTTGCAACAAACAGACCTCAGTGCAAGAAAGTTACTTACCAGCAATACAAGACATAAATACACATATAAACATTATAAGACATAAAAGCAAGTCAAAGATATTTGCAACAAACAGACCTAAGTGCTAGAAAGTTATTTAACAGCAATACAAGACATAAATACACATATAAACATTATAAAACATAAAAACAAGTCAAAGATATTTGCAACAAACAGACCTCAGTGCAAGAAAGTTATTTAACAGCAATAAAACACATAAATACACATATAAACATTATAAGACATAAAAGCAAGTCAATGATATTTGCAACAAACAGACCTAAGTGCAAGAAAGTTATTTAACAGCAATACAAGACATAAATACATATATAAACATTATAAGACATAAAAGCAAGTCAATGATATTTGCAACAAACAGACCTAAGTGCAAGAAAGTTACTTAACAGCAATACAAGACATACATACACACATAAACATTATAAGACATAAAAACAAGTCAAAGATATTTGCAACAAACAGACCTAAGTGCAAGAAAGTTATTTAACAGCAATACAAGACATAAATACACATATAAACATTATAAGACATAAAAACAAGTCAAAGATATTTGCAACAAACAGACCTCAGTGCAAGAAAGTTATTTAACAGCAATAAAACACATAAATACACATATAAACATTATAAGACATAAAAGCAAGTCAATGATATTTGCAACAAACAGACCTCAGTGCAAGAAAGTTACTTACCAGCAATACAAGACATAAATACACATATAAACATTATAAGACATAAAAACAAGTCAATGATATTTGCAACAAACACACCTAAGTGCAAGAAAGTTACTTACCAGCAATACAAGACATAAATACACATATAAACATTATAAGACATAAAAACAAGTCAATGATATTTGCAACAAACAGACCTCAGTGCAAGAAAGTTACTTACCAGCAATACAAGACATAAATACAGATACAAACTTCATAAGACATAAAAGCAAGTCAATGATATTTGCAACAAACAGACCTCAGTGCAAGAAAGTTACTTACCAGCAATACAAGACATAAATACAGATACAAACTTCATAAGACATAAAAGCAAGTCAAAGATATTTGCAACAAACAGACCTCAGTGCAAGAAAGTTATTTAACAGCAATACAAGACATAAATACACATACAAACTTCATAAGAAATAAAAGCAAGTCAATGATATTTGCAACAAACAGACCTCAGTGCAAGAAAGTTACTTACCAGCAATACAAGACATAAATACACATATAAACATTATAAGATATAAAAAACAAGTCAATGATATTTGCAACAAACAGACCTAAGTGCAAGAAAGTTACTTAACAGCAATACAAGACATAAATACACATATAAACATTATAAGACATAAAAACAAGTCAATGATATTTGCAACAAACAGACCTCAGTGCAAGAAAGTTACTTAACAGCAATACAAGACATAAATACACATATAAACATTATAAGACATAAAAGCAAGTCAAAGATATTTGCAACAAACAGACCTAAGTGCAAGAAAGTTACTTAACAGCAATAAAACACATAAATACATATATAAACATTATAAGACATAAAAACAAGTCAAAGACATTTGCAACAAACAGACCTCAGTGCAAGAAAGTTACTTAACAGCAATACAAGACATACATACACATACAAACTTCATAAGACATAAAAACAAGTCAATGATATTTGCAACAAACACACCTCAGTGCAAGAAAGTTACTTACCAGCAATACAAGACATACATACACACATAAACATTATAAGACATAAAAACAAGTCAAAGATATTTGCAACAAACAGACCTAAGTGCAAGAAAGTTATTTAACAGCAATACAAGACATAAATACACATACAAACTTCATAAGACATAAAAGCAAGTCAATGATATTTGCAACAAACAGACCTAAGTGCAAGAAAGTTACTTACCAGCAATACAAGACATAAATACACATATAAACATTATAAGACATAAAAACAAGTCAATGATATTTGCAACAAACAGACCTAAGTGCAAGAAAGTTACTTAACAGCAATACAAGACATAAATACACATATAAACATTATAAGACATAAAAACAAGTCAATGATATTTGCAACAAACAGAACTCAGTGCAAGAAAGTTACTTAACAGCAATACAAGACATACATACACACATAAACATTATAAGACATAAAAACAAGTCAAAGATATTTGCAACAAACAGACCTAAGTGCAAGAAAGTTACTTAACAGCAATACAAGACATAAATACACATATAAACATTATAAGACATAAAAACAAGTCAAAGACATTTGCAACAAACAGACCTAAGTGCAAGAAAGTTATTTAACAGCAATACAAGACATAAATACACATACAAACTTCATAAGACATAAAAGCAAGTCAATGATATTTGCAACAAACAGACCTAAGTGCAAGAAAGTTACTTACCAGCAATACAAGACATAAATACACATATAAACATTATAAGACATAAAAACAAGTCAATGATATTTGCAACAAACAGACCTCAGTGCAAGAAAGTTACTTACCAGCAATACAAGACATAAATACACATATAAACATTATAAGACATAAAAACAAGTCAATGATATTTGCAACAAACAGACCTAAGTGCAAGAAAGTTACTTACCAGCAATACAAGACATAAATACACATATAAACATTATAAGACATAAAAACAAGTCAATGATATTTGCAACAAACAGACCTCAGTGCAAGAAAGTTATTTACCAGCAATACAAGACATAAATACACATACAAACTTCATAAGACATAAAAGCAAGTCAATGATATTTGCAACAAACAGACCTCAGTGCAAGAAAGTTACTTACCAGCAATACAAGACATAAATACACATATAAACATTATAAGACATAAAAGCAAGTCAAAGATATTTGCAACAAACAGACCTAAGTGCAAGAAAGTTATTTAACAGCAATACAAGACATAAATACACATATAAACATTATAAGACATAAAAACAAGTCAAAGATATTTGCAACAAACAGACCTCAGTGCAAGAAAGTTATTTAACAGCAATAAAACACATAAATACACATATAAACATTATAAGACATAAAAGCAAGTCAATGATATTTGCAACAAACAGACCTAAGTGCAAGAAAGTTATTTAACAGCAATACAAGACATAAATACATATATAAACATTATAAGACATAAAAGCAAGTCAATGATATTTGCAACAAACAGACCTCAGTGCAAGAAAGTTACTTACCAGCAATACAAG
This sequence comes from Perissodus microlepis, assembly GCF_051167445.1. Taxonomy (NCBI): domain Eukaryota; kingdom Metazoa; phylum Chordata; class Actinopteri; order Cichliformes; family Cichlidae; genus Perissodus; species Perissodus microlepis. The sequence continues at coordinate 35,302,829 of NC_140466.1, forward strand.
ACATAAATACACATATAAACATTATAGACATAAAAGCAAGTCAAAGATATTTGCAACAAACAGACCTCAGTGCAAGAAAGTTATTTAACAGCAATACAAGACATAAATACACATACAAACTTCATAAGAAATAAAAGCAAGTCAATGATATTTGCAACAAACAGACCTCAGTGCAAGAAAGTTACTTACCAGCAATACAAGACATAAATACACATATAAACATTATAAGATATAAAAACAAGTCAATGATATTTGCAACAAACAGACCTAAGTGCAAGAAAGTTACTTAACAGCAATACAAGACATAAATACACATATAAACATTATAAGACATAAAAACAAGTCAATGATATTTGCAACAAACAGACCTCAGTGCAAGAAAGTTACTTAACAGCAATACAAGACATAAATACACATATAAACATTATAAGACATAAAAGCAAGTCAAAGATATTTGCAACAAACAGACCTAAGTGCAAGAAAGTTACTTAACAGCAATAAAACACATAAATACATATATAAACATTATAAGACATAAAAACAAGTCAAAGACATTTGCAACAAACAGACCTCAGTGCAAGAAAGTTACTTAACAGCAATACAAGACATACATACACATACAAACTTCATAAGACATAAAAACAAGTCAATGATATTTGCAACAAACACACCTCAGTGCAAGAAAGTTACTTACCAGCAATACAAGACATACATACACACATAAACATTATAAGACATAAAAACAAGTCAAAGATATTTGCAACAAACAGACCTAAGTGCAAGAAAGTTATTTAACAGCAATACAAGACATAAATACACATACAAACTTCATAAGACATAAAAGCAAGTCAATGATATTTGCAACAAACAGACCTAAGTGCAAGAAAGTTACTTACCAGCAATACAAGACATAAATACACATATAAACATTATAAGACATAAAAACAAGTCAATGATATTTGCAACAAACAGACCTAAGTGCAAGAAAGTTACTTAACAGCAATACAAGACATAAATACACATATAAACATTATAAGACATAAAAACAAGTCAATGATATTTGCAACAAACAGAACTCAGTGCAAGAAAGTTACTTAACAGCAATACAAGACATACATACACACATAAACATTATAAGACATAAAAACAAGTCAAAGATATTTGCAATAAACTGACCTAAGTGCAAGAAAGTTATTTAACAGCAATACAAGACATAAATACACATATAAACATTATAAGACATAAAAACAAGTCAAAGATATTTGCAACAAACAGACCTCAGTGCAAGAAAGTTATTTAACAGCAATAAAACACATAAATACACATATAAACATTATAAGACATAAAAGCAAGTCAATGATATTTGCAACAAACAGACCTAAGTGCAAGAAAGTTACTTAACAGCAATACAAGACATACATACACACATAAACATTATAAGACATAAAAACAAGTCAAAGATATTTGCAACAAACAGACCTCAGTGCAAGAAAGTTACTTACCAGCAATACAAGACATAAATACACATACAAACTTCATAAGACATAAAAGCAAGTCAATGATATTTGCAACAAACAGACCTCAGTGCAAGAAAGTTACTTACCAGCAATACAAGACATAAATACACATATAAACATTATAAGACATAAAAGCAAGTCAAAGATATTTGCAACAAACAGACCTAAGTGCAAGAAAGTTATTTAACAGCAATACAAGACATAAATACACATATAAACATTATAAGACATAAAAACAAGTCAAAGATATTTGCAACAAACAGACCTAAGTGCAAGAAAGTTATTTAACAGCAATAAAACACATAAATACACATATAAACATTATAAGACATAAAAGCAAGTCAATGATATTTGCAACAAACAGACCTAAGTGCAAGAAAGTTATTTAACAGCAATACAAGACATAAATACATATATAAACATTATAAGACATAAAAGCAAGTCAATGATATTTGCAACAAACAGACCTAAGTGCAAGAAAGTTACTTAACAGCAATACAAGACATACATACACACATAAACATTATAAGACATAAAAACAAGTCAAAGATATTTGCAACAAACAGACCTAAGTGCAAGAAAGTTATTTAACAGCAATACAAGACATAAATACACATATAAACATTATAAGACATAAAAACAAGTCAAAGATATTTGCAACAAACAGACCTCAGTGCAAGAAAGTTATTTAACAGCAATAAAACACATAAATACACATATAAACATTATAAGACATAAAAGCAAGTCAATGATATTTGCAACAAACAGACCTCAGTGCAAGAAAGTTACTTACCAGCAATACAAGACATAAATACACATATAAACATTATAAGACATAAAAACAAGTCAATGATATTTGCAACAAACAGACCTAAGTGCAAGAAAGTTACTTACCAGCAATACAAGACATAAATACACATATAAACATTATAAGACATAAAAACAAGTCAATGATATTTGCAACAAACAGACCTCAGTGCAAGAAAGTTACTTACCAGCAATACAAGACATAAATACAGATACAAACTTCATAAGACATAAAAGCAAGTCAATGATATTTGCAACAAACAGACCTCAGTGCAAGAAAGTTACTTACCAGCAATACAAGACATAAATACACATATAAACATTATAGACATAAAAGCAAGTCAAAGATATTTGCAACAAACAGACCTCAGTGCAAGAAAGTTATTTAACAGCAATACAAGACATAAATACACATACAAACTTCATAAGAAATAAAAGCAAGTCAATGATATTTGCAACAAACAGACCTCAGTGCAAGAAAGTTACTTACCAGCAATACAAGACATAAATACACATATAAACATTATAAGATATAAAAAACAAGTCAATGATATTTGCAACAAACAGACCTAAGTGCAAGAAAGTTACTTAACAGCAATACAAGACATAAATACACATATAAACATTATAAGACATAAAAACAAGTCAATGATATTTGCAACAAACAGACCTCAGTGCAAGAAAGTTACTTAACAGCAATACAAGACATAAATACACATATAAACATTATAAGACATAAAAGCAAGTCAAAGATATTTGCAACAAAGAGACCTAAGTGCAAGAAAGTTACTTAACAGCAATAAAACACATAAATACATATATAAACATTATAAGACATAAAAACAAGTCAAAGACATTTGCAACAAACAGACCTCAGTGCAAGAAAGTTACTTAACAGCAATACAAGACATACATACACATACAAACTTCATAAGACATAAAAACAAGTCAATGATATTTGCAACAAACACACCTCAGTGCAAGAAAGTTACTTACCAGCAATACAAGACATACATACACACATAAACATTATAAGACATAAAAACAAGTCAAAGATATTTGCAACAAACAGACCTAAGTGCAAGAAAGTTATTTAACAGCAATACAAGACATAAATACACATACAAACTTCATAAGACATAAAAGCAAGTCAATGATATTTGCAACAAACAGACCTAAGTGCAAGAAAGTTACTTACCAGCAATACAAGACATAAATACACATATAAACATTATAAGACATAAAAACAAGTCAATGATATTTGCAACAAACAGACCTAAGTGCAAGAAAGTTACTTAACAGCAATACAAGACATAAATACACATATAAACATTATAAGACATAAAAACAAGTCAATGATATTTGCAACAAACAGAACTCAGTGCAAGAAAGTTACTTAACAGCAATACAAGACATACATACACACATAAACATTATAAGACATAAAAACAAGTCAAAGATATTTGCAATAAACTGACCTAAGTGCAAGAAAGTTATTTAACAGCAATACAAGACATAAATACACATATAAACATTATAAGACATAAAAACAAGTCAAAGATATTTGCAACAAACAGACCTCAGTGCAAGAAAGTTATTTAACAGCAATAAAACACATAAATACACATATAAACATTATAAGACATAAAAGCAAGTCAATGATATTTGCAACAAACAGACCTAAGTGCAAGAAAGTTATTTAACAGCAATACAAGACATAAATACATATTTAAACATTATAAGACATAAAAGCAAGTCAATGATATTTGCAACAAACAGACCTCAGTGCAAGAAAGTTACTTACCAGCAATACAAGACATACATACACACATAAACATTATAAGACATAAAAACAAGTCAAAGATATTTGCAACAAACAGACCTCAGTGCAAGAAAGTTACTTACCAGCAATACAAGACATAAATACACATACAAACTTCATAAGACATAAAAGCAAGTCAATGATATTTGCAACAAACAGACCTCAGTGCAAGAAAGTTACTTACCAGCAATACAAGACATAAATACACATATAAACATTATAAGACATAAAAACAAGTCAATGATATTTGCAACAAACAGACCTCAGTGCAAGAAAGTTACTTACCAGCAATACAAGACATAAATACACATACAAACTTCATAAGACATAAAAGCAAGTCAATGATATTTGCAACAAACAGACCTCAGTGCAAGAAAGTTACTTACCAGCAATACAAGACATAAATACACATACAAACTTCATAAGACATAAAAGCAATTCAATGATATTTGCAACAAACTGACCTAAGTGCAAGACAGTTATTTAACAGCAATACAAGACATAAATACACATATAAACATTATAAGACATAAAAGCAAGTCAAAGATATTTGCAACAAACAGACCTCAGTGCAAGAAAGTTATTTAACAGCAATACAAGACATAAATACATATATAAACATTATAAGACATAAAAGCAAGTCAATGATATTTGCAACAAACAGACCTAAGTGCAAGAAAGTTACTTAACAGCAATACAAGACATACATACACACATAAACATTATAAGACATAAAAACAAGTCAAAGATATTTGCAACAAACAGACCTAAGTGCAAGAAAGTTATTTAACAGCAATAGAAGACATAAATACACATATAAACATTATAAGACATAAAAACAAGTCAAAGATATTTGCAACAAACAGACCTCAGTGCAAGAAAGTTATTTAACAGCAATAAAACACATAAATACACATATAAACATTATAAGACATAAAAGCAAGTCAATGATATTTGCAACAAACAGACCTCAGTGCAAGAAAGTTACTTACCAGCAATACAAGATATAAATACACATATAAACATTATAAGACATAAAAACAAGTCAATGATATTTGCAACAAACAGACCTCAGTGCAAGAAAGTTACTTACCAGCAATACAAGACATAAATACAGATACAAACTTCATAAGACATAAAAGCAAGTCAATGATATTTGCAACAAACAGACCTCAGTGCAAGAAAGTTACTTACCAGCAATACAAGACATAAATACACATATAAACATTATAAGACATAAAAGCAAGTCAATGATATTTGCAACAAACAGACCTAAGTGCAAGAAAGTTACTTAACAGCAATACAAGACATACATACACACATAAACATTATAAGACATAAAAACAAGTCAAAGATATTTGCAACAAACAGACCTAAGTGCAAGAAAGTTATTTAACAGCAATACAAGACATAAATACACATATAAACATTATAAGACATAAAAACAAGTCAAAGATATTTGCAACAAACAGACCTAAGTGCAAGAAAGTTATTTAACAGCAATAGAAGACATAAATACACATATAAACATTATAAGACATAAAAACAAGTCAAAGATATTTGCAACAAACAGACCTCAGTGCAAGAAAGTTATTTAACAGCAATAAAACACATAAATACACATATAAACATTATAAGACATAAAAGCAAGTCAATGATATTTGCAACAAACAGACCTCAGTGCAAGAAAGTTACTTACCAGCAATACAAGATATAAATACACATATAAACATTATAAGACATAAAAACAAGTCAATGATATTTGCAACAAACAGACCTCAGTGCAAGAAAGTTACTTACCAGCAATACAAGACATAAATACAGATACAAACTTCATAAGACATAAAAGCAAGTCAATGATATTTGCAACAAACAGACCTCAGTGCAAGAAAGTTACTTACCAGCAATACAAGACATAAATACACATATAAACATTATAAGACATAAAAGCAAGTCAATGATATTTGCAACAAACAGACCTAAGTGCAAGAAAGTTACTTAACAGCAATACAAGACATACATACACACATAAACATTATAAGACATAAAAACAAGTCAAAGATATTTGCAACAAACAGACCTAAGTGCAAGAAAGTTATTTAACAGCAATACAAGACATAAATACACATATAAACATTATAAGACATAAAAACAAGTCAAAGATATTTGCAACAAACAGACCTCAGTGCAAGAAAGTTATTTAACAGCAATAAAACACATAAATACACATATAAACATTATAAGACATAAAAGCAAGTCAATGATATTTGCAACAAACAGACCTCAGTGCAAGAAAGTTACTTACCAGCAATACAAGACATAAATACACATATAAACATTATAAGACATAAAAACAAGTCAATGATATTTGCAACAAACAGACCTAAGTGCAAGAAAGTTACTTACCAGCAATACAAGACATAAATACACATATAAACATTATAGACATAAAAGCAAGTCAAAGATATTTGCAACAAACAGACCTCAGTGCAAGAAAGTTATTTAACAGCAATACAAGACATAAATACACATACAAACTTCATAAGAAATAAAAGCAAGTCAATGATATTTGCAACAAACAGACCTCAGTGCAAGAAAGTTACTTACCAGCAATACAAGACATAAATACACATATAAACATTATAAGATATAAAAACAAGTCAATGATATTTGCAACAAACAGACCTAAGTGCAAGAAAGTTACTTAACAGCAATACAAGACATAAATACACATATAAACATTATAAGACATAAAAACAAGTCAATGATATTTGCAACAAACAGACCTCAGTGCAAGAAAGTTACTTAACAGCAATACAAGACATAAATACACATATAAACATTATAAGACATAAAAGCAAGTCAAAGATATTTGCAACAAACAGACCTAAGTGCAAGAAAGTTACTTAACAGCAATAAAACACATAAATACATATATAAACATTATAAGACATAAAAACAAGTCAAAGACATTTGCAACAAACAGACCTCAGTGCAAGAAAGTTACTTAACAGCAATACAAGACATACATACACATACAAACTTCATAAGACATAAAAACAAGTCAATGATATTTGCAACAAACACACCTCAGTGCAAGAAAGTTACTTACCAGCAATACAAGACATAAATACACACATAAACATTATAAGACATAAAAACAAGTCAAAGATATTTGCAACAAACAGACCTAAGTGCAAGAAAGTTATTTAACAGCAATACAAGACATAAATACACATACAAACTTCATAAGACATAAAAGCAAGTCAATGATATTTGCAACAAACAGACCTAAGTGCAAGAAAGTTACTTACCAGCAATACAAGACATAAATACACATATAAACATTATAAGACATAAAAACAAGTCAATGATATTTGCAACAAACAGACCTAAGTGCAAGAAAGTTACTTAACAGCAATACAAGACATAAATACACATATAAACATTATAAGACATAAAAACAAGTCAATGATATTTGCAACACACAGAACTCAGTGCAAGAAAGTTACTTAACAGCAATACAAGACATACATACACACATAAACATTATAAGACATAAAAACAAGTCAAAGATATTTGCAACAAACAGACCTCAGTGCAAGAAAGTTATTTAACAGCAATAAAACACATAAATACACATATAAACATTATAAGACATAAAAGCAAGTCAATGATATTTGCAACAAACAGACCTAAGTGCAAGAAAGTTATTTAACAGCAATACAAGACATAAATACATATATAAACATTATAAGACATAAAAGCAAGTCAATGATATTTGCAACAAACAGACCTAAGTGCAAGAAAGTTACTTAACAGCAATACAAGACATAAATACACATATAAACATTATAAGACATAAAAACAAGTCAAAGATATTTGCAACAAACAGACCTCAGTGCAAGAAAGTTATTTAACAGCAATAAAACACATAAATACACATATAAACATTATAAGACATAAAAGCAAGTCAATGATATTTGCAACAAACAGACCTCAGTGCAAGAAAGTTACTTACCAGCAATACAAGACATAAATACACATATAAACATTATAAGACATAAAAACAAGTCAATGATATTTGCAACAAACAGACCTAACTGCAAGAAAGTTACTTACCAGCAATACAAGACATAAATACACATATAAACATTATAAGACATAAAAACAAGTCAATGATATTTGCAACAAACAGACCTCAGTGCAAGAAAGTTATTTAACAGCAATAAAACACATAAATACACATATAAACATTATAAGACATAAAAACAAGTCAAAGATATTTGCAACAAACAGACCTAAGTGCAAGAAAGTTATTTAACAGCAATACAAGACATAAATACACATATAAACATTATAAGACATAAAAACAAGTCAAAGATATTTGCAACAAACAGACCTCAGTGCAAGAAAGTTATTTAACAGCAATAAAACACATAAATACACATATAAACATTATAAGACATAAAAGCAAGTCAATGATATTTGCAACAAACAGACCTCAGTGCAAGAAAGTTACTTACCAGCAATACAAGACATAAATACACATATAAACATTATAAGACATAAAAACAAGTCAATGATATTTGCAACAAACAGACCTAACTGCAAGAAAGTTACTTACCAGCAATACAAGACATAAATACACATATAAACATTATAAGACATAAAAACAAGTCAATGATATTTGCAACAAACAGACCTCAGTGCAAGAAAGTTACTTACCAGCAATACAAGACATAAATACACATACAAACTTCATAAGACATAAAAGCAAGTCAATGATATTTGCAACAAACAGACCTCAGTGCAAGAAAGTTACTTACCAGCAATACAAGACATAAATACACATATAAACATTATAAGACATAAAAACAAGTCAAAGATATTTGCAACAAACAGACCTCAGTGCAAGAAAGTTACTTACCAGCAATACAAGACATAAATACACATATAAACATTATAAGACATAAAAGCAATTCAATGATATTTGCAACAAACTGACCTAAGTGCAAGAAAGTTACTTAACAGCAATACAAGACATAAATACACATATAAACATTATAAGACATAAAAGCAAGTCAATGATATTTGCAACAAACAGACCTAAGTGCAAGAAAGTTACTTACCAGCAATACAAGACATAAATACACATATAAACATTATAAGATATAAAAACAAGTCAATGATATTTGCAACAAACAGACCTAAGTGCAAGAAAGTTACTTAACAGCAATACAAGACATAAATACACACATAAACATTATAAGATATAAAAACAAGTCAATGATATTTGCAACAAACAGACCTCAGTGCAAGAAAGTTACTTACCAGCAATACAAGACATAAATACACATATAAACATTATAAGATATAAAAACAAGTCAATGATATTTGCAACAAACAGACCTCAGTGCAAGAAAGTTACTTACCAGCAATACAAGACATAAATACACATATAAACATTATAAGACATAAAAGCAAGTCAAAGATATTTGCAACAAACAGACCTAAGTGCAAGAAAGTTACTTAACAGCAATACAAGACATACATACACACATAAACATTATAAGACATAAAAACAAGTCAAAGATATTTGCAATAAACAGACCTCAGTGCAAGAAAGTTATTTAACAGCAATACAAGACATAAATACACATATAAACATTATAAGACATAAAAACAAGTCAAAGATATTTGCAACAAACAGACCTCAGTGCAAGAAAGTTATTTAACAGCAATAAAACACATAAATACACATATAAACATTATAAGACAGAAAAGCAAGTCAATGATATTTGCAACAAACAGACCTCAGTGCAAGAAAGTTACTTACCAGCAATACAAGACATAAATACACATACAAACTTCATAAGACATAAAAGCAAGTCAATGATATTTGCAACAAACAGACCTAAGTGCAAGAAAGTTACTTACCAGCAATACAAGACATAAATACACATATAAACATTATAAGACATAAAAAAAAGTCAATGATATTTGCAACAAACAGACCTAAGTGCAAGAAAGTTACTTACCAGCAATACAAGACATAAATACACATATAAACATTATAAGACATAAAAAAAAGTCAATGATATTTGCAACAAACAGACCTCAGTGCAAGAAAGTTACTTACCAGCAATACAAGACATAAATACACATACAAACTTCATAAGACATAAAAGCAAGTCAATGATATTTGCAACAAACTGACCTAAGTGCAAGAAAGTTATTTAACAGCAATACAAGACATACATACACATACAAACTTCATAAGACATAAAAGCAAGTCAATGATATTTGCAACAAACTGACCTCAGTGCAAGAAAGTTATTTAACAGCAATACAAGACATAAATACATATATAGACATTATAAGACATAAAAGCAAGTCAATGATATTTGCAACAAACACACATACGTGCAAGAAAGTTACTTAACAGCAATACAAGACATACATACACACATAAACATTATAAGACATAAAAACAAGTCAAAGATATTTGCAACAAACAGACCTCAGTGCAAGAAAGTTATTTAACAGCAATAAAACACATAAATACACATATAAACATTATAAGACATAAAAGCAAGTCAATGATATTTGCAACAAACAGACCTCAGTGCAAGAAAGTTACTTACCAGCAATACAAGACATAAATACACATATAAACATTATAAGACATAAAAACAAGTCAATGATATTTGCAACAAACAGACCTCAGTGCAAGAAAGTTACTTACCAGCAATACAAGACATAAATACACATACAAACTTCATCAGACATAAAAACAAGTCAATGATATTTGCAACAAACAGACCTCAGTGCAAGAAAGTTACTTACCAGCAATACAAGACATAAATACACATATAAACATTATAAGACATAAAAGCAAGTCAAAGATATTTGCAACAAACAGACCTCAGTGCAAGAAAGTTATTTAACAGCAATACAAGACATAAATACACATACAAACTTCATAAGACATAAAAGCAAGTCAATGATATTTGCAACAAACAGACCTCAGTGCAAGAAAGTTACTTACCAGCAATACAAGACATAAATACACATATAAACATTATAAGATATAAAAACAAGTCAATGATATTTGCAACAAACAGACCTAAGTGCAAGAAAGTTACTTAACAGCAATACAAGACATAAATACACATATAAACATTATAAGACATAAAAGCAAGTCAAAGATATTTGCAACAAACAGACCTAAGTGCAAGAAAGTTACTTAACAGCAATAAAACACATAAATACATATATAAACATTATAAGACATAAAAACAAGTCAAAGACATTTGCAACAAACAGACCTCAGTGCAAGAAAGTTACTTAACAGCAATACAAGACATACATACACATACAAACTTCATAAGACTTAAAAACAAGTCAATGATATTTGCAACAAACACACCTCAGTGCAAGAAAGTTACTTACCAGCAATACAAGACATAAATACACATATAATCATTATAAGACATAAAAACAAGTGAAAGATATTTGCAACACACAGAACTCAGTGCAAGAAAGTTACTTAACAGCAATACAAGACATAAATACACATATAAACATTATAAGACATAAAAACAAGTCAAAGATATTTGCAACAAACAGACCTCAGTGCAAGAAAGTTATTTAACAGCAATGAAACACATAAATACACATATAAACATTATAAGACATAAAAGCAAGTCAATGATATTTGCAACAAACACACCTAAGTGCAAGAAAGTTACTTAACAGCAATACAAGACATAAATACACACATAAACATTATAAGACATAAAAACAAGTCAAAGATATTTGCAACAAACAGACCTAAGTGCAAGAAAGTTACTTAACAGCAATAAAACACATAAATACACATATAAACATTATAAGACATAAAAACAAGTCAAAGACATTTGCAACAAACAGACCTCAGTGCAAGAAAGTTACTTAACAGCAATACAAGACATACATACACATACAAACTTCATAAGACATAAAAACAAGTCAAAGATATTTGCAACAAACAGACCTCAGTGCAAGAAAGTTACTTAACAGCAATACAAGACATAAATACACACATAAACATTATAAGACATAAAAACAAGTCAAAGATATTTGCAACAAACAGACCTAAGTGCAAGAAAGTTACTTAACAGCAATACAAGACATAAATACACATATAAACATTATAAGACATAAAAACAAGTCAAAGATATTTGCAACAAACAGACCTCAGTGCAAGAAAGTTACTTAACAGCAATACAAGACATAAATACACACATAAACATTATAAGACATAAAAACAAGTCAAAGATATTTGCAACAAACAGACCTAAGTGCAAGAAAGTTACTTAACAGCAATACAAGACATAAATACACATATAAACATTATAAGACAAAAAACAAGTCAAAGATATTTGCAACAAACAGACCTAAGTGCAAGAAAGTTACTTAACAGCAATAGAAGACATAAATACACACATAAACATTATAAGACATAAAAACAAGTCAAAGATATTTGCAACAAACAGACCTAAGTGCAAGAAAGTTACTTAACAGCAATAAAACACATAAATACATATATAAACATTATAAGACATAAAAACAAGTCAAAGACATTTGCAACAAACAGACCTCAGTGCAAGAAAGTTACTTAACAGCAATACAAGACATACATACACATACAAACTTCATAAGACATAAAAACAAGTCAATGATATTTGCAACAAACAGACCTAAGTGCAAGAAAGTTATTTAACAGCAATACAAGACATAAATACACATACAAACTTCATAAGACATAAAAACAAGTCAAAGACATTTGCAACAAACAGACCTCAGTGCAAGAAAGTTACCTAACAGCAATACAAGACATACATACACATACAAACTTCATAAGACATAAAAACAAGTCAATGATATTTGCAACAAACACACCTCAGTGCAAGAAAGTTACTTACCAGCAATACAAGACATAAATACACATATAATCATTATAAGACATAAAAACAAGTGAAAGATATTTGCAACACACAGAACTCAGTGCAAGAAAGTTACTTAACAGCAATACAAGACATAAATACACATATAAACATTATAAGACATAAAAACAAGTCAAAGATATTTGCAACAAACAGACCTCAGTGCAAGAAAGTAATTTAACAGCAATGAAACACATAAATACACATATAAACATTATAAGACATAAAAGCAAGTCAATGATATTTGCAACAAACAGACCTAAGTGCAAGAAAGTTACTTAACAGCAATACAAGACATAAATACACACATAAACATTATAAGACATAAAAACAAGTCAAAGATATTTGCAACAAACAGACCTAAGTGCAAGAAAGTTACTTAACAGCAATACAAGACATAAATACACATATAAACATTATAAGACATAAAAACAAGTCAAAGACATTTGCAACAAACAGACCTCAGTGCAAGAAAGTTACTTAACAGCAATACAAGACATACATACACATACAAACTTCATAAGACATAAAAACAAGTGAAAGATATTTGCAACAAACAGACCTCAGTGCAAGAAAGTTACTTAACAGCAATACAAGACATAAATACACACATAAACATTATAAGACATAAAAACAAGTCAAAGATATTTGCAACAAACAGACCTCAGTGCAAGAAAGTTACTTAACAGCAATACAAGACATAAATACACACATAAACATTATAAGACATAAAAACAAGTCAAAGATATTTGCAACAAACAGACCTAAGTGCAAGAAAGTTACTTAACAGCAATACAAGACATAAATACACATATAAACATTATAAGACATAAAACAAGTCAAAGATATTTGCAACAAACAGACCTAAGTGCAAGAAAGTTACTTAACAGCAATAAAACACATAAATACATATATAAACATTATAAGACATAAAAACAAGTCAAAGACATTTGCAACAAACAGACCTCAGTGCAAGAAAGTTACTTAACAGCAATACAAGACATACATACACATACAAACTTCATAAGACATAAAAACAAGTCAATGATATTTGCAACAAACAGACCTAAGTGCAAGAAAGTTATTTAACAGCAATACAAGACATAAATACACATACAAACTTCATAAGACATAAAAGCAAGTCAATGATATTTGCAACAAACAGACCTCAGTGCAAGAAAGTTACTTACCAGCAATACAAGACATAAATACACATATAAACATTATAAGACATAAAAACAAGTCAAAGATATTTGCAACAAACAGACCTCACTGCAAGAAAGTTACTTACCAGCAATACAAGACATAAATACACATATAAACATTATAAGATATAAAAACAAGTCAATGATATTTGCAACAAACAGACCTCAGTGCAAGAAAGTTACTTACCAGCAATACAAGACATAAATACACATATAAACATTATAAGACATAAAAACAAGTCAATGATATTTGCAACAAACAGACCTAAGTGCAAGAAAGTTACTTAACAGCAATACAAGACATAAATACACATACAAACTTCATAAGACATAAAAGCAATTCAAAGATATTTGCAACAAACAGACCTAAGTGCAAGAAAGTTACTTAACAGCAATACAGGACATAAATACACATATAAACATTATAAGACATAAAAACAAGTCAAAGATATTTGCAATAAACTGACCTAAGAGCAAGAAAGTTATTTAACAGCAATACAAGACATAAATACACATATAAACATTATAAGACATAAAAAAAAGTCAAAGATATTTGCAATAAACGGACCTAAGTGCAAGAAAGTTACTTAACAGCAATACAAGACATAAATACACATACAAACTTCATAAGACATAAAAGCAAGTCAAAGATATTTGCAACAAACAGACCTAAGTGCAAGAAAGTTACTTAACAGCAATACAGGACATAAATACACATATAAACATTATAAGACATAAAAACAAGTCAATGATATTTGCAACAAACAGACCTAAGTGCAAGAAAGTTACTTAACAGCAATACAAGACATAAATACACATATAAACATTATAAGACATAAAACAAGTCAAAGATATTTGCAACAAACAGACCTAAGTGCAAGAAAGTTACTTAACAGCAATAGAAGACATAAATACACACATAAACATTATAAGACATAAAAACAAGTCAAAGATATTTGCAACAAACAGACCTCAGTGCAAGAAAGTTACTTAACAGCAATAAAACACATAAATACATATATAAACATTATAAGACATAAAAACAAGTCAAAGACATTTGCAACAAACAGACCTCAGTGCAAGAAAGTTACTTAACAGCAATACAAGACATACATACACATACAAACTTCATAAGACATAAAAACAAGTCAATGATATTTGCAACAAACAGACCTAAGTGCAAGAAAGTTATTTAACAGCAATACAAGACATAAATACACATACAAACTTCATAAGACATAAAAGCAAGTCAATGATATTTGCAACAAACAGACCTAAGTGCAAGAAAGTTACTTACCAGCAATACAAGACATAAATACACATATAAACATTATAAGACATAAAAACAAGTCAATGATATTTGCAACAAACAGACCTAAGTGCAAGAAAGTTACTTAACAGCAATACAAGACATAAATACACATACAAACTTCATAAGACATAAAAGCAAGTCAAAGATATTTGCAACAAACAGACCTAAGTGCAAGAAAGTTACTTAACAGCAATACAGGACATAAATACACATATAAACATTATAAGACATAAAAACAAGTCAAAGATATTTGCAATAAACTGACCTAAGAGCAAGAAAGTTATTTAACAGCAATACAAGACATACATACACATATAAACATTACAAGACATAAAAACAAGTCAAAGATATTTGCAACAAACAGACCTAAGTGCAAGAAAGTTACTTAACAGCAATAAAACACATAAATACATATATAAACATTATAAGACATAAAAACAAGTCAAAGACATTTGCAACAAACAGACCTCAGTGCAAGAAAGTTACCTAACAGCAATACAAGACATACATACACATACAAACTTCATAAGACATAAAAACAAGTCAATGATATTTGCAACAAACACACCTCAGTGCAAGAAAGTTACTTACCAGCAATACAAGACATAAATACACATATAATCATTATAAGACATAAAAACAAGTGAAAGATATTTGCAACACACAGAACTCAGTGCAAGAAAGTTACTTAACAGCAATACAAGACATAAATACACATATAAACATTATAAGACATAAAAACAAGTCAAAGATATTTGCAACAAACAGACCTCAGTGCAAGAAAGTTATTTAACAGCAATGAAACACATAAATACACATATAAACATTATAAGACATAAAAGCAAGTCAATGATATTTGCAACAAACAGACCTAAGTGCAAGAAAGTTACTTAACAGCAATACAAGACATAAATACACACATAAACATTATAAGACATAAAAACAAGTCAAAGATATTTGCAACAAACAGACCTAAGTGCAAGAAAGTTACTTAACAGCAATACAAGACATAAATACACATATAAACATTATAAGACATAAAAACAAGTCAAAGACATTTGCAACAAACAGACCTCAGTGCAAGAAAGTTACTTAACAGCAATACAAGACATACATACACATACAAACTTCATAAGACATAAAAACAAGTGAAAGATATTTGCAACAAACAGACCTCAGTGCAAGAAAGTTACTTAACAGCAATACAAGACATAAATACACACATAAACATTATAAGACATAAAAACAAGTCAAAGATATTTGCAACAAACAGACCTCAGTGCAAGAAAGTTACTTAACAGCAATACAAGACATAAATACACATACAAACTTCATAAGACATAAAAGCAAGTCAAAGATATTTGCAACAAACAGACCTAAGTGCAAGAAAGTTACTTAACAGCAATACAGGACATAAATACACATATAAACATTATAAGACATAAAAACAAGTCAAAGATATTTGCAATAAACTGACCTAAGAGCAAGAAAGATATTTAACAGCAATACAAGACATACATACACATATAAATATTACAAGACATAAAAACAAGTCAAAGATATTTGCAACAAACAGACCTAAGTGCAAGAAAGTTACTTAACAGCAATAAAACACATAAATACATATATAAACATTATAAGACATAAAAACAAGTCAAAGACATTTGCAACAAACAGACCTCAGTGCAAGAAAGTTACCTAACAGCAATACAAGACATACATACACATACAAACTTCATAAGACATAAAAACATGTCAATGATATTTGCAACAAACACACCTCAGTGCAAGAAAGTTACTTACCAGCAATACAAGACATAAATACACATATAATCATTATAAGACATAAAAACAAGTGAAAGATATTTGCAACACACAGAACTCAGTGCAAGAAAGTTACTTAACAGCAATACAAGACATAAATACACATATAAACATTATAAGACATAAAAACAAGTCAAAGATATTTGCAACAAACAGACCTCAGTGCAAGAAAGTTATTTAACAGCAATGAAACACATAAATACACATATAAACATTATAAGACATAAAAGCAAGTCAATGATATTTGCAACAAACAGACCTAAGTGCAAGAAAGTTACTTAACAGCAATACAAGACATAAATACACACATAAACATTATAAGACATAAAAACAAGTCAAAGATATTTGCAACAAACAGACCTAAGTGCAAGAAAGTTACTTAACAGCAATACAAGACATAAATACACATATAAACATTATAAGACATAAAAACAAGTCAAAGACATTTGCAACAAACAGACCTCAGTGCAAGAAAGTTACTTAACAGCAATACAAGACATACATACACATACAAACTTCATAAGACATAAAAACAAGTGAAAGATATTTGCAACAAACAGACCTCAGTGCAAGAAAGTTACTTAACAGCAATACAAGACATAAATACACACATAAACATTATAAGACATAAAAACAAGTCAAAGATATTTGCAACAAACAGACCTCAGTGCAAGAAAGTTACTTAACAGCAATACAAGACATAAATACACACATAAACATTATAAGACATAAAAACAAGTCAAAGATATTTGCAACAAACAGACCTAAGTGCAAGAAAGTTACTTAACAGCAATACAAGACATAAATACACATATAAACATTATAAGACATAAAACAAGTCAAAGATATTTGCAACAAACAGACCTAAGTGCAAGAAAGTTACTTAACAGCAATAGAAGACATAAATACACACATAAACATTATAAGACATAAAAACAAGTCAAAGATATTTGCAACAAACAGACCTCAGTGCAAGAAAGTTACTTAACAGCAATAAAACACATAAATACATATATAAACATTATAAGACATAAAAACAAGTCAAAGACATTTGCAACAAACAGACCTCAGTGCAAGAAAGTTACTTAACAGCAATACAAGACATACATACACATACAAACTTCGTAAGACATAAAAACAAGTCAATGATATTTGCAACAAACAGACCTAAGTGCAAGAAAGTTATTTAACAGCAATACAAGACATAAATACACATACAAACTTCATAAGACATAAAAGCAAGTCAATGATATTTGCAACAAACAGACCTCAGTGCAAGAAAGTTACTTACCAGCAATACAAGACATAAATACACATATAATCATTATAAGACATAAAAACAAGTCAAAGATATTTGCAACAAACAGACCTCACTGCAAGAAAGTTACTTACCAGCAATACAAGACATAAATACACATATAAACATTATAAGATATAAAAACAAGTCAATGATATTTGCAACAAACAGACCTCAGTGCAAGAAAGTTACTTACCAGCAATACAAGACATAAATACACATATAAACATTATAAGACATAAAAACAAGTCAATGATATTTGCAACAAACAGACCTAAGTGCAAGAAAGTTACTTAACAGCAATACAAGACATAAATACACATACAAACTTCATAAGACATAAAAGCAATTCAAAGATATTTGCAACAAACAGACCTAAGTGCAAGAAAGTTACTTAACAGCAATACAGGACATAAATACACATATAAACATTATAAGACATAAAAACAAGTCAAAGATATTTGCAATAAACTGACCTAAGAGCAAGAAAGTTATTTAACAGCAATAAAACACATAAATACACATATAAACATTATAAGACATAAAAAAAAGTCAAAGATATTTGCAATAAACGGACCTAAGTGCAAGAAAGTTACTTAACAGCAATACAAGACATAAATACACATACAAACTTCATAAGACATAAAAGCAAGTCAAAGATATTTGCAACAAACAGACCTAAGTGCAAGAAAGTTACTTAACAGCAATACAGGACATAAATACACATATAAACATTATAAGACATAAAAACAAGTCAATGATATTTGCAACAAACAGACCTAAGTGCAAGAAAGTTACTTAACAGCAATACAAGACATAAATACACATATAAACATTATAAGACATAAAACAAGTCAAAGATATTTGCAACAAACAGACCTAAGTGCAAGAAAGTTACTTAACAGCAATAGAAGACATAAATACACACATAAACATTATAAGACATAAAAACAAGTCAAAGACATTTGCAACAAACAGACCTCAGTGCAAGAAAGTTACTTAACAGCAATACAAGACATACATACACATACAAACTTCATAAGACATAAAAACAAGTCAATGATATTTGCAACAAACAGACCTAAGTGCAAGAAAGTTATTTAACAGCAATACAAGACATAAATACACATATAAACATTATAAGACATAAAAACAAGTCAAAGATATTTGCAATGAACAGACCTCGGTGTAAGAAAGTTACTTACCAGCAATACAAGACATATAAACATTACAAGACATAAAAACAAGTCAAAGATATTTGCAACAAACAAACCTCACTGCAAGAAAGTTACTTACCAGCAATACAAGACATAAATACACATATAAACATTATAAGATATAAAAACAAGTCAATGATATTTGCAACAAACAGACCTCAGTGCAAGAAAGTTACTTACCAGCAATACAAGACATAAATACACATATAAACATTATAAGACATAAAAACAAGTCAATGATATTTGCAACAAACAGACCTAAGTGCAAGAAAGTTACTTAACAGCAATACAGGACATAAATACACATATAAACATTATAAGACATAAAAACAAGTCAAAGATATTTGCAATAAACTGACCTAAGTGCAAGAAAGTTACTTAACAGCAATACAGGACATAAATACACATATAAACATTATAAGACATAAAAACAAGTCAAAGATATTTGCAATAAACTGACCTAAGAGCAAGAAAGTTATTTAACAGCAATACAAGACATAAATACACATATAAACATTATAAGACATAAAAAAAAGTCAAAGATATTTGCAATAAACGGACCTAAGTGCAAGAAAGTTACTTAACAGCAATACAAGACATAAATACACATACAAACTTCATAAGACATAAAAGCAAGTCAAAGATATTTGCAACAAACAGACCTAAGTGCAAGAAAGTTACTTAACAGCAATACAGGACATAAATACACATATAAACATTATAAGACATAAAAACAAGTCAAAGATATTTGCAACAAACAGACCTCAGTGCAAGAAAGTTACTTAAAAGCAATACAAGACATAAATACACACATAAACATTATAAGACATAAAAACAAGTCAAAGATATTTGCAACAAACAGACCTCAGTGCAAGAAAGTTACTTAAAAGCAATACAAGACATAAATACACATACAAACTTCATAAGACATAAAAACAAGTCAATGATATTTGCAACAAACAGACCTAAGTGCAAGAAAGTTACTTAACAGCAATACAAGACATAAATACACATACAAACTTCATAAGACATAAAAGCAAGTCAAAGATATTTGCAACAAACAGACCTAAGTGCAAGAAAGTTACTTAACAGCAATACAGGACATAAATACACATATAAACATTATAAGACATAAAAACAAGTCAAAGATATTTGCAATAAACTGACCTAAGAGCAAGAAAGTTATTTAACAGCAATACAAGACATAAATACACATATAAACATTACAAGACATAAAAACAAGTCAAAGATATTTGCAACAAACAGACCTAAGTGCAAGAAAGTTACTTAACAGCAATAAAACACATAAATACATATATAAAAATTATAAGACATAAAAACAAGTCAAAGACATTTGCAACAAACAGAACTCAGTGCAAGAAAGTTACCTAACAGCAATACAAGACATACATACACATACAAACTTCATAAGACATAAAAACAAGTCAATGATATTTGCAACAAACACACCTCAGTGCAAGAAAGTTACTTACCAGCAATACAAGACATAAATACACATATAATCATTATAAGACATAAAAACAAGTGAAAGATATTTGCAACACACAGAACTCAGTGCAAGAAAGTTACTTAACAGCAATACAAGACATAAATACACATATAAACATTATAAGACATAAAAACAAGTCAAAGATATTTGCAACAAACAGACCTCAGTGCAAGAAAGTTATTTAACAGCAATGAAACACATAAATACACATATAAACATTATAAGACATAAAAGCAAGTCAATGATATTTGCAACAAACAGACCTAAGTGCAAGAAAGTTACTTAACAGCAATACAAGACATAAATACACACATAAACATTATAAGACATAAAAACAAGTCAAAGATATTTGCAACAAACAGACCTAAGTGAGAGAAAGTTACTTAACAGCAATACAAGACATAAATACACATATAAACATTATAAGACATAAAAACAAGTCAAAGACATTTGCAACAAACAGACCTCAGTGCAAGAAAGTTACTTAACAGCAATACAAGACATACATACACATACAAACTTCATAAGACATAAAAACAAGTGAAAGATATTTGCAACAAACAGACCTCAGTGCAAGAAAGTTACTTAACAGCAATACAAGACATAAATACACACATAAACATTATAAGACATAAAAACAAGTCAAAGATATTTGCAACAAACAGACCTAAGTGCAAGAAAGTTACTTAACAGAAATACAAGACATAAATACACATATAAACATTATAAGACATAAAAACAAGTCAAAGACATTTGCAACAAACAGACCTCAGTACAAGAAAGTTACTTAACAGCAATACAAGACATACATACACATACAAACTTCATAAGACATAAAAACAAGTGAAAGATATTTGAAACAAACAGACCTCAGTGCAAGAAAGTTACTTAACAGCAATACAAGACATAAATACACACATAAACATTATAAGACATAAAAACAAGTCAAAGATATTTGCAACAAACAGACCTAAGTGCAAGAAAGTTACTTAACAGCAATACAAGACATAAATACACATATAAACATTATAAGACATAAAACAAGTCAAAGATATTTGCAACAAACAGACCTAAGTGCAAGAAAGTTACTTAACAGCAATAAAACACATAAATACATATATAAACATTATAAGACATAAAAACAAGTCAAAGACATTTGCAACAAACAGACCTCAGTGCAAGAAAGTTACTTAACAGCAATACAAGACATACATACACATACAAACTTCATAAGACATAAAAACAAGTCAATGATATTTGCAACAAACAGACCTAAGTGCAAGAAAGTTATTTAACAGCAATACAAGACATAAATACACATACAAACTTCATAAGACATAAAAGCAAGTCAATGATATTTGCAACAAACAGACCTCAGTGCAAGAAAGTTACTTACCAGCAATACAAGACATAAATACACATATAAACATTATAAGACATAAAAACAAGTCAAAGATATTTGCAACAAACAGACCTCACTGCAAGAAAGTTACTTACCAGCAATACAAGACATAAATACACATATAAACATTATAAGATATAAAAACAAGTCAATGATATTTGCAACAAACAGACCTCAGTGCAAGAAAGTTACTTACCAGCAATACAAGACATAAATACACATATAAACATTATAAGACATAAAAACAAGTCAATGATATTTGCAACAAACAGACCTAAGTGCAAGAAAGTTACTTAACAGCAATACAAGACATAAATACACATACAAACTTCATAAGACATAAAAGCAATTCAAAGATATTTGCAACAAACAGACCTAAGTGCAAGAAAGTTACTTAACAGCAATACAGGACATAAATACACATATAAACATTATAAGACATAAAGACAAGTCAAAGATATTTGCAATAAACTGACCTAAGAGCAAGAAAGTTATTTAACAGCAATACAAGACATAAATACACATATAAACATTATAAGACATAAAAAAAAGTCAAAGATATTTGCAATAAACGGACCTAAGTGCAAGAAAGTTACTTAACAGCAATACAAGACATAAATACACATACAAACTTCATAAGACATAAAAGCAAGTCAAAGATATTTGCAACAAACAGACCTAAGTGCAAGAAAGTTACTTAACAGCAATACAGGACATAAATACACATATAAACATTATAAGACATAAAAACAAGTCAATGATATTTGCAACAAACAGACCTAAGTGCAAGAAAGTTACTTAACAGCAATACAAGACATAAATACACATATAAACATTATAAGACATAAAACAAGTCAAAGATATTTGCAACAAACAGACCTAAGTGCAAGAAAGTTACTTAACAGCAATAGAAGACATAAATACACACATAAACATTATAAGACATAAAAACAAGTCAAAGATATTTGCAACAAACAGACCTCAGTGCAAGAAAGTTACTTAACAGCAATAAAACACATAAATACATATATAAACATTATAAGACATAAAAACAAGTCAAAGACATTTGCAACAAACAGACCTCAGTGCAAGAAAGTTACTTAACAGCAATACAAGACATACATACACATACAAACTTCATAAGACATAAAAACAAGTCAATGATATTTGCAACAAACAGACCTAAGTGCAAGAAAGTTATTTAACAGCAATACAAGACATAAATACACATACAAACTTCATAAGACATAAAAGCAAGTCAATGATATTTGCAACAAACAGACCTCAGTGCAAGAAAGTTACTTACCAGCAATACAAGACATAAATACACATATAAACATTATAAGACATAAAAACAAGTCAAAGATATTTGCAACAAACAGACCTCACTGCAAGAAAGTTACTTACCAGCAATACAAGACATAAATACACATATAAACATTATAAGATATAAAAACAAGTCAATGATATTTGCAACAAACAGACCTCAGTGCAAGAAAGTTACTTACCAGCAATACAAGACATAAATACACATATAAACATTATAAGACATAAAAACAAGTCAATGATATTTGCAACAAACAGACCTAAGTGCAAGAAAGTTACTTAACAGCAATACAAGACATAAATACACATACAAACTTCATAAGACATAAAAGCAATTCAAAGATATTTGCAACAAACAGACCTAAGTGCAAGAAAGTTACTTAACAGCAATACAGGACATAAATACACATATAAACATTATAAGACATAAAAACAAGTCAAAGATATTTGCAATAAACTGACCTAAGAGCAAGAAAGTTATTTAACAGCAATACAAGACATAAATACACATATAAACATTATAAGACATAAAAAAAAGTCAAAGATATTTGCAATAAACGGAACTAAGTGCAAGAAAGTTACTTAACAGCAATACAAGACATAAATACACATACAAACTTCATAAGACATAAAAGCAAGTCAAAGATATTTGCAACAAACAGACCTAAGTGCAAGAAAGTTACTTAACAGCAATACAGGACATAAATACACATATAAACATTATAAGACATAAAAACAAGTCAAAGATATTTGCAACAAACAGACCTCAGTGCAAGAAAGTTACTTAAAAGCAATACAAGACATAAATACACACATAAACATTATAAGACATAAAAACAAGTCAAAGATATTTGCAACAAACAGACCTCAGTGCAAGAAAGTTACTTAAAAGCAATACAAGACATAAATACACATACAAACTTCATAAGACATAAAAACAAGTCAATGATATTTGCAACAAACAGACCTCAGTGCAAGAAAGTTACTTAACAGCAATACAAGACATAAATACACATACAAACTTCATAAGACATAAAAGCAAGTCAAAGATATTTGCAACAAACAGACCTAAGTGCAAGAAAGTTACTTAACAGCAATACAGGACATAAATACACATATAAACATTATAAGACATAAAAACAAGTCAAAGATATTTGCAATAAACTGACCTAAGAGCAAGAAAGTTATTTAACAGCAATACAAGACATAAATACACATATAAACATTACAAGACATAAAAACAAGTCAAAGATATTTGCAACAAACAGACCTAAGTGCAAGAAAGTTACTTAACAGCAATAAAACACATAAATACATATATAAAAATTATAAGACATAAAAACAAGTCAAAGACATTTGCAACAAACAGACCTCAGTGCAAGAAAGTTACCTAACAGCAATACAAGACATACATACACATACAAACTTCATAAGACATAAAAACAAGTCAATGATATTTGCAACAAACACACCTCAGTGCAAGAAAGTTACTTGCCAGCAATACAAGACATAAATACACATATAATCATTATAAGACATAAAAACAAGTGAAAGATATTTGCAACACACAGAACTCAGTGCAAGAAAGTTACTTAACAGCAATACAAGACATAAATACACATATAAACATTATAAGACATAAAAACAAGTCAAAGATATTTGCAACAAACAGACCTCAGTGCAAGAAAGTTATTTAACAGCAATGAAACACATAAATACACATATAAACATTATAAGACATAAAAGCAAGTCAATGATATTTGCAACAAACAGACCTAAGTGCAAGAAAGTTACTTAACAGCAATACAAGACATAAATACACACATAAACATTATAAGACATAAAAACAAGTCAAAGATATTTGCAACAAACAGACCTAAGTGAGAGAAAGTTACTTAACAGCAATACAAGACATAAATACACATATAAACATTATAAGACATAAAAACAAGTCAAAGATATTTGCAACAAACAGACCTCAGTGCAAGAAAGTTACTTAACAGCAATACAAGACATAAATACACATATAAACATTATAAGACATAAAAACAAGTCAAAGATATTTGCAACAAACAGACCTAAGTGAGAGAAAGTTACTTAACAGCAATACAAGACATAAATACACATATAAACATTATAAGACATAAAAACAAGTCAAAGACATTTGCAACAAACAGACCTCAGTGCAAGAAAGTTACTTAACAGCAATACAAGACATACATACACATACAAACTTCATAAGACATAAAAACAAGTGAAAGATATTTGCAACAAACAGACCTCAGTGCAAGAAAGTTACTTAACAGCAATACAAGACATAAATACACACATAAACATTATAAGACATAAAAACAAGTCAAAGATATTTGCAACAAACAGACCTAAGTGCAAGAAAGTTACTTAACAGAAATACAAGACATAAATACACATATAAACATTATAAGACATAAAAACAAGTCAAAGACATTTGCAACAAACAGACCTCAGTACAAGAAAGTTACTTAACAGCAATACAAGACATACATACACATACAAACTTCATAAGACATAAAAACAAGTGAAAGATATTTGAAACAAACAGACCTCAGTGCAAGAAAGTTACTTAACAGCAATACAAGACATAAATACACACATAAACATTATAAGACATAAAAACAAGTCAAAGATATTTGCAACAAACAGACCTAAGTGCAAGAAAGTTACTTAACAGCAATACAAGACATAAATACACATATAAACATTATAAGACATAAAACAAGTCAAAGATATTTGCAACAAACAGACCTAAGTGCAAGAAAGTTACTTAACAGCAATAAAACACATAAATACATATATAAACATTATAAGACATAAAAACAAGTCAAAGACATTTGCAACAAACAGACCTCAGTGCAAGAAAGTTACTTAACAGCAATACAAGACATACATACACATACAAACTTCATAAGACATAAAAACAAGTCAATGATATTTGCAACAAACAGACCTAAGTGCAAGAAAGTTATTTAACAGCAATACAAGACATAAATACACATACAAACTTCATAAGACATAAAAGCAAGTCAATGATATTTGCAACAAACAGACCTCAGTGCAAGAAAGTTACTTACCAGCAATACAAGACATAAATACACATATAATCATTATAAGACATAAAAACAAGTGAAAGATATTTGCAACACACAGAACTCAGTGCAAGAAAGTTACTTAACAGCAATACAAGACATAAATACACATATAAACATTATAAGACATAAAAACAAGTCAAAGATATTTGCAACAAACAGACCTCAGTGCAAGAAAGTTATTTAACAGCAATGAAACACATAAATACACATATAAACATTATAAGACATAAAAGCAAGTCAATGATATTTGCAACAAACAGACCTAAGTGCAAGAAAGTTACTTAACAGCAATACAAGACATAAATACACACATAAACATTATAAGACATAAAAACAAGTCAAAGATATTTGCAACAAACAGACCTCAGTGAGAGAAAGTTACTTAACAGCAATACAAGACATAAATACACATATAAACATTATAAGACATAAAAACAAGTCAAAGACATTTGCAACAAACAGACCTCAGTGCAAGAAAGTTACTTAACAGCAATACAAGACATACATACACATACAAACTTCATAAGACATAAAAACAAGTGAAAGATATTTGCAACAAACAGACCTCAGTGCAAGAAAGTTACTTAACAGCAATACAAGACATAAATACACATACAAACTTCATAAGACATAAAAACAAGTGAAAGATATTTGAAACAAACAGACCTCAGTGCAAGAAAGTTACTTAACAGCAATACAAGACATAAATACACACATAAACATTATAAGACATAAAAACAAGTCAAAGATATTTGCAACAAACAGACCTCAGTGCAAGAAAGTTACTTAACAGCAATACAAGACATACATACACATACAAACTTCATAAGACATAAAAACAAGTGAAAGATATTTGAAACAAACAGACCTCAGTGCAAGAAAGTTACTTAACAGCAATACAAGACATAAATACACACATAAACATTATAAGACAT
The DNA here is from genome assembly GCF_051167445.1 of Perissodus microlepis. Lineage (NCBI taxonomy): Eukaryota > Metazoa > Chordata > Actinopteri > Cichliformes > Cichlidae > Perissodus > Perissodus microlepis. The sequence goes on from NC_140466.1 coordinate 35,331,121, forward strand.
AAAAACAAGTCAAAGATATTTGCAACAAACAGACCTAAGTGCAAGAAAGTTACTTAACAGCAATACAAGACATAAATACACATATAAACATTATAAGACATAAAACAAGTCAAAGATATTTGCAACAAACAGACCTAAGTGCAAGAAAGTTACTTAACAGCAATAAAACACATAAATACATATATAAACATTATAAGACATAAAAACAAGTCAAAGACATTTGCAACAAACAGACCTCAGTGCAAGAAAGTTACTTAACAGCAATACAAGACATACATACACATACAAACTTCATAAGACATAAAAACAAGTCAATGATATTTGCAACAAACAGACCTAAGTGAGAGAAAGTTATTTAACAGCAATACAAGACATAAATACACATACAAACTTCATAAGACATAAAAGCAAGTCAAAGATATTTGCAACAAACAGACCTCACTGCAAGAAAGTTACTTACCAGCAATACAAGACATAAATACACATATAAACATTATAAGATATAAAAACAAGTCAATGATATTTGCAACAAACAGACCTAAGTGCAAGAAAGTTACTTAACAGCAATACAAGACATAAATACACATACAAACTTCATAAGACATAAAAGCAAGTCAAAGATATTTGCAACAAACAGACCTAAGTGCAAGAAAGTTACTTAACAGCAATACAGGACATAAATACACATATAAACATTATAAGACATAAAAACAAGTCAAAGATATTTGCAATAAACTGACCTAAGAGCAAGAAAGTTATTTAACAGCAATACAAGACATAAATACACATATAAACATTATAAGACATAAAAAAAAGTCAAAGATATTTGCAACAAACAGACCTCAGTGCAAGAAAGTTACTTAAAAGCAATACAAGACATAAATACACACATAAACATTATAAGACATAAAAACAAGTCAAAGATATTTGCAACAAACAGACCTCAGTGCAAGAAAGTTACTTAAAAGCAATACAAGACATAAATACACATATAAACATTATAAGACATAAAAACAAGTGAAAGATATTTGCAACAAACAGACCTCAGTGCAAGAAAGTTACTTACCAGCAATACAAGACATAAATACACATACAAACTTCATAAGACATAAAAACAAGTCAATGATATTTGCAACAAACAGACCTAAGTGCAAGAAAGTTATTTAACAGCAATACAAGACATAAATACACATATAAACATTATAAGACATAAAAACAAGTCAAAGATATTTGCAACAAACAGACCTCAGTGCAAGAAAGTTACTTAACAGCAATACAAGACATACATACACATACAAACTTCATAAGACATAAAAACAAGTGAAAGATATTTGAAACAAACAGACCTCAGTGCAAGAAAGTTACTTAACAGCAATACAAGACATAAATACACACATAAACATTATAAGACATAAAAACAAGTCAAAGATATTTGCAACAAACAGACCTAAGTGCAAGAAAGTTACTTAACAGCAATACAAGACATAAATACACATATAAACATTATAAGACATAAAACAAGTCAAAGATATTTGCAACAAACAGACCTAAGTGCAAGAAAGTTACTTAACAGCAATAAAACACATAAATACATATATAAACATTATAAGACATAAAAACAAGTCAAAGACATTTGCAACAAACAGACCTCAGTGCAAGAAAGTTACTTAACAGCAATACAAGACATACATACACATACAAACTTCATAAGACATAAAAACAAGTCAATGATATTTGCAACAAACAGACCTAAGTGAGAGAAAGTTATTTAACAGCAATACAAGACATAAATACACATACAAACTTCATAAGACATAAAAGCAAGTCAATGATATTTGCAACAAACAGACCTCAGTGCAAGAAAGTTACTTACCAGCAATACAAGACATAAATACACATATAAACATTATAAGACATAAAAACAAGTCAAAGATATTTGCAACAAACAGACCTCACTGCAAGAAAGTTACTTACCAGCAATACAAGACATAAATACACATATAAACATTATAAGATATAAAAACAAGTCAATGATATTTGCAACAAACAGACCTCAGTGCAAGAAAGTTACTTACCAGCAATACAAGACATAAATACACATATAAACATTATAAGACATAAAAACAAGTCAATGATATTTGCAACAAACAGACCTAAGTGCAAGAAAGTTACTTAACAGCAATACAAGACATAAATACACATACAAACTTCATAAGACATAAAAGCAAGTCAAAGATATTTGCAACAAACAGACCTAAGTGCAAGAAAGTTACTTAACAGCAATACAGGACATAAATACACATATAAACATTATAAGACATAAAAACAAGTCAAAGATATTTGCAATAAACTGACCTAAGAGCAAGAAAGTTATTTAACAGCAATACAAGACATAAATACAGATATAAACATTATAAGACATAAAAAAAAGTCAAAGATATTTGCAACAAACAGACCTCAGTGCAAGAAAGTTACTTAAAAGCAATACAAGACATAAATACACACATAAACATTATAAGACATAAAAACAAGTCAAAGATATTTGCAACAAACAGACCTCAGTGCAAGAAAGTTACTTAAAAGCAATACAAGACATAAATACACATATAAACATTATAAGACATAAAAACAAGTGAAAGATATTTGCAACAAACAGACCTCAGTGCAAGAAAGTTACTTACCAGCAATACAAGACATAAATACACATACAAACTTCATAAGACATAAAAACAAGTCAATGATATTTGCAACAAACAGACCTAAGTGCAAGAAAGTTATTTAACAGCAATACAAGACATAAATACACATATAAACATTATAAGACATAAAAACAAGTCAAAGATATTTGCAACAAACAGACCTCAGTGCAAGAAAGGTACTTACCAGCAATACAAGACATAAATACACACATAAACATTATAAGACATAAAAAAAAGTCAAAGATATTTGCAACAAACAGACCTAAGTGCAAGAAAGTTACTTAACAGCAATACAAGACATACATACACACATAAACATTATAAGACATAAAAACAAGTCAAAGTTATTTGCAACAAACAGACCTAAGTGCAAGAAAGTTACTTGACAGCAATACAAGACATACATACACACATAAACATTATAAGACATAAAAACAAGTCAAACATATTTGCAACAAACAGACCTCAGTGCAAGAAAGTTACTTAACAGCAATACAAGACATAAATACACATATAAACATTATAAGACATAAAAACAAGTCAAAGACATTTGCAACAAACAGACCTCAGTGCAAGAAAGTTACTTAACAGCAATACAAGACATACATACACATACAAACTTCATAAGACATAAAAACAAGTGAAAGATATTTGCAACAAACAGACCTCAGTGCAAGAAAGTTACTTAACAGCAATACAAGACATAAATACACACATAAACATTATAAGACATAAAAACAAGTCAAAGATATTTGCAACAAACAGACCTAAGTGCAAGAAAGTTACTTAACAGAAATACAAGACATAAATACACATATAAACATTATAAGACATAAAAACAAGTCAAAGACATTTGCAACAAACAGACCTCAGTGCAAGAAAGTTACTTAACAGCAATACAAGACATACATACACATACAAACTTCATAAGACATAAAAACAAGTGAAAGATATTTGAAACAAACAGACCTCAGTGCAAGAAAGTTACTTAACAGCAATACAAGACATAAATACACACATAAACATTATAAGACATAAAAACAAGTCAAAGATATTTGCAACAAACAGACCTAAGTGCAAGAAAGTTACTTAACAGCAATACAAGACATAAATACACATATAAACATTATAAGACATAAAACAAGTCAAAGATATTTGCAACAAACAGACCTAAGTGCAAGAAAGTTACTTAACAGCAATAAAACACATAAATACATATATAAACATTATAAGACATAAAAACAAGTCAAAGACATTTGCAACAAACAGACCTCAGTGCAAGAAAGTTACTTAACAGCAATACAAGACATAAATACACATACAAACTTCATAAGACATAAAAGCAAGTCAATGATATTTGCAACAAACAGACCTCAGTGCAAGAAAGTTACTTACCAGCAATACAAGACATACATACACATACAAACTTCATAAGACATAAAAACAAGTCAATGATATTTGCAACAAACAGACCTAAGTGAGAGAAAGTTATTTAACAGCAATACAAGACATAAATACACATACAAACTTCATAAGACATAAAAGCAAGTCAATGATATTTGCAACAAACAGACCTCAGTGCAAGAAAGTTACTTACCAGCAATACAAGACATAAATACACATATAAACATTATAAGACATAAAAACAAGTCAAAGATATTTGCAACAAACAGACCTCACTGCAAGAAAGTTACTTACCAGCAATACAAGACATAAATACACATATAAACATTATAAGATATAAAAACAAGTCAATGATATTTGCAACAAACACACCTCAGTGCAAGAAAGTTACTTACCAGCAATACAAGACATAAATACACATATAAACATTATAAGACATAAAAACAAGTCAATGATATTTGCAACAAACAGACCTAAGTGCAAGAAAGTTACTTAACAGCAATACAAGACATAAATACACATACAAACTTCATAAGACATAAAAGCAAGTCAAAGATATTTGCAACAAACAGACCTAAGTGCAAGAAAGTTACTTAACAGCAATACAGGACATAAATACACATATAAACATTATAAGACATAAAAACAAGTCAAAGATATTTGCAATAAACTGACCTAAGAGCAAGAAAGTTATTTAACAGCAATACAAGACATAAATACACATATAAACATTATAAGACATAAAAAAAAGTCAAAGATATTTGCAACAAACAGACCTCAGTGCAAGAAAGTTACTTAAAAGCAATACAAGACATAAATACACACATAAACATTATAAGACATAAAAACAAGTCAAAGATATTTGCAACAAACAGACCTCAGTGCAAGAAAGTTACTTAAAAGCAATACAAGACATAAATACACATATAAACATTATAAGACATAAAAACAAGTGAAAGATATTTGCAACAAACAGACCTCAGTGCAAGAAAGTTACTTACCAGCAATACAAGACATAAATACACGTACAAACTTCGTAAGACATAAAAACAAGTCAATGATATTTGCAACAAAAAGACCTAAGTGCAAGAAAGTTATTTAACAGCAATACAAGACATAAATACACATATAAACATTATAAGACATAAAAACAAGTTAAAGATATTTGCAACAAACAGACCTCAGTGCAAGAAAGGTACTTACCAGCAATACAAGACATAAATACACACATAAACATTATAAGACATAAAAACAAGTCAAAGTTATTTGCAACAAACAGACCTAAGTGCAAGAAAGTTATTTAACAGCAATACAAGACATAAATACACATATAAACATTATAAGACATAAAAACAAGTCAAAGATATTTGCAACAAACAGACCTCAGTGCAAGAAAGGTACTTACCAGCAATACAAGACATAAATACACACATAAACATTATAAGACATAAAAACAAGTCAAAGTTATTTGCAACAAACAGACCTAAGTGCAAGAAAGTTACTTAACAGCAATACAAGACATACATACACATATAAACATTATAAGACATAAAAACAAGTCAAAGATATTTGCAACAAACAGACCTCAGTGCAAGAAAGGTACTTACCAGCAATACAAGACATAAATACACATACAAACTTCATAAGACATAAAAACAAGTCAATGATATTTGCAACAAACAGACCTAAGTGCAAGAAAGTTATTTAACAGCAATACAAGACATAAATACACATATAAACATTATAAGACATAAAAACAAGTCAAAGATATTTGCAACAAACAGACCTCAGTGCAAGAAAGGTACTTACCAGCAATACAAGACATAAATACACACATAAACATTATAAGACATAAAAACAAGTCAAAGTTATTTGCAACAAACAGACCTAAGTGCAAGAAAGTTACTTAACAGCAATACAAGACATACATACACACATAAACATTATAAGACATAAAAACAAGTCAAAGTTATTTGCAACAAACAGACCTAAGTGCAAGAAAGTTACTTGACAGCAATACAAGACATACATACACACATAAACATTATAAGACATAAAAACAAGTCAAACATATTTGCAACAAACAGACCTCAGTGCAAGAAAGTTACTTAACAGCAATACAAGACATAAATACACACATAAACATTATAAGACATAAAAACAAATCAAACATATTTGCAACAAACAGACCTCAGTTCAAGAAAGTTATTTAACAGCAATACAAGAAATAAATACACATATAAACATTATAAGACATAAAAACAAGTCAAAGATATTTGCAACAAACAGACCTCAGTGCAAGAAAGTTACTTAACAGCAATACAAGACATACATACACACATAAACATTATAAGACATAAAAACAAGTCAAAGATATTTGCAATAAACAGACCTAAGTGCAAGAAAGTTATTTAACAGCAATACAAGACATAAATACACATATAAACATTATAAGACATAAAAACAAGTCAAAGATATTTGCAACAAACAGACCTCAGTGCAAGAAAGTTACTTACCAGCAATACAAGACATAAATACACATATAAACATTATAAGACATAAAAGCAAGTCAAAGATATTTGCAACAAACAGACCTAAGTGCAAGAAAGTTACTTAACAGCAATAAAACACATAAATACATTTATAAACATTATAAGACATAAAAACAAGTCAAAGACATTTCCAACAAACAGACCTCAGTGCAAGAAAGTTATTTAACAGCAATAAAACACATAAATACACATATAAACATTATAAGACATAAAAGCAACTCAATGATATTTGCAACAAACAGACCTAAGTGCAAGAAAGTTATTTAACAGAAATACAAGACATGAATACATATATAAACATTATAAGACATAAAAGCAAGTCAATGATATTTGCAACAAACAGACCTAAGTGCAAGAAAGTTACTTAACAGCAATACAAGACATACATACACACATAAACATTATAAGACATAAAAACAAGTCAAAGATATTTGCAATAAACTGACCTAAGTGCAAGAAAGTTACTTAACAGCAATACAAGACATAAATACACATATAAACATTATAAGACATAAAAACAAGTCAAAGATATTTGCAACAAACAAACCTCAGTGCAAGAAAGTTATTTAACAGCAATAAAACACATAAATACACATATAAACATTATAAGACATAAAAGCAAGTCAATGATATTTGCAACAAACAGACCTAAGTGCAAGAAAGTTATTCAACAGCAATACAAGACATAAATACACATACAAACTTCATAAGACATAAAAGCAAGTCAATGATATTTGCAACAAACAGACCTCAGTGCAAGAAAGTTACTTACCAGCAATACAAGACATAAATACACATATAAACATTATAAGACATAAAAACAAAACAAGTCAAAGATATTTGCAACAAACAGACCTCAGTGCAAGAAAGTTACTTACCAGCAATACAAGACATAAATACACATATAAACATTATAAGATATAAAAACAAGTCAAACATATTTGCAACAAACAGACCTAAGTGCAAGAAAGTTACTTAACAGCAATACAAGACATAAATACACATATAAACATTATAAGACATAAAAACAGGTCAATGATATTTGCAACAAACAGACCTCAGTGCAAGAAAGTTACTTAACAGCAATACAAGACATAAATACACATATAAACATTATAAGACATAAAACAAGTCAAAGATATTTGCAACAAACAGACCTCAGTGCAAGAAAGTTACTTAACAGCAATACAAGACATAAATACACATATAAACATTATAAGACATAAAAGCAAGTCAAAGATATTTGCAACAAACAGACCTAAGTGCAAGAAAGTTACTTAACAGCAATAAAACACATAAATACATATATAAACATTATAAGACATAAAAACAAGTCAAAGACATTTCTAACAAACAGACCTCAGTGCAAGAAAGTTACTTAACAGCAATAAAACACATAAATACATATATAAACATTACAAGAAATAAAAACAAGTCAAAGATATTTGCAACAAACAGACCTCAGTGCAAGAAAGTTACTTAACAGCAATACAAGACATAAATACACATATAAACATTATAAGACATAAAAACAAGTCAAAGATATTTGCAACAAACAGACCTCAGTGCAAGAAAGTTACTTACCAGCAATACAAGACATAAATACACATATAAACATTATAAGACATAAAAACAAGTCAAAGATATTTGCAACAAACAGACCTAAGTGCAAGAAAGTTACTTAACAGCAATACAAGACATAAATACACATATAAACATTATAAGACATAAAACAAGTCAAAGATATTTGCAACAAACAGACCTAAGTGCAAGAAAGTTACTTAACAGCAATACAAGTCATAAATCCACACATAAACATTATAAGACATAAAAACAAGTCAAAGATATTTGCGACAAACAGACCTAAGTGCAAGAAAGTTACTTAACAGCAATAAAACACATAAATACATATATAAACATTATAAGACATAAAAACAAGTCAAAGACATTTGCAACAAACAGACCTCAGTGCAAGAAAGTTACTTAACAGCAATACAAGACATAAATACACATATAAACATTATAAGACATAAAACAAGTCAAAGATATTTGCAACAAACAGACCTAAGTGCAAGAAAGTTACTTAACAGCAATACAAGACATAAATACACACATAAACATTATAAGACATAAAAACAAGTCAAAGATACTTGCAACAAACAGACCTAAGTGCAAGAAAGTTACTTAACAGCAATAAAACACATAAATACATATATAAACATTATAAGACATAAAAACAAGTCAAAGACATTTGCAACAAACAGACCTCAGTGCAAGAAAGTTACTTAACAGCAATACAAGACATACATACACATACAAACTTCATAAGACATAAAAACAAGTCAATGATATTTGCAACAAACACACCTCAGTGCAAGAAAGTTACTTACCAGCAATACAAGACATAAATACACATATAAACATTATAAGACATAAAAACAAGTGAAAGATATTTGCAACAAACAGACCTCAGTGCAAGAAAGTTACTTACCAGCAATACAAGACATAAATACACATACAAACTTCATAAGACATAAAAAAAGTCAAAGATATTTGCAACAAACAGACCTAAGTGCAAGAAAGTTACTTAACAGCAATACAAGACATAAATACACATATAAACATTATAAGACATAAAAACAAGTGAAAGATATTTGCAACAAACAGACCTCAGTGCAAGAAAGTTACTTACCAGCAATACAAGACATAAATACACATACAAACTTCATAAGACATAAAAACAAGTCAATGATATTTACAACAAACAGACTTAAGTGCAAGAAAGATACTTAACAGCAATACAAGACATAAATACACACATAAACATTATAAGACATAAAAACAAGTGAAAGATATTTGCAATAAACGGACCTAAGTGCAAGAAAGTTATTTAACAGCAATACAAGACATAAATACACATATAAACATTATAAGACATAAAACAAGTCAAAGATATTTGCAACAAACAGACCTAAGTGCAAGAAAGTTACTTAACAGCAATACAAGACATAAATACACACATAAACATTATAAGACATAAAAACAAGTCAATGATATTTGCAACAAACAGACCTCAGTGCAAGAAAGTTACTTAACAGCAATACAAGACATAAATACACATATAAACATTATAAGACATAAAACAAGTCAAAGATATTTGCAACAAACAGACCTCAGTGCAAGAAAGTTACTTAACAGCAATACAAGACATAAATACACACATAAACATTATAAGACATAAAAACAAGTGAAAGATATTTGCAACAAACAGACCTCAGTGCAAGAAAGTTACTTAACAGCAATACAAGACATAAATACACATATAAACATTATAAGACATAAAAACAAGTGAAAGATATTTGCAACAAACAGACCTCAGTGCAAGAAAGTTATTTAACAGCAATACAAGACATAAATACACATATAAACATTATAAGACATAAAAACAAGTCAAACATATTTGCAACAAACAGACCTCAGTGCAAGAAAGTTATTTAACAGCAATACAAGACATAAATACACATATAAACATTATAAGACATAAAAACAAGTCAAAGATATTTGCAACAAACAGACCTCAGTGCAAGAAAGTTATTTAACAGCAATAAAACACATAAATACATATAGAAACATTATAAGACATAAAAGCAAGTCAATGATATTTGCAACAAACAGACCTCAGTGCAAGAAAGTTACTTAACAGCAATACAAGACATAAATACACATATAAACATTATAAGACATAAAAACAAGTGAAAGATATTTGCAACAAACAGACCTAAGTGCAAGAAAGTTATTTAACAGCAATACAAGACATAAATACACATATAAACATTATAAGACATAAAAACAAGTCAAACATATTTGCAACAAACAGACCTCAGTGCAAGAAAGTTATTTAACAGCAATACAAGACATAAATACACATATAAACATTATAAGACATAAAAACAAGTCAAACATATTTGCAACAAACGGACCTCAGTGCAAGAAAGTTACTTAACAGCAATACAAGACATAAATACACATAGAAACATTATAAGACATAAAAACAAGTGAAAGATATTTGCAACAAACAGACCTCAGTGCAAGAAAGTTACTTAACAGCAATACAAGACATAAATACACACATAAACATTATAAGACATAAAAACAAGTCAAAGATATTTGCAACAAACAGACCTAAGTGCAAGAAAGTTACTTAACAGCAATACAAGACATAAATACACACATAAACTTCATAAGACATAAAAAAAAGTCAATGATATTTGCAACAAACAGACCTCAGTGCAAGAAAGTTACTTAACAGCAATACAAGACATAAATACACATATAAACATTATAAGACATAAAAACAAGTCAAAGATATTTGCAACAAACAGACCTCAGTGCAAGAAAGTTACTTACCAGCAATACAAGACATAAATACACATACAAACTTCATAAGACATAAAAACAAGTCAATGATATTTGCAACAAACAGACTTAAGTGCAAGAAAGATACTTAACAGCAATACAAGACATAAATACACATATAAACATTATAAGACATAAAAACAAGTCAAAGATATTTGCAACAAACAGACCTCAGTGCAAGAAAGTTACTTACCAGCAATACAAGACATAAATACACATACAAACTTCATAAGACATAAAAACAAGTCAATGATATTTACAACAAACAGACTTAAGTGCAAGAAAGATACTTAACAGCAATACAAGACATAAATACACACATAAACATTATAAGACATAAAAACAAGTGAAAGATATTTGCAATAAACGGACCTAAGTGCAAGAAAGTTATTTAACAGCAATACAAGACATAAATACACATATAAACATTACAAGACATAAAAACAAGTCAAACATATTTGCAACAAACAGACCTCAGTGCAAGAAAGTTATTTAACAGCAATACAAGACATAAATACACATATAAACATTATAAGACATAAAAACAAGTCAAAGATATTTGCAACAAACAGACCTCAGTGCAAGAAAGTTATTTAACAGCAATAAAACACATAAATACATATAGAAACATTATAAGACATAAAAGCAAGTCAATGATATTTGCAACAAACAGACCTCAGTGCAAGAAAGTTACTTAACAGCAATACAAGACATAAATACACATATAAACATTATAAGACATAAAAACAAGTGAAAGATATTTGCAACAAACAGACCTAAGTGCAAGAAAGTTATTTAACAGCAATACAAGACATAAATACACACATAAACATTATAAGACATAAAAACAAGTCAAACATATTTGCAACAAACAGACCTAAGTGCAAGAAAGTTACTTAACAGCAATACAAGACATAAATACACACATAAACTTCATAAGACATAAAAAAAGTCAATGATATTTGCAACAAACAGACCTCAGTGCAAGAAAGTTACTTAACAGCAATACAAGACATAAATACACATATAAACATTATAAGACATAAAAACAAGTCAAAGATATTTGCAACAAACAGACCTCAGTGCAAGAAAGTTACTTACCAGCAATACAAGACATAAATACACATACAAACTTCATAAGACATAAAAACAAGTCAATGATATTTGCAACAAACAGACTTAAGTGCAAGAAAGATACTTAACAGCAATACAAGACATAAATACACATATAAACATTATAAGACATAAAAACAAGTCAAAGATATTTGCAACAAACAGACCTCAGTGCAAGAAAGTTACTTACCAGCAATACAAGACATAAATACACATACAAACTTCATAAGACATAAAAACAAGTCAATGATATTTACAACAAACAGACTTAAGTGCAAGAAAGATACTTAACAGCAATACAAGACATAAATACACACATAAACATTATAAGACATAAAAACAAGTGAAAGATATTTGCAATAAACGGACCTAAGTGCAAGAAAGTTATTTAACAGCAATACAAGACATAAATACACATATAAACATTACAAGACATAAAAACAAGTCAAACATATTTCCAACAAACAGACCTCAGTGCAAGAAAGTTATTTAACAGCAATACAAGACATAAATACACATATAAACATTATAAGACATAAAAACAAGTCAAACATATTTGCAACAAACAGACCTCAGTGCAAGAAAGTTATTTAACAGCAATAAAACACATAAATACACATAGAAACATTATAAGACATAAAAGCAAGTCAATGATATTTGCAACAAACAGACCTAAGTGCAAGAAAGTTACTTAACAGCAATACAAGACATAAATACATATATAAACATTATAAGACATAAAAACAAGTCAAAGATATTTGCAACAAACAGACCTCAGTGCAAGAAAGTTACTTAACAGCAATACAAGACATAAATACACATATAAACATTATAAGACATAAAAACAAGTCAATGATATTTGCAACAAACAGACCTCAGTGCAAGAAAGTTACTTAACAGCAATACAAGACATAAATACACATATAAACATTATAAGACATAAAACAAGTCAAAGATATTTGCAACAAACAGACCTCAGTGCAAGAAAGTTACTTAACAGCAATACAAGACATAAATACACACATAAACATTATAAGACATAAAAACAAGTCAAAGATATTTGCAACAAACAGACCTAAGTGCAAGAAAGTTACTTAACAGCAATACAAGACATAAATACACATATAAACATTATAAGACATAAAAACAAGTGAAAGATATTTGCAACAAACAGACCTCAGTGCAAGAAAGTTACTTAACAGCAATACAAGACATAAATACACATATAAACATTATAAGACATAAAAACAAGTGAAAGATATTTGCAACAAACAGACCTCAGTGCAAGAAAGTTACTTAACAGCAATACAAGACATAAATACACACATAAACATTATAAGACATAAAAACAAGTCAAAGATATTTGCAACAAACAGACCTAAGTGCAAGAAAGTTACTTAACAGCAATACAAGACATAAATACACACATAAACTTCATAAGACATAAAAAAAAGTCAATGATATTTGCAACAAACAGACCTCAGTGCAAGAAAGTTACTTAACAGCAATACAAGACATAAATACACATATAAACATTATAAGACATAAAAACAAGTCAAAGATATTTGCAACAAACAGACCTCAGTGCAAGAAAGTTACTTACCAGCAATACAAGACATAAATACACATACAAACTTCATAAGACATAAAAACAAGTCAATGATATTTGCAACAAACAGACTTAAGTGCAAGAAAGATACTTAACAGCAATACAAGACATAAATACACATATAAACATTATAAGACATAAAAACAAGTCAAAGATATTTGCAACAAACAGACCTCAGTGCAAGAAAGTTACTTACCAGCAATACAAGACATAAATACACATACAAACTTCATAAGACATAAAAACAAGTCAATGATATTTACAACAAACAGACTTAAGTGCAAGAAAGATACTTAACAGCAATACAAGACATAAATACACACATAAACATTATAAGACATAAAAACAAGTGAAAGATATTTGCAATAAACGGACCTAAGTGCAAGAAAGTTATTTAACAGCAATACAAGACATAAATACACATATAAACATTACAAGACATAAAAACAAGTCAAACATATTTGCAACAAACAGACCTCAGTGCAAGAAAGTTATTTAACAGCAATACAAGACATAAATACACATATAAACATTATAAGACATAAAAACAAGTCAAAGATATTTGCAACAAACAGACCTCAGTGCAAGAAAGTTATTTAACAGCAATAAAACACATAAATACATATAGAAACATTATAAGACATAAAAGCAAGTCAATGATATTTGCAACAAACAGACCTCAGTGCAAGAAAGTTACTTAACAGCAATACAAGACATAAATACACATATAAACATTATAAGACATAAAAACAAGTGAAAGATATTTGCAACAAACAGACCTAAGTGCAAGAAAGTTATTTAACAGCAATACAAGACATAAATACACACATAAACATTATAAGACATAAAAACAAGTCAAACATATTTGCAACAAACAGACCTAAGTGCAAGAAAGTTACTTAACAGCAATACAAGACATAAATACACACATAAACTTCATAAGACATAAAAAAAGTCAATGATATTTGCAACAAACAGACCTCAGTGCAAGAAAGTTACTTAACAGCAATACAAGACATAAATACACATATAAACATTATAAGACATAAAAACAAGTCAAAGATATTTGCAACAAACAGACCTCAGTGCAAGAAAGTTACTTACCAGCAATACAAGACATAAATACACATACAAACTTCATAAGACATAAAAACAAGTCAATGATATTTGCAACAAACAGACTTAAGTGCAAGAAAGATACTTAACAGCAATACAAGACATAAATACACATATAAACATTATAAGACATAAAAACAAGTCAAAGATATTTGCAACAAACAGACCTCAGTGCAAGAAAGTTACTTACCAGCAATACAAGACATAAATACACATACAAACTTCATAAGACATAAAAACAAGTCAATGATATTTACAACAAACAGACTTAAGTGCAAGAAAGATACTTAACAGCAATACAAGACATAAATACACACATAAACATTATAAGACATAAAAACAAGTGAAAGATATTTGCAATAAACGGACCTAAGTGCAAGAAAGTTATTTAACAGCAATACAAGACATAAATACACATATAAACATTACAAGACATAAAAACAAGTCAAACATATTTCCAACAAACAGACCTCAGTGCAAGAAAGTTATTTAACAGCAATACAAGACATAAATACACATATAAACATTATAAGACATAAAAACAAGTCAAACATATTTGCAACAAACAGACCTCAGTGCAAGAAAGTTATTTAACAGCAATAAAACACATAAATACACATAGAAACATTATAAGACATAAAAGCAAGTCAATGATATTTGCAACAAACAGACCTAAGTGCAAGAAAGTTACTTAACAGCAATACAAGACATAAATACATATATAAACATTATAAGACATAAAAACAAGTCAAAGATATTTGCAACAAACAGACCTCAGTGCAAGAAAGTTACTTAACAGCAATACAAGACATAAATACACATATAAACATTATAAGACATAAAAACAAGTCAATGATATTTGCAACAAACAGACCTCAGTGCAAGAAAGTTACTTAACAGCAATACAAGACATAAATACACATATAAACATTATAAGACATAAAACAAGTCAAAGATATTTGCAACAAACAGACCTCAGTGCAAGAAAGTTACTTAACAGCAATACAAGACATAAATACACACATAAACATTATAAGACATAAAAACAAGTCAAAGATATTTGCAACAAACAGACCTAAGTGCAAGAAAGTTACTTAACAGCAATACAAGACATAAATACACATATAAACATTATAAGACATAAAAACAAGTGAAAGATATTTGCAACAAACAGACCTCAGTGCAAGAAAGTTACTTAACAGCAATACAAGACATAAATACACATATAAACATTATAAGACATAAAAACAAGTGAAAGATATTTGCAACAAACAGACCTCAGTGCAAGAAAGTTACTTAACAGCAATACAAGACATAAATACACACATAAACATTATAAGACATAAAAACAAGTCAAAGATATTTGCAACAAACAGACCTAAGTGCAAGAAAGTTACTTAACAGCAATACAAGACATAAATACACACATAAACTTCATAAGACATAAAAAAAAGTCAATGATATTTGCAACAAACAGACCTCAGTGCAAGAAAGTTACTTAACAGCAATACAAGACATAAATACACATATAAACATTATAAGACATAAAAACAAGTCAAAGATATTTGCAACAAACAGACCTCAGTGCAAGAAAGTTACTTACCAGCAATACAAGACATAAATACACATACAAACTTCATAAGACATAAAAACAAGTCAATGATATTTGCAACACACAGACTTAAGTGCAAGAAAGATACTTAACAGCAATACAAGACATAAATACACATATAAACATTATAAGACATAAAAACAAGTCAAAGATATTTGCAACAAACAGACCTCAGTGCAAGAAAGTTACTTACCAGCAATACAAGACATAAATACACATACAAACTTCATAAGACATAAAAACAAGTCAATGATATTTACAACAAACAGACTTAAGTGCAAGAAAGATACTTAACAGCAATACAAGACATAAATACACACATAAACATTATAAGACATAAAAACAAGTGAAAGATATTTGCAATAAACGGACCTAAGTGCAAGAAAGTTATTTAACAGCAATGCAAGACATAAATACACATATAAACATTACAAGACATAAAAACAAGTGAAAGATATTTGCAACAAACAAGCCTAAGTGCAAGAAAGTTACTTAACAGCAATACAAGACATACATACACACATAAACATTATAAGACATAAAAACAAGTCAAACATATTTGCAACAAACAGACCTCAGTGCAAGAAAGTTATTTAACAGCAATACAAGACATAAATACACATATAAACATTATAAGACATAAAAACAAGTCAAAGATATTTGCAAAAAAACAGACCTCAGTGCAAGAAAGTTATTTAACAGCAATAAAACACATAAATACACATATAAACATTATAAGACATAAAAGCAAGTCAAAGATATTTGCAACAAACAGACCTAAGTGCAAGAAAGTTACTTAACAGCAATATTAGACATAAATACACATATAAACATTATAAGACATAAAAACAAGTCAAAGATATTTGCAACAAACAGACCTCAGTGCAAGAAAGTTACTTAACAGCAATACAAGACATACATACACATACAAACTTCATAAGACATAAAAACAAGTCAATGATATTTGCAACAAACACACCTCAGTGCAAGAAAGTTACTTACCAGCAATACAAGACATAAATACACATATAAACATTATAAGACATAAAAACAAGTGAAAGATATTTGCAACAAACAGACCTCAGTGCAAGAAAGTTACTTACCAGCAATACAAGACATAAATACACATACAAACTTCATAAGACATAAAAAAAAGTCAATGATATTTGCAACAAACAGACCTAAGTGCAAGAAAGTTACTTAACAGCAATACAAGACATAAATACACATATAAACATTATAAGACATAAAAACAAGTGAAAGATATTTGCAACAAAGAGACCTCAGTGCAAGAAAGTTACTTACCAGCAATACAAGACATAAATACACATACAAACTTCATAAGACATAAAAACAAGTCAATGATATTTACAACAAACAGACTTAAGTGCAAGAAAGATACTTAACAGCAATACAAGACATAAATACACACATAAACATTATAAGACATAAAAACAAGTGAAAGATATTTGCAATAAACGGACCTAAGTGCAAGAAAGTTATTTAACAGCAATACAAGACATAAATACACATATAAACATTACAAGACATAAAAACAAGTGAAAGATATTTGCAACAAACAAGCCTAAGTGCAAGAAAGTTACTTAACAGCAATACAAGACATACATACACACATAAACATTATAAGACATAAAAACAAGTCAAACATATTTGCAACAAACAGACCTCAGTGCAAGAAAGTTATTTAACAGCAATACAAGACATAAATACACATATAAACATTATAAGACATAAAAACAAGTCAAAGATATTTGCAACAAACAGACCTCAGTGCAAGAAAGTTATTTAACAGCAATAAAACACATAAATACACATAGAAACATTATAAGACATAAAAGCAAGTCAATGATATTTGCAACAAACAGACCTAAGTGCAAGAAAGTTACTTAACAGCAATACAAGACATAAATACATATATAAACATTATAAGACATAAAAACAAGTCAAACATATTTGCAACAAACAGACCTCAGTGCAAGAAAGTTACTTACCAGCAATACAAGACATAAATACACATATAAACATTATAAGACATAAAAACAAGTCAATGATATTTGCAACAAACAGACCTCAGTGCAAGAAAGTTACTTAACAGCAATACAAGACATAAATACACATATAAAAATTATAAGACATAAAACAAGTCAAAGATATTTGCAACAAACAGACCTCAGTGCAAGAAAGTTACTTAACAGCAATACAAGACATAAATACACACATAAACATTATAAGACATAAAAACAAGTCAAAGATATTTGCAACAAACAGACCTCAGTGCAAGAAAGTTACTTAACAGCAATACAAGACATAAATACACATATAAACATTATAAGACATAAAAACAAGTCAAAGATATTTGCAACAAACAGACCTCAGTGCAAGAAAGTTACTTACCAGCAATACAAGACATAAATACACATACAAACTTCATAAGACATAAAAACAAGTCAATGATATTTACAACAAACAGACTTAAGTGCAAGAAAGATACTTAACAGCAATACAAGACATAAATACACACATAAACATTATAAGACATAAAAACAAGTGAAAGATATTTGCAATAAACGGACCTAAGTGCAAGAAAGTTATTTAACAGCAATACAAGACATAAATGCACATATAAACATTACAAGACATAAAAACAAGTGAAAGATATTTGCAACAAACAAGCCTAAGTGCAAGAAAGTTACTTAACAGCAATACAAGACATACATACACACATAAACATTATAAGACATAAAAACAAGTCAAACATATTTGCAACAAACAGACCTCAGTGCAAGAAAGTTATTTAACAGCAATACAAGACATAAATACACATATAAACATTATAAGACATAAAAACAAGTCAAAGATATTTGCAAAAAAACAGACCTCAGTGCAAGAAAGTTATTTAACAGCAATAAAACACATGAATACACATATAAACATTATAAGACATAAAAGCAAGTCAAAGATATTTGCAACAAACAGACCTAAGTGCAAGAAAGTTACTTAACAGCAATACAAGACATAAATACACATATAAACATTATAAGACATAAAAACAAGTCAAAGATATTTGCAACAAACAGACCTCAGTGCAAGAAAGTTACTTACCAGCAATACAAGACATAAATACACATATAAACATTATAAGACATAAAAGCAAGTCAAAGATATTTGCAACAAACAGACCTAAGTGCAAGAAAGTTACTTAACAGCAATACAAGACATAAATACACATATAAACATTATAAGACATAAAAGCAAGTCAAAGATATTTGCAACAAACAGACCTAAGTGCAAGAAAGTTACTTAACAGCAATACAAGACATAAATACACATATAAACATTATAAGACATAAAAACAAGTCAAAGATATTTGCAAAAAAACAGACCTCAGTGCAAGAAAGTTATTTAACAGCAATAAAACACATAAATACACATATAAACATTATAAGACATAAAAGCAAGTCAAAGATATTTGCAACAAACAGACCTAAGTGCAAGAAAGTTACTTAACAGCAATACAAGACATAAATACACATATAAACATTATAAGACATAAAAACAAGTCAAAGATATTTGCAACAAACAGACCTCAGTGCAAGAAAGTTACTTAACAGCAATACAAGACATACATACACATACAAACTTCATAAGACATAAAAACAAGTCAATGATATTTGCAACAAACACACCTCAGTGCAAGAAAGTTACTTACCAGCAATACAAGACATAAATACACATATAAACATTATAAGACATAAAAACAAGTCAAAGATATTTGCAACAAACAGACCTCAGTGCAAGAAAGTTACTTAACAGCAATACAAGACATAAATACACATATAAACATTATAAGACATAAAAGCAAGTCAAAGATATTTGCAACAAACAGACCTAAGTGCAAGAAAGTTACTTAACAGCAATACAAGACATAAATACACATATAAACATTATAAGACATAAAAACAAGTCAAAGATATTTGCAAAAAAACAGACCTCAGTGCAAGAAAGTTATTTAACAGCAATAAAACACATAAATACACATATAAACATTATAAGACATAAAAGCAAGTCAAAGATATTTGCAACAAACAGACCTAAGTGCAAGAAAGTTACTTAACAGCAATACAAGACATAAATACACATATAAACATTACAAGACATAAAAACAAGTCAAAGATATTTGCAACAAACAGACCTCAGTGCAAGAAAGTTACTTAACAGCAATACAAGACATACATACACATACAAACTTCATAAGACATAAAAACAAGTCAATGATATTTGCAACAAACACACCTCAGTGCAAGAAAGTTACTTACCAGCAATACAAGACATAAATACACATATAAACATTATAAGACATAAAAACAAGTGAAAGATATTTGCAACAAACAGACCTCAGTGCAAGAAAGTTACTTACCAGCAATACAAGACATAAATACACATACAAACTTCATAAGACATAAAAAAAAGTCAATGATATTTGCAACAAACAGACCTAAGTGCAAGAAAGTTACTTAACAGCAATACAAGACATAAATACACATATAAACATTATAAGACATAAAAACAAGTGAAAGATATTTGCAACAAACAGACCTCAGTGCAAGAAAGTTACTTACCAGCAATACAAGACATAAATACACATACAAACTTCATAAGACATAAAAACAAGTCAATGATATTTACAACAAACAGACTTAAGTGCAAGAAAGATACTTAACAGCAATACAAGACATAAATACACACATAAACATTATAAGACATAAAAACAAGTGAAAGATATTTGCAATAAACGGACCTAAGTGCAAGAAAGTTATTTAACAGCAATACAAGACATAAATACACATATAAACATTACAAGACATAAAAACAAGTGAAAGATATTTGCAACAAACAAGCCTAAGTGCAAGAAAGTTACTTAACAGCAATACAAGACATACATACACACATAAACATTATAAGACATAAAAACAAGTCAAACATATTTGCAACAAACAGACCTCAGTGCAAGAAAGTTATTTAACAGCAATACAAGACATAAATACACATATAAACATTATAAGACATAAAAACAAGTCAAAGATATTTGCAACAAACAGACCTCAGTGCAAGAAAGTTATTTAACAGCAATAAAACACATAAATACACATAGAAACATTATAAGACATAAAAGCAAGTCAATGATATTTGCAACAAACAGACCTAAGTGCAAGAAAGTTACTTAACAGCAATACAAGACATAAATACATATATAAACATTATAAGACATAAAAACAAGTCAAACATATTTGCAACAAACAGACCTCAGTGCAAGAAAGTTACTTACCAGCAATACAAGACATAAATACACATATAAACATTATAAGACATAAAAACAAGTCAATGATATTTGCATCAAACAGACCTCAGTGCAAGAAAGTTACTTAACAGCAATACAAGACATAAATACACATATAAAAATTATAAGACATAAAACAAGTCAAAGATATTTGCAACAAACAGACCTCAGTGCAAGAAAGTTACTTAACAGCAATACAAAACATAAATACACACATAAACATTATAAGACATAAAAACAAGTCAAAGATATTTGCAACAAACAGACCTCAGTGCAAGAAAGTTACTTAACAGCAATACAAGACATAAATACACATATAAACATTATAAGACATAAAAACAAGTCAAAGATATTTGCAACAAACAGACCTCAGTGCAAGAAAGTTACTTACCAGCAATACAAGACATAAATACACATACAAACTTCATAAGACATAAAAACAAGTCAATGATATTTGCAACAAACAGACTTAAGTGCAAGAAAGATACTTAACAGCAATACAAGACATAAATACACATATAAACATTATAAGACATAAAAACAAGTCAAAGATATTTGCAACAAACAGACCTCAGTGCAAGAAAGTTACTTACCAGCAATACAAGACATAAATACACATACAAACTTCATAAGACATAAAAACAAGTCAATGATATTTACAACAAACAGACTTAAGTGCAAGAAAGATACTTAACAGCAATACAAGACATAAATACACACATAAACATTATAAGACATAAAAACAAGTGAAAGATATTTGCAATAAACGGACCTAAGTGCAAGAAAGTTATTTAACAGCAATACAAGACATAAATGCACATATAAACATTACAAGACATAAAAACAAGTGAAAGATATTTGCAACAAACAAGCCTAAGTGCAAGAAAGTTACTTAACAGCAATACAAGACATACATACACACATAAACATTATAAGACATAAAAACAAGTCAAACATATTTGCAACAAACAGACCTCAGTGCAAGAAAGTTATTTAACAGCAATACAAGACATAAATACACATATAAACATTATAAGACATAAAAACAAGTCAAAGATATTTGCAAAAAAACAGACCTCAGTGCAAGAAAGTTATTTAACAGCAATAAAACACATGAATACACATATAAACATTATAAGACATAAAAGCAAGTCAAAGATATTTGCAACAAACAGACCTAAGTGCAAGAAAGTTACTTAACAGCAATACAAGACATAAATACACATATAAACATTATAAGACATAAAAACAAGTCAAAGATATTTGCAACAAACAGACCTCAGTGCAAGAAAGTTACTTACCAGCAATACAAGACATAAATACACATATAAACATTATAAGACATAAAAGCAAGTCAAAGATATTTGCAACAAACAGACCTCAGTGCAAGAAAGTTACTTAACAGCAATACAAGACATAAATACACATATAAACATTATAAGACATAAAAACAAGTCAAAGATATTTGCAACAAACAGACCTCAGTGCAAGAAAGTTACTTACCAGCAATACAAGATATAAATACACATACAAACTTCATAAGACATAAAAACAAGTCAATGATATTTGCAACAAACAGACTTAAGTGCAAGAAAGATACTTAACAGCAATACAAGACATAAATACACATATAAACATTATAAGACATAAAAACAAGTCAAAGATATTTGCAACAAACAGACCTCAGTGCAAGAAAGTTACTTACCAGCAATACAAGACATAAATACACATACAAACTTCATAAGACATAAAAACAAGTCAATGATATTTACAACAAACAGACTTAAGTGCAAGAAAGATACTTAACAGCAATACAAGACATAAATACACACATAAACATTATAAGACATAAAAACAAGTGAAAGATATTTGCAATAAACGGACCTAAGTGCAAGAAAGTTATTTAACAGCAATACAAGACATAAATGCACATATAAACATTACAAGACATAAAAACAAGTGAAAGATATTTGCAACAAACAAGCCTAAGTGCAAGAAAGTTACTTAACAGCAATACAAGACATACATACACACATAAACATTATAAGACATAAAAACAAGTCAAACATATTTGCAACAAACAGACCTCAGTGCAAGAAAGTTATTTAACAGCAATACAAGACATAAATACACATATAAACATTATAAGACATAAAAACAAGTCAAAGATATTTGCAAAAAAACAGACCTCAGTGCAAGAAAGTTATTTAACAGCAATAAAACACATGAATACACATATAAACATTATAAGACATAAAAGCAAGTCAAAGATATTTGCAACAAACAGACCTAAGTGCAAGAAAGTTACTTAACAGCAATACAAGACATAAATACACATATAAACATTATAAGACATAAAAACAAGTCAAAGATATTTGCAACAAACAGACCTCAGTGCAAGAAAGTTACTTACCAGCAATACAAGACATAAATACACATATAAACATTATAAGACATAAAAGCAAGTCAAAGATATTTGCAACAAACAGACCTAAGTGCAAGAAAGTTACTTAACAGCAATACAAGACATAAATACACATATAAACATTATAAGACATAAAAGCAAGTCAAAGATATTTGCAACAAACAGACCTAAGTGCAAGAAAGTTACTTAACAGCAATACAAGACATAAATACACATATAAACATTATAAGACATAAAAACAAGTCAAAGATATTTGCAAAAAAACAGACCTCAGTGCAAGAAAGTTATTTAACAGCAATAAAACACATAAATACACATATAAACATTATAAGACATAAAAGCAAGTCAAAGATATTTGCAACAAACAGACCTAAGTGCAAGAAAGTTACTTAACAGCAATACAAGACATAAATACACATATAAACATTATAAGACATAAAAACAAGTCAAAGATATTTGCAACAAACAGACCTCAGTGCAAGAAAGTTACTTAACAGCAATACAAGACATACATACACATACAAACTTCATAAGACATAAAAACAAGTCAATGATATTTGCAACAAACACACCTCAGTGCAAGAAAGTTACTTACCAGCAATACAAGACATAAATACACATATAAACATTATAAGACATAAAAACAAGTGAAAGATATTTGCAACAAACAGACCTCAGTGCAAGAAAGTTACTTAACAGCAATACAAGACATAAATACACATATAAACATTATAAGACATAAAAGCAAGTCAAAGATATTTGCAACAAACAGACCTAAGTGCAAGAAAGTTACTTAACAGCAATACAAGACATAAATACACACATAAACATTATAAGACATAAAAACAAGTCAAAGATATTTGCAAAAAAACAGACCTCAGTGCAAGAAAGTTATTTAACAGCAATAAAACACATAAATACACATATAAACATTATAAGACATAAAAGCAAGTCAAAGATATTTGCAACAAACAGACCTAAGTGCAAGAAAGTTACTTAACAGCAATACAAGACATAAATACACATATAAACATTATAAGACATAAAAACAAGTCAAAGATATTTGCAACAAACAGACCTCAGTGCAAGAAAGTTACTTAACAGCAATACAAGACATACATACACATACAAACTTCATAAGACATAAAAACAAGTCAATGATATTTGCAACAAACACACCTCAGTGCAAGAAAGTTACTTACCAGCAATACAAGACATAAATACACATATAAACATTATAAGACATAAAAACAAGTGAAAGATATTTGCAACAAACAGACCTCAGTGCAAGAAAGTTACTTACCAGCAATACAAGACATAAATACACATACAAACTTCATAAGACATAAAAACAAGTCAATGATATTTACAACAAACAGACTTAAGTGCAAGAAAGATACTTAACAGCAATACAAGACATAAATACACACATAAACATTATAAGACATAAAAACAAGTGAAAGATATTTGCAATAAACGGACCTAAGTGCAAGAAAGTTATTTAACAGCAATACAAGACATAAATACACATATAAACATTACAAGACATAAAAACAAGTGAAAGATATTTGCAACAAACAAGCCTAAGTGCAAGAAAGTTACTTAACAGCAATACAAGACATACATACACACATAAACATTATAAGACATAAAAACAAGTCAAACATATTTGCAACAAACAGACCTCAGTGCAAGAAAGTTATTTAACAGCAATACAAGACATAAATACACATATAAACATTATAAGACATAAAAACAAGTCAAAGATATTTGCAACAAACAGACCTCAGTGCAAGAAAGTTATTTAACAGCAATAAAACACATAAATACACATAGAAACATTATAAGACATAAAAGCAAGTCAATGATATTTGCAACAAACAGACCTAAGTGCAAGAAAGTTACTTAACAGCAATACAAGACATAAATACATATATAAACATTATAAGACATAAAAACAAGTCAAACATATTTGCAACAAACAGACCTCAGTGCAAGAAAGTTACTTACCAGCAATACAAGACATAAATACACATATAAACATTATAAGACATAAAAACAAGTCAATGATATTTGCAACAAACAGACCTCATTGCAAGAAAGTTACTTAACAGCAATACAAGACATAAATACACATATAAACATTATAAGACATAAAACAAGTCAAACATATTTGCAACAAACAGACCTCAGTGCAAGAAAGTTACTTACCAGCAATACAAGACATAAATACACATACAAACTTCATAAGACATAAAAACAAGTCAATGATATTTGCAACAAACAGACTTAAGTGCAAGAAAGATACTTAACAGCAATACAAGACATAAATACACATATAAACATTATAAGACATAAAAACAAGTCAAAGATATTTGCAACAAACAGACCTCAGTGCAAGAAAGTTACTTACCAGCAATACAAGACATAAATACACATACAAACTTCATAAGACATAAAAACAAGTCAATGATATTTACAACAAACAGACTTAAGTGCAAGAAAGATACTTAACAGCAATACAAGACATAAATACACACATAAACATTATAAGACATAAAAACAAGTGAAAGATATTTGCAATAAACGGACCTAAGTGCAAGAAAGTTATTTAACAGCAATACAAGACATAAATGCACATATAAACATTACAAGACATAAAAACAAGTGAAAGATATTTGCAACAAACAAGCCTAAGTGCAAGAAAGTTACTTAACAGCAATACAAGACATACATACACACATAAACATTATAAGACATAAAAACAAGTCAAACATATTTGCAACAAACAGACCTCAGTGCAAGAAAGTTATTTAACAGCAATACAAGACATAAATACACATATAAACATTATAAGACATAAAAACAAGTCAAAGATATTTGCAAAAAAACAGACCTCAGTGCAAGAAAGTTATTTAACAGCAATAAAACACATGAATACACATATAAACATTATAAGACATAAAAGCAAGTCAAAGATATTTGCAACAAACAGACCTAAGTGCAAGAAAGTTACTTAACAGCAATACAAGACATAAATACACATATAAACATTATAAGACATAAAAACAAGTCAAAGATATTTGCAACAAACAGACCTCAGTGCAAGAAAGTTACTTACCAGCAATACAAGACATAAATACACATATAAACATTATAAGACATAAAAGCAAGTCAAAGATATTTGCAACAAACAGACCTAAGTGCAAGAAAGTTACTTAACAGCAATACAAGACATAAATACACATATAAACATTATAAGACATAAAAGCAAGTCAAAGATATTTGCAACAAACAGACCTAAGTGCAAGAAAGTTACTTAACAGCAATACAAGACATAAATACACATATAAACATTATAAGACATAAAAACAAGTCAATGATATTTGCAACAAACAGACCTCAGTGCAAGAAAGTTACTTAACAGCAATACAAGACATAAATACACATATAAACATTATAAGACATAAAACAAGTCAAAGATATTTGCAACAAACAGACCTCAGTGCAAGAAAGTTACTTAACAGCAATACAAGACATAAATACACACATAAACATTATAAGACATAAAAACAAGTCAAAGATATTTGCAACAAACAGACCTCAGTGCAAGAAAGTTACTTAACAGCAATACAAGACATAAATACACACATAAACATTATAAGACATAAAAACAAGTCAAAGATATTTGCAACAAACAGACCTCAGTGCAAGAAAGTTACTTACCAGCAATACAAGACATAAATACACATACAAACTTCATAAGACATAAAAACAAGTCAATGATATTTGCAACAAACAGACCTCAGTGCAAGAAAGTTACTTAACAGCAATACAAGACATAAATACACATATAAACATTATAAGACATAAAAACAAGTCAAAGATATTTGCAACAAACAGACCTCAGTGCAAGAAAGTTACTTACCAGCAATACAAGACATAAATACACATACAAACTTCATAAGACATAAAAACAAGTCAATGATATTTGCAACACACAGACTTAAGTGCAAGAAAGATACTTAACAGCAATACAAGACATAAATACACATATAAACATTATAAGACATAAAAACAAGTCAAAGATATTTGCAACAAACAGACCTCAGTGCAAGAAAGTTACTTACCAGCAATACAAGACATAAATACACATACAAACTTCATAAGACATAAAAACAAGTCAATGATATTTACAACAAACAGACTTAAGTGCAAGAAAGATACTTAACAGCAATACAAGACATAAATACACACATAAACATTATAAGACATAAAAACAAGTGAAAGATATTTGCAATAAACGGACCTAAGTGCAAGAAAGTTATTTAACAGCAATGCAAGACATAAATACACATATAAACATTACAAGACATAAAAACAAGTGAAAGATATTTGCAACAAACAAGCCTAAGTGCAAGAAAGTTACTTAACAGCAATACAAGACATACATACACACATAAACATTATAAGACATAAAAACAAGTCAAACATATTTGCAACAAACAGACCTCAGTGCAAGAAAGTTATTTAACAGCAATACAAGACATAAATACACATATAAACATTATAAGACATAAAAACAAGTCAAAGATATTTGCAAAAAAACAGACCTCAGTGCAAGAAAGTTATTTAACAGCAATAAAACACATAAATACACATATAAACATTATAAGACATAAAAGCAAGTCAAAGATATTTGCAACAAACAGACCTAAGTGCAAGAAAGTTACTTAACAGCAATACAAGACATAAATACACATATAAACATTATAAGACATAAAAACAAGTCAAAGATATTTGCAACAAACAGACCTCAGTGCAAGAAAGTTACTTAACAGCAATACAAGACATACATACACATACAAACTTCATAAGACATAAAAACAAGTCAATGATATTTGCAACAAACACACCTCAGTGCAAGAAAGTTACTTACCAGCAATACAAGACATAAATACACATATAAACATTATAAGACATAAAAACAAGTGAAAGATATTTGCAACAAACAGACCTCAGTGCAAGAAAGTTACTTACCAGCAATACAAGACATAAATACACATACAAACTTCATAAGACATAAAAAAAAGTCAATGATATTTGCAACAAACAGACCTAAGTGCAAGAAAGTTACTTAACAGCAATACAAGACATAAATACACATATAAACATTATAAGACATAAAAACAAGTCAAAGATATTTGCAACAAAGAGACCTCAGTGCAAGAAAGTTACTTAACAGCAATACAAGACATAAATACACACATAAACATTATAAGACATAAAAACAAGTGAAAGATATTTGCAATAAACGGACCTAAGTGCAAGAAAGTTATTTAACAGCAATACAAGACATAAATACACATATAAACATTACAAGACATAAAAACAAGTGAAAGATATTTGCAACAAACAAGCCTAAGTGCAAGAAAGTTACTTAACAGCAATACAAGACATACATACACACATAAACATTATAAGACATAAAAACAAGTCAAACATATTTGCAACAAACAGACCTCAGTGCAAGAAAGTTATTTAACAGCAATACAAGACATAAATACACATATAAACATTATAAGACATAAAAACAAGTCAAAGATATTTGCAACAAACAGACCTCAGTGCAAGAAAGTTATTTAACAGCAATAAAACACATAAATACACATAGAAACATTATAAGACATAAAAGCAAGTCAATGATATTTGCAACAAACAGACCTAAGTGCAAGAAAGTTACTTAACAGCAATACAAGACATAAATACATATATAAACATTATAAGACATAAAAACAAGTCAAACATATTTGCAACAAACAGACCTCAGTGCAAGAAAGTTACTTACCAGCAATACAAGACATAAATACACATATAAACATTATAAGACATAAAAACAAGTCAATGATATTTGCAACAAACAGACCTCAGTGCAAGAAAGTTACTTAACAGCAATACAAGACATAAATACACATATAAAAATTATAAGACATAAAACAAGTCAAAGATATTTGCAACAAACAGACCTCAGTGCAAGAAAGTTACTTAACAGCAATACAAGACATAAATACACACATAAACATTATAAGACATAAAAACAAGTCAAAGATATTTGCAACAAACACACCTCAGTGCAAGAAAGTTACTTAACAGCAATACAAGACATAAATACACATATAAACATTATAAGACATAAAAACAAGTCAAAGATATTTGCAACAAACAGACCTCAGTGCAAGAAAGTTACTTACCAGCAATACAAGACATAAATACACATACAAACTTCATAAGACATAAAAACAAGTCAATGATATTTACAACAAACAGACTTAAGTGCAAGAAAGATACTTAACAGCAATACAAGACATAAATACACACATAAACATTATAAGACATAAAAACAAGTGAAAGATATTTGCAATAAACGGACCTAAGTGCAAGAAAGTTATTTAACAGCAATACAAGACATAAATGCACATATAAACATTACAAGACATAAAAACAAGTGAAAGATATTTGCAACAAACAAGCCTAAGTGCAAGAAAGTTACTTAACAGCAATACAAGACATACATACACACATAAACATTATAAGACATAAAAACAAGTCAAACATATTTGCAACAAACAGACCTCAGTGCAAGAAAGTTATTTAACAGCAATACAAGACATAAATACACATATAAACATTATAAGACATAAAAACAAGTCAAAGATATTTGCAAAAAAACAGACCTCAGTGCAAGAAAGTTATTTAACAGCAATAAAACACATGAATACACATATAAACATTATAAGACATAAAAGCAAGTCAAAGATATTTGCAACAAACAGACCTAAGTGCAAGAAAGTTACTTAACAGCAATACAAGACATAAATACACATATAAACATTATAAGACATAAAAACAAGTCAAAGATATTTGCAACAAACAGACCTCAGTGCAAGAAAGTTACTTACCAGCAATACAAGACATAAATACACATATAAACATTATAAGACATAAAAGCAAGTCAAAGATATTTGCAACAAACAGACCTAAGTGCAAGAAAGTTACTTAACAGCAATACAAGACATAAATACACATATAAACATTATAAGACATAAAAGCAAGTCAAAGATATTTGCAACAAACAGACCTAAGTGCAAGAAAGTTACTTAACAGCAATACAAGACATAAATACACATATAAACATTATAAGACATAAAAACAAGTCAAAGATATTTGCAAAAAAACAGACCTCAGTGCAAGAAAGTTATTTAACAGCAATAAAACACATAAATACACATATAAACATTATAAGACATAAAAGCAAGTCAAAGATATTTGCAACAAACAGACCTAAGTGCAAGAAAGTTACTTAACAGCAATACAAGACATAAATACACATATAAACATTATAAGACATAAAAACAAGTCAAAGATATTTGCAACAAACAGACCTCAGTGCAAGAAAGTTACTTAACAGCAATACAAGACATACATACACATACAAACTTCATAAGACATAAAAACAAGTCAATGATATTTGCAACAAACACACCTCAGTGCAAGAAAGTTACTTACCAGCAATACAAGACATAAATACACATATAAACATTATAAGACATAAAAACAAGTCAAAGATATTTGCAACAAACAGACCTCAGTGCAAGAAAGTTACTTAACAGCAATACAAGACATAAATACACATATAAACATTATAAGACATAAAAGCAAGTCAAAGATATTTGCAACAAACAGACCTAAGTGCAAGAAAGTTACTTAACAGCAATACAAGACATAAATACACATATAAACATTATAAGACATAAAAACAAGTCAAAGATATTTGCAAAAAAACAGACCTCAGTGCAAGAAAGTTATTTAACAGCAATAAAACACATAAATACACATATAAACATTATAAGACATAAAAGCAAGTCAAAGATATTTGCAACAAACAGACCTAAGTGCAAGAAAGTTACTTAACAGCAATACAAGACATAAATACACATATAAACATTATAAGACATAAAAACAAGTCAAAGATATTTGCAACAAACAGACCTCAGTGCAAGAAAGTTACTTAACAGCAATACAAGACATACATACACATACAAACTTCATAAGACATAAAAACAAGTCAATGATATTTGCAACAAACACACCTCAGTGCAAGAAAGTTACTTACCAGCAATACAAGACATAAATACACATATAAACATTATAAGACATAAAAACAAGTGAAAGATATTTGCAACAAACAGACCTCAGTGCAAGAAAGTTACTTACCAGCAATACAAGACATAAATACACATACAAACTTCATAAGACATAAAAAAAAGTCAATGATATTTGCAACAAACAGACCTAAGTGCAAGAAAGTTACTTAACAGCAATACAAGACATAAATACACATATAAACATTATAAGACATAAAAACAAGTGAAAGATATTTGCAACAAACAGACCTCAGTGCAAGAAAGTTACTTACCAGCAATACAAGACATAAATACACATACAAACTTCATAAGACATAAAAACAAGTCAATGATATTTACAACAAACAGACTTAAGTGCAAGAAAGATACTTAACAGCAATACAAGACATAAATACACACATAAACATTATAAGACATAAAAACAAGTGAAAGATATTTGCAATAAACGGACCTAAGTGCAAGAAAGTTATTTAACAGCAATACAAGACATAAATACACATATAAACATTACAAGACATAAAAACAAGTGAAAGATATTTGCAACAAACAAGCCTAAGTGCAAGAAAGTTATTTAACAGCAATAAAACACATAAATACACATAGAAAAATTATAAGACATAAAAGCAAGTCAATGATATTTGCAACAAACAGACCTAAGTGCAAGAAAGTTACTTAACAGCAATACAAGACATAAATACATATATAAACATTATAAGACATAAAAACAAGTCAAACATATTTGCAACAAACAGACCTCAGTGCAAGAAAGTTACTTACCAGCAATACAAGACATAAATACACATATAAACATTATAAGACATAAAAACAAGTCAATGATATTTGCAACAAACAGACCTCAGTGCAAGAAAGTTACTTAACAGCAATACAAGACATAAATACACATATAAAAATTATAAGACATAAAACAAGTCAAAGATATTTGCAACAAACAGACCTCAGTGCAAGAAAGTTACTTAACAGCAATACAAGACATAAATACACACATAAACATTATAAGACATAAAAACAAGTCAAAGATATTTGCAACAAACAGACCTCAGTGCAAGAAAGTTACTTACCAGCAATACAAGACATAAATACACATATAAACATTATAAGACATAAAAGCAAGTCAAAGATATTTGCAACAAACAGACCTAAGTGCAAGAAAGTTACTTAACAGCAATACAAGACATAAATACACATATAAACATTATAAGACATAAAAACAAGTCAAAGATATTTGCAACAAACAGACCTCAGTGCAAGAAAGTTACTTACCAGCAATACAAGACATAAATACACATATAAACATTATAAGACATAAAAGCAAGTCAAAGATATTTGCAACAAACAGACCTAAGTGCAAGAAAGTTACTTAACAGCAATACAAGACATAAATACACATATAAACATTATAAGACATAAAAGCAGGTCAAAGATATTTGCAACAAACAGACCTAAGTGCAAGAAAGTTACTTAACAGCAATACAAGACATAAATACACATATAAACATTATAAGACATAAAAACAAGTCAAAGATATTTGCAAAAAAACAGACCTCAGTGCAAGAAAGTTATTTAACAGCAATAAAACACATAAATACACATATAAACATTATAAGACATAAAAGCAAGTCAAAGATATTTGCAACAAACAGACCTAAGTGCAAGAAAGTTACTTAACAGCAATACAAGACATAAATACACATATAAACATTATAAGACATAAAAACAAGTCAAAGATATTTGCAACAAACAGACCTCAGTGCAAGAAAGTTACTTAACAGCAATACAAGACATACATACACATACAAACTTCATAAGACATAAAAACAAGTCAATGATATTTGCAACAAACACACCTCAGTGCAAGAAAGTTACTTACCAGCAATACAAGACATAAATACACATATAAACATTATAAGACATAAAAACAAGTCAAAGATATTTGCAACAAACAGACCTCAGTGCAAGAAAGTTACTTAACAGCAATACAAGACATAAATACACATATAAACATTATAAGACATAAAAGCAAGTCAAAGATATTTGCAACAAACAGACCTAAGTGCAAGAAAGTTACTTAACAGCAATACAAGACATAAATACACATATAAACATTATAAGACATAAAAACAAGTCAAAGATATTTGCAAAAAAACAGACCTCAGTGCAAGAAAGTTATTTAACAGCAATAAAACACATAAATACACATATAAACATTATAAGACATAAAAGCAAGTCAAAGATATTTGCAACAAACAGACCTAAGTGCAAGAAAGTTACTTAACAGCAATACAAGACATAAATACACATATAAACATTATAAGACATAAAAACAAGTCAAAGATATTTGCAACAAACAGACCTCAGTGCAAGAAAGTTACTTAACAGCAATACAAGACATACATACACATACAAACTTCATAAGACATAAAAACAAGTCAATGATATTTGCAACAAACACACCTCAGTGCAAGAAAGTTACTTACCAGCAATACAAGACATAAATACACATATAAACATTATAAGACATAAAAACAAGTGAAAGATATTTGCAACAAACAGACCTCAGTGCAAGAAAGTTACTTACCAGCAATACAAGACATAAATACACATACAAACTTCATAAGACATAAAAAAAAGTCAATGATATTTGCAACAAACAGACCTAAGTGCAAGAAAGTTACTTAACAGCAATACAAGACATAAATACACATATAAACATTATAAGACATAAAAACAAGTGAAAGATATTTGCAACAAACAGACCTCAGTGCAAGAAAGTTACTTACCAGCAATACAAGACATAAATACACATACAAACTTCATAAGACATAAAAACAAGTCAATGATATTTACAACAAACAGACTTAAGTGCAAGAAAGATACTTAACAGCAATACAAGACATAAATACACACATAAACATTATAAGACATAAAAACAAGTGAAAGATATTTGCAATAAACGGACCTAAGTGCAAGAAAGTTATTTAACAGCAATACAAGACATAAATACACATATAAACATTACAAGACATAAAAACAAGTGAAAGATATTTGCAACAAACAAGCCTAAGTGCAAGAAAGTTATTTAACAGCAATAAAACACATAAATACACATAGAAACATTATAAGACATAAAAGCAAGTCAATGATATTTGCAACAAACAGACCTAAGTGCAAGAAAGTTACTTAACAGCAATACAAGACATAAATACATATATAAACATTATAAGACATAAAAACAAGTCAAACATATTTGCAACAAACAGACCTCAGTGCAAGAAAGTTACTTACCAGCAATACAAGACATAAATACACATATAAACATTATAAGACATAAAAACAAGTCAATGATATTTGCAACAAACAGACCTCAGTGCAAGAAAGTTACTTAACAGCAATACAAGACATAAATACACATATAAAAATTATAAGACATAAAACAAGTCAAAGATATTTGCAACAAACAGACCTCAGTGCAAGAAAGTTACTTAACAGCAATACAAGACATAAATACACACATAAACATTATAAGACATAAAAACAAGTCAAAGATATTTGCAACAAACAGACCTCAGTGCAAGAAAGTTACTTAACAGCAATACAAGACATAAATACACATATAAACATTATAAGACATAAAAACAAGTCAAAGATATTTGCAACAAACAGACCTCAGTGCAAGAAAGTTACTTACCAGCAATACAAGACATAAATACACATACAAACTTCATAAGACATAAAAACAAGTCAATGATATTTGCAACAAACAGACTTAAGTGCAAGAAAGATACTTAACAGCAATACAAGACATAAATACACATATAAACATTATAAGACATAAAAACAAGTCAAAGATATTTGCAACAAACAGACCTCAGTGCAAGAAAGTTACTTACCAGCAATACAAGACATAAATACACATACAAACTTCATAAGACATAAAAACAAGTCAATGATATTTACAACAAACAGACTTAAGTGCAAGAAAGATACTTACCAGCAATACAAGACATAAATACACACATAAACATTATAAGACATAAAAACAAGTGAAAGATATTTGCAATAAACGGACCTAAGTGCAAGAAAGTTATTTAACAGCAATACAAGACATAAATGCACATATAAACATTACAAGACATAAAAACAAGTGAAAGATATTTGCAACAAACAAGCCTAAGTGCAAGAAAGTTACTTAACAGCAATACAAGACATACATACACACATAAACATTATAAGACATAAAAACAAGTCAAACATATTTGCAACAAACAGACCTCAGTGCAAGAAAGTTATTTAACAGCAATACAAGACATAAATACACATATAAACATTATAAGACATAAAAGCAAGTCAAAGATATTTGCAACAAACAGACCTAAGTGCAAGAAAGTTACTTAACAGCAATACAAGACATAAATACACATATAAACATTATAAGACATAAAAACAAGTCAAAGATATTTGCAACAAACAGACCTCAGTGCAAGAAAGTTACTTACCAGCAATACAAGACATAAATACACATATAAACATTATAAGACATAAAAGCAAGTCAAAGATATTTGCAACAAACAGACCTAAGTGCAAGAAAGTTACTTAACAGCAATACAAGACATAAATACACATATAAACATTATAAGACATAAAAGCAAGTCAAAGATATTTGCAACAAACAGACCTAAGTGCAAGAAAGTTACTTAACAGCAATACAAGACATAAATACACATATAAACATTA
The DNA here is from genome assembly GCF_051167445.1 of Perissodus microlepis. Taxonomy (NCBI): domain Eukaryota; kingdom Metazoa; phylum Chordata; class Actinopteri; order Cichliformes; family Cichlidae; genus Perissodus; species Perissodus microlepis. The sequence goes on from NC_140466.1 coordinate 35,368,382, forward strand.
TAAGACATAAAAACAAGTCAAAGATATTTGCAAAAAAACAGACCTCAGTGCAAGAAAGTTATTTAACAGCAATAAAACACATAAATACACATATAAACATTATAAGACATAAAAGCAAGTCAAAGATATTTGCAACAAACAGACCTAAGTGCAAGAAAGTTACTTAACAGCAATACAAGACATAAATACACATATAAACATTATAAGACATAAAAACAAGTCAAAGATATTTGCAACAAACAGACCTCAGTGCAAGAAAGTTACTTAACAGCAATACAAGACATACATACACATACAAACTTCATAAGACATAAAAACAAGTCAATGATATTTGCAACAAACACACCTCAGTGCAAGAAAGTTACTTACCAGCAATACAAGACATAAATACACATATAAACATTATAAGACATAAAAACAAGTGAAAGATATTTGCAACAAACAGACCTCAGTGCAAGAAAGTTACTTAACAGCAATACAAGACATAAATACACATATAAACATTATAAGACATAAAAGCAAGTCAAAGATATTTGCAACAAACAGACCTAAGTGCAAGAAAGTTACTTAACAGCAATACAAGACATAAATACACATATAAACATTATAAGACATAAAAACAAGTCAAAGATATTTGCAAAAAAACAGACCTCAGTGCAAGAAAGTTATTTAACAGCAATAAAACACATAAATACACATATAAACATTATAAGACATAAAAGCAAGTCAAAGATATTTGCAACAAACAGACCTAAGTGCAAGAAAGTTACTTAACAGCAATACAAGACATAAATACACATATAAACATTATAAGACATAAAAACAAGTCAAAGATATTTGCAACAAACAGACCTCAGTGCAAGAAAGTTACTTAACAGCAATACAAGACATACATACACATACAAACTTCATAAGACATAAAAACAAGTCAATGATATTTGCAACAAACACACCTCAGTGCAAGAAAGTTACTTACCAGCAATACAAGACATAAATACACATATAAACATTATAAGACATAAAAACAAGTGAAAGATATTTGCAACAAACAGACCTCAGTGCAAGAAAGTTACTTACCAGCAATACAAGACATAAATACACATACAAACTTCATAAGACATAAAAAAAGTCAATGATATTTGCAACAAACAGACCTCAGTGCAAGAAAGTTACTTAACAGCAATACAAGACATAAATACACATATAAACATTATAAGACATAAAAACAAGTGAAAGATATTTGCAACAAACAGACCTCAGTGCAAGAAAGTTACTTACCAGCAATACAAGACATAAATACACATACAAACTTCATAAGACATAAAAACAAGTCAATGATATTTACAACAAACAGACTTAAGTGCAAGAAAGATACTTAACAGCAATACAAGACATAAATACACACATAAACATTATAAGACATAAAAACAAGTGAAAGATATTTGCAATAAACGGACCTAAGTGCAAGAAAGTTATTTACCAGCAATACAAGACATAAATACACATATAAACATTACAAGACATAAAAACAAGTGAAAGATATTTGCAACAAACAAGCCTAAGTGCAAGAAAGTTACTTAACAGCAATACAAGACATACATACACACATAAACATTATAAGACATAAAAACAAGTCAAACATATTTGCAACAAACAGACCTCAGTGCAAGAAAGTTATTTAACAGCAATACAAGACATAAATACACATATAAACATTATAAGACATAAAAACAAGTCAAAGATATTTGCAACAAACAGACCTCAGTGCAAGAAAGTTATTTAACAGCAATAAAACACATAAATACACATAGAAACATTATAAGACATAAAAGCAAGTCAATGATATTTGCAACAAACAGACCTAAGTGCAAGAAAGTTACTTAACAGCAATACAAGACATAAATACATATATAAACATTATAAGACATAAAAACAAGTCAAACATATTTGCAACAAACAGACCTCAGTGCAAGAAAGTTACTTACCAGCAATACAAGACATAAATACACATATAAACATTATAAGACATAAAAACAAGTCAATGATATTTGCAACAAACAGACCTCATTGCAAGAAAGTTACTTAACAGCAATACAAGACATAAATACACATATAAACATTATAAGACATAAAACAAGTCAAACATATTTGCAACAAACAGACCTCAGTGCAAGAAAGTTACTTACCAGCAATACAAGACATAAATACACATACAAACTTCATAAGACATAAAAACAAGTCAATGATATTTGCAACAAACAGACTTAAGTGCAAGAAAGATACTTAACAGCAATACAAGACATAAATACACATATAAACATTATAAGACATAAAAACAAGTCAAAGATATTTGCAACAAACAGACCTCAGTGCAAGAAAGTTACTTACCAGCAATACAAGACATAAATACACATACAAACTTCATAAGACATAAAAACAAGTCAATGATATTTACAACAAACAGACTTAAGTGCAAGAAAGATACTTAACAGCAATACAAGACATAAATACACACATAAACATTATAAGACATAAAAACAAGTGAAAGATATTTGCAATAAACGGACCTAAGTGCAAGAAAGTTATTTAACAGCAATACAAGACATAAATGCACATATAAACATTACAAGACATAAAAACAAGTGAAAGATATTTGCAACAAACAAGCCTAAGTGCAAGAAAGTTACTTAACAGCAATACAAGACATACATACACACATAAACATTATAAGACATAAAAACAAGTCAAACATATTTGCAACAAACAGACCTCAGTGCAAGAAAGTTATTTAACAGCAATACAAGACATAAATACACATATAAACATTATAAGACATAAAAACAAGTCAAAGATATTTGCAAAAAAACAGACCTCAGTGCAAGAAAGTTATTTAACAGCAATAAAACACATGAATACACATATAAACATTATAAGACATAAAAGCAAGTCAAAGATATTTGCAACAAACAGACCTAAGTGCAAGAAAGTTACTTAACAGCAATACAAGACATAAATACACATATAAACATTATAAGACATAAAAACAAGTCAAAGATATTTGCAACAAACAGACCTCAGTGCAAGAAAGTTACTTACCAGCAATACAAGACATAAATACACATATAAACATTATAAGACATAAAAGCAAGTCAAAGATATTTGCAACAAACAGACCTAAGTGCAAGAAAGTTACTTAACAGCAATACAAGACATAAATACACATATAAACATTATAAGACATAAAAACAAGTCAATGATATTTGCAACAAACAGACCTCAGTGCAAGAAAGTTACTTAACAGCAATACAAGACATAAATACACATATAAACATTATAAGACATAAAACAAGTCAAAGATATTTGCAACAAACAGACCTCAGTGCAAGAAAGTTACTTAACAGCAATACAAGACATAAATACACACATAAACATTATAAGACATAAAAACAAGTCAAAGATATTTGCAACAAACAGACCTCAGTGCAAGAAAGTTACTTAACAGCAATACAAGACATAAATACACACATAAACATTATAAGACATAAAAACAAGTGAAAGATATTTGCAACAAACAGACCTCAGTGCAAGAAAGTTACTTAACAGCAATACAAGACATAAATACACATATAAACATTATAAGACATAAAAACAAGTGAAAGATATTTGCAACAAACAGACCTCAGTGCAAGAAAGTTACTTAACAGCAATACAAGACATAAATACACACATAAACATTATAAGACATAAAAACCAGTCAAAGATATTTGCAACAAATAGACCTAAGTGCAAGAAAGTTACTTAACAGCAATACAAGACATAAATACACATATAAACATTATAAGACATAAAAACAAGTCAAAGATATTTGCAACAAACAGACCTAAGTGCAAGAAAGTTACTTAACAGCAATACAAGACATAAATACACACATAAACATTATAAGACATAAAAACAAGTGAAAGATATTTGCAACAAACAGACCTAAGTGCAAGAAAGTTACTTAACAGCAATACAAGACATAAATACACATATAAACACTATAAGACATAAAACAAGTCAAAGATATTTGCAACAAACAGACCTAAGTGCAAGAAAGTTACTTAACAGCAATACAAGACATAAATACACACATAAACATTATAAGACATAAAAACAAGTCAAAGATATTTGCAACAAACAGACCTAAGTGCAAGAAAGTTACTTAACAGCAATAAAACACATAAATACATATATAAACATTATAAGACATAAAAACAAGTCAAAGACATTTGCAACAAACAGACCTCAGTGCAAGAAAGTTACTTACCAGCAATACAAGACATAAATACACATATAAACATTATAAGACATAAAAACAAGTCAAAGATATTTGCAACAAACAGACCTAAGTGCAAGAAAGTTACTTAACAGCAATAAAACACATAAATACATATATAAACATTATAAGACATAAAAACAAGTCAAAGACATTTGCAACAAATAGACCTCAGTGCAAGAAAGTTACTTAACAGCAATACAAGACATACATACACATATAAACTTCATAAGACATAAAAACAAGTCAATGATATTTGCAACAAACACACCTCAGTGCAAGAAAGTTACTTACCAGCAATACAAGACATAAATACACATATAAACATTATAAGACATAAAAACAAGTGAAAGATATTTGCAACAAACAGACCTCAGTGCAAGAAAGTTACTTAACAGCAATACAAGACATAAATACACACATAAACATTATAAGACATAAAAACAAGTCAAAGATATTTGCAACAAACAGACCTCAGTGCAAGAAAGTTACTTAACAGCAATACAAGACATAAATACACACATAAACATTATAAGACATAAAAACAAGTGAAAGATATTTGCAACAAACAGACCTCAGTGCAAGAAAGTTACTTAACAGCAATACAAGACATAAATACACATATAAACATTATAAGACATAAAAACAAGTGAAAGATATTTGCAACAAACAGACCTCAGTGCAAGAAAGTTACTTAACAGCAATACAAGACATAAATACACACATAAACATTATAAGACATAAAAACCAGTCAAAGATATTTGCAACAAATAGACCTAAGTGCAAGAAAGTTACTTAACAGCAATACAAGACATACATACACATATAAACTTCATAAGACATAAAAACAAGTCAATGATATTTGCAACAAACACACCTCAGTGCAAGAAAGTTACTTACCAGCAATACAAGACATAAATACACATATAAACATTATAAGACATAAAAACAAGTGAAAGATATTTGCAACAAACAGACCTCAGTGCAAGAAAGTTACTTAACAGCAATACAAGACATAAATACACACATAAACATTATAAGACATAAAAACAAGTCAAAGATATTTGCAACAAACAGACCTCAGTGCAAGAAAGTTACTTAACAGCAATACAAGACATAAATACACACATAAACATTATAAGACATAAAAACAAGTGAAAGATATTTGCAACAAACAGACCTCAGTGCAAGAAAGTTACTTAACAGCAATACAAGACATAAATACACATATAAACATTATAAGACATAAAAACAAGTGAAAGATATTTGCAACAAACAGACCTCAGTGCAAGAAAGTTACTTAACAGCAATACAAGACATAAATACACACATAAACATTATAAGACATAAAAACCAGTCAAAGATATTTGCAACAAATAGACCTAAGTGCAAGAAAGTTACTTAACAGCAATACAAGACATAAATACACATATAAACATTATAAGACATAAAAACAAGTCAAAGATATTTGCAACAAACAGACCTAAGTGCAAGAAAGTTACTTAACAGCAATACAAGACATAAATACACACATAAACATTATAAGACATAAAAACAAGTGAAAGATATTTGCAACAAACAGACCTAAGTGCAAGAAAGTTACTTAACAGCAATACAAGACATAAATACACATATAAACACTATAAGACATAAAACAAGTCAAAGATATTTGCAACAAACAGACCTAAGTGCAAGAAAGTTACTTAACAGCAATACAAGACATAAATACACACATAAACATTATAAGACATAAAAACAAGTCAAAGATATTTGCAACAAACAGACCTAAGTGCAAGAAAGTTACTTAACAGCAATAAAACACATAAATACATATATAAACATTATAAGACATAAAAACAAGTCAAAGACATTTGCAACAAACAGACCTCAGTGCAAGAAAGTTACTTACCAGCAATACAAGACATAAATACACATATAAACATTATAAGACATAAAAACAAGTCAAAGATATTTGCAACAAACAGACCTAAGTGCAAGAAAGTTACTTAACAGCAATAAAACACATAAATACATATATAAACATTATAAGACATAAAAACAAGTCAAAGACATTTGCAACAAATAGACCTCAGTGCAAGAAAGTTACTTAACAGCAATACAAGACATACATACACATATAAACTTCATAAGACATAAAAACAAGTCAATGATATTTGCAACAAACACACCTCAGTGCAAGAAAGTTACTTACCAGCAATACAAGACATAAATACACATATAAACATTATAAGACATAAAAACAAGTGAAAGATATTTGCAACAAACAGACCTCAGTGCAAGAAAGTTACTTAACAGCAATACAAGACATAAATACACATATAAACATTATAAGACATAAAAACAAGTGAAAGATATTTGCAACAAACAGACCTCAGTGCAAGAAAGTTACTTACCAGCAATACAAGACATAAATACACATACAAACTTCATAAGACATAAAAAAAAGTCAATGATATTTGCAACAAACAGACCTAAGTGCAAGAAAGTTACTTAACAGCAATACAAGACATAAATACACATATAAACATTATAAGACATAAAAAAAAGTCAAAGATATTTGCAACAAACAGACTTAAGTGCAAGAAAGATACTTAACAGCAATACAAGACATAAATACACATATAAACATTATAAGACATAAAAACAAGTCAAAGATATTTGCAACAAACAGACCTCAGTGCAAGAAAGTTACTTACCAGCAATACAAGACATAAATACACATACAAACTTCATAAGACATAAAAACAAGTCAATGATATTTACAACAAACAGACTTAAGTGCAAGAAAGATACTTAACAGCAATACAAGACATAAATACACACATAAACATTATAAGACATAAAAACAAGTGAAAGATATTTGCAATAAACAGACCTAAGTGCAAGAAAGTTATTTAACAGCAATACAAGACATAAATACACATATAAACATTACAAGACATAAAAACAAGTGAAAGATATTTGCAACAAACAAGCCTAAGTGCAAGAAAGTTACTTAACAGCAATACAAGACATACATACACACATAAACATTATAAGACATAAAAACAAGTCAAAGATATTTGCAACAAACAGACCTCAGTGCAAGAAAGTTACTTACCAGCAATACAAGACATGAATACACATATAAACATTATAAGACATAACAACAAGTCAATGATATTTGCAACAAACAGACCTAAGTGCAAGAAAGTTACTTAACAGCAATACAAGACATAAATACACATATAAACATTATAAGACATAAAAACAAGTCAAAGATATTTGCAACAAACAGACCTCAGTGCAACAAAGTTACTTACCAGCAATACAAGACATAAATACATATATAAACTTTATAAGACATAAAAACAAGTCAAAGATATTTGCAACGAAAAGACCTCAGTGCAAGACAGTTACTTACCAGCAATACAAGACATAAATACATATATAAACATTATAAGACATAAAAACAAGTCAAAGATATTTGCAACAAACAAACCTCAGTGCAACACAGTTACTTACCAGCAGTACAAGACATAAGTACACACATAAACATTACAAGACATAAAAACAAGTCAAAGATATTTGCAACAAACAAACCTCAGTGCAACACAGTTACTTACCAGCAGTACAAGACATAAATACACATATAAACATTACAAGACATAAAAACCAGTCAAAGATATTTGCAACAAACAAACCTCAGTGCAACACAGTTACTTACCAGCAATACAAGACATAAATACACATATAAACATTATAAGACATAAAAACAAGTGAAAGATATTTGCAACAAACAGACCTCAGTGCAACAAAGTTACTTACCAGCAATACAAGACATAAATACACATATAAACATTATAAGACATAAAAACAAGTGAAAGATATTTGCAACAAACAGACCTCAGTGCAAGAAAGTTACTTAACAGCAATACAAGACATAAATACACATATAAACATTATAAGACATAAAAACAAGTCAAAGATATTTGCAACAAACAGACCTAAGTGCAAGAAAGTTACTTAACAGCAATACAAGACATAAATACACACATAAACATTATAAGACATAAAAACAAGTGAAAGATATTTGCAACAAACAGACCTAAGTGCAAGAAAGTTACTTAACAGCAATACAAGACATAAATACACATATAAACACTATAAGACATAAAACAAGTCAAAGATATTTGCAACAAACAGACCTAAGTGCAAGAAAGTTACTTAACAGCAATACAAGACATAAATACACACATAAACATTATAAGACATAAAAACAAGTCAAAGATATTTGCAACAAACAGACCTAAGTGCAAGAAAGTTACTTAACAGCAATAAAACACATAAATACATATATAAACATTATAAGACATAAAAACAAGTCAAAGACATTTGCAACAAACAGACCTCAGTGCAAGAAAGTTACTTACCAGCAATACAAGACATAAATACACATATAAACATTATAAGACATAAAAACAAGTCAAAGATATTTGCAACAAACAGACCTAAGTGCAAGAAAGTTACTTAACAGCAATAAAACACATAAATACATATATAAACATTATAAGACATAAAAACAAGTCAAAGACATTTGCAACAAATAGACCTCAGTGCAAGAAAGTTACTTAACAGCAATACAAGACATACATACACATATAAACTTCATAAGACATAAAAACAAGTCAATGATATTTGCAACAAACACACCTCAGTGCAAGAAAGTTACTTACCAGCAATACAAGACATAAATACACATATAAACATTATAAGACATAAAAACAAGTGAAAGATATTTGCAACAAACAGACCTCAGTGCAAGAAAGTTACTTAACAGCAATACAAGACATAAATACACATATAAACATTATAAGACATAAAAACAAGTGAAAGATATTTGCAACAAACAGACCTCAGTGCAAGAAAGTTACTTACCAGCAATACAAGACATAAATACACATACAAACTTCATAAGACATAAAAAAAAGTCAATGATATTTGCAACAAACAGACCTAAGTGCAAGAAAGTTACTTAACAGCAATACAAGACATAAATACACATATAAACATTATAAGACATAAAAAAAAGTCAAAGATATTTGCAACAAACAGACTTAAGTGCAAGAAAGATACTTAACAGCAATACAAGACATAAATACACATATAAACATTATAAGACATAAAAACAAGTCAAAGATATTTGCAACAAACAGACCTCAGTGCAAGAAAGTTACTTACCAGCAATACAAGACATAAATACACATACAAACTTCATAAGACATAAAAACAAGTCAATGATATTTACAACAAACAGACTTAAGTGCAAGAAAGATACTTAACAGCAATACAAGACATAAATACACACATAAACATTATAAGACATAAAAACAAGTGAAAGATATTTGCAATAAACAGACCTAAGTGCAAGAAAGTTATTTAACAGCAATACAAGACATAAATACACATATAAACATTACAAGACATAAAAACAAGTGAAAGATATTTGCAACAAACAAGCCTAAGTGCAAGAAAGTTACTTAACAGCAATACAAGACATACATACACACATAAACATTATAAGACATAAAAACAAGTCAAAGATATTTGCAACAAACAGACCTCAGTGCAAGAAAGTTACTTACCAGCAATACAAGACATGAATACACATATAAACATTATAAGACATAACAACAAGTCAATGATATTTGCAACAAACAGACCTAAGTGCAAGAAAGTTACTTAACAGCAATACAAGACATAAATACACATATAAACATTATAAGACATAAAAACAAGTCAAAGATATTTGCAACAAACAGACCTCAGTGCAACAAAGTTACTTACCAGCAATACAAGACATAAATACATATATAAACTTTATAAGACATAAAAACAAGTCAAAGATATTTGCAACGAAAAGACCTCAGTGCAAGACAGTTACTTACCAGCAATACAAGACATAAATACATATATAAACATTATAAGACATAAAAACAAGTCAAAGATATTTGCAACAAACAAACCTCAGTGCAACACAGTTACTTACCAGCAGTACAAGACATAAGTACACACATAAACATTACAAGACATAAAAACAAGTCAAAGATATTTGCAACAAACAAACCTCAGTGCAACACAGTTACTTACCAGCAGTACAAGACATAAATACACATATAAACATTACAAGACATAAAAACCAGTCAAAGATATTTGCAACAAACAAACCTCAGTGCAACACAGTTACTTACCAGCAATACAAGACATAAATACACATATAAACATTATAAGACATAAAAACAAGTGAAAGATATTTGCAACAAACAGACCTCAGTGCAACAAAGTTACTTACCAGCAATACAAGACATAAATACACATATAAACATTATGAGACATAAAAACAAGTGAAAGATATTTGCAACAAACAGACCTAAGTGCAAGACAGTTACTTACCAGCAATACAAGACATAAATACACACATAAACATTACAAGACATAAAAGCAAATGAAAGATATTTGCAACAAACAGACCTCAGTGCAACACAGTTACTTACCAGCAATACAAGACATAAATACACATATAAACATTATAAGACATAAAAACAAGTGAAAGATATTTGCAACAAACAGACCTCAGTGCAACAAAGTTACTTACCAGCAATACAAGACATAAATACACATATAAACATTATAAGACATAAAAACAAGTCAAAGATATTTGCAACAAACAGACCTAAGTGCAAGACAGTTACTTACCAGCAATACAAGACATAAATACACATATAAACATTATAAGACATAAAAACAAGTCAAAGATATTTGCAACAAACAGACCTCAGTGCAACAAAGTTACTTACCAGCAATACAAGACATAAATACACACATAAACATTATAAGATATAAAAACAAGTCAAAGATATTTGCAACAAACAGACCTCAGTGCAAGAAAGTTACTTACCAGCAATACAAGACATAAATACACATACAAACTTCATAAGACATAAAAACAAGTCAATGATATTTACAACAAACAGACTTAAGTGCAAGAAAGATACTTAACAGCAATACAAGACATAAATACACACATAAACATTATAAGACATAAAAACAAGTGAAAGATATTTGCAATAAACAGACCTAAGTGCAAGAAAGTTATTTAACAGCAATACAAGACATAAATACACATATAAACATTACAAGACATAAAAACAAGTGAAAGATATTTGCAACAAACAAGCCTAAGTGCAAGAAAGTTACTTAACAGCAATACAAGACATACATACACACATAAACATTATAAGACATAAAAACAAGTCAAAGATATTTGCAACAAACAGACCTCAGTGCAAGAAAGTTACTTACCAGCAATACAAGACATAAATACACATATAAACATTATAAGACATAACAACAAGTCAATGATATTTGCAACAAACAGACCTAAGTGCAAGAAAGTTACTTAACAGCAATACAAGACATAAATACACATATAAACATTATAAGACATAAAAACAAGTCAAAGATATTTGCAACAAACAGACCTCAGTGCAAGAAAGTTACTTACCAGCAATACAAGACATAAATACATATATAAACTTTATAAGACATAAAAACAAGTCAAAGATATTTGCAACGAAAAGACCTCAGTGCAAGACAGTTACTTACCAGCAATACAAGACATAAATACACATATAAACATTATAAGACATAAAAAAAAGTCAAAGATATTTGCAACAAACAGACTTAAGTGCAAGAAAGATACTTAACAGCAATACAAGACATAAATACACATATAAACATTATAAGACATAAAAACAAGTCAAAGATATTTGCAACAAACAGACCTCAGTGCAAGAAAGTTACTTACCAGCAATACAAGACATAAATACACATACAAACTTCATAAGACATAAAAACAAGTCAATGATATTTACAACAAACAGACTTAAGTGCAAGAAAGATACTTAACAGCAATACAAGACATAAATACACACATAAACATTATAAGACATAAAAACAAGTGAAAGATATTTGCAATAAACAGACCTAAGTGCAAGAAAGTTATTTAACAGCAATACAAGACATAAATACACATATAAACATTACAAGACATAAAAACAAGTGAAAGATATTTGCAACAAACAAGCCTAAGTGCAAGAAAGTTACTTAACAGCAATACAAGACATACATACACACATAAACATTATAAGACATAAAAACAAGTCAAAGATATTTGCAACAAACAGACCTCAGTGCAAGAAAGTTACTTACCAGCAATACAAGACATGAATACACATATAAACATTATAAGACATAACAACAAGTCAATGATATTTGCAACAAACAGACCTAAGTGCAAGAAAGTTACTTAACAGCAATACAAGACATAAATACACATATAAACATTATAAGACATAAAAACAAGTCAAAGATATTTGCAACAAACAGACCTCAGTGCAACAAAGTTACTTACCAGCAATACAAGACATAAATACATATATAAACTTTATAAGACATAAAAACAAGTCAAAGATATTTGCAACGAAAAGACCTCAGTGCAAGACAGTTACTTACCAGCAATACAAGACATAAATACATATATAAACATTATAAGACATAAAAACAAGTCAAAGATATTTGCAACAAACAAACCTCAGTGCAACACAGTTACTTACCAGCAGTACAAGACATAAGTACACACATAAACATTACAAGACATAAAAACAAGTCAAAGATATTTGCAACAAACAAACCTCAGTGCAACACAGTTACTTACCAGCAGTACAAGACATAAATACACATATAAACATTACAAGACATAAAAACCAGTCAAAGATATTTGCAACAAACAAACCTCAGTGCAACACAGTTACTTACCAGCAATACAAGACATAAATAAACATATAAACATTATAAGACATAAAAACAAGTGAAAGATATTTGCAACAAACAGACCTCAGTGCAACAAAGTTACTTACCAGCAATACAAGACATAAATACACATATAAACATTATAAGACATAAAAACAAGTGAAAGATATTTGCAACAAACAGACCTCAGTGCAAGAAAGTTACTTAACAGCAATACAAGACATAAATACACATATAAACATTATAAGACATAAAAACAAGTCAAAGATATTTGCAACAAACAGACCTAAGTGCAAGAAAGTTACTTAACAGCAATACAAGACATAAATACACACATAAACATTATAAGACATAAAAACAAGTGAAAGATATTTGCAACAAACAGACCTAAGTGCAAGAAAGTTACTTAACAGCAATACAAGACATAAATACACATATAAACACTATAAGACATAAAACAAGTCAAAGATATTTGCAACAAACAGACCTAAGTGCAAGAAAGTTACTTAACAGCAATACAAGACATAAATACACACATAAACATTATAAGACATAAAAACAAGTCAAAGATATTTGCAACAAACAGACCTAAGTGCAAGAAAGTTACTTAACAGCAATAAAACACATAAATACATATATAAACATTATAAGACATAAAAACAAGTCAAAGACATTTGCAACAAACAGACCTCAGTGCAAGAAAGTTACTTACCAGCAATACAAGACATAAATACACATATAAACATTATAAGACATAAAAACAAGTCAAAGATATTTGCAACAAACAGACCTAAGTGCAAGAAAGTTACTTAACAGCAATAAAACACATAAATACATATATAAACATTATAAGACATAAAAACAAGTCAAAGACATTTGCAACAAATAGACCTCAGTGCAAAGAAAGTTACTTAACAGCAATACAAGACATACATACACATATAAACTTCATAAGACCTAAAAACAAGTCAATGATATTTGCAACAAACACACCTCAGTGCAAGAAAGTTACTTACCAGCAATACAAGACATAAATACACATATAAACATTATAAGACATAAAAACAAGTGAATGATATTTGCAACAAACACACCTCAGTGCAAGAAAGTTACTTACCAGCAATACAAGACATAAATACACATATAAACATTATAAGACATAAAAACAAGTGAAAGATATTTGCAACAAACAGACCTCAGTGCAAGAAAGTTACTTACCAGCAATACAAGACATAAATACACATACAAACTTCATAAGACATAAAAAAAAGTCAATGATATTTGCAACAAACAGACCTAAGTGCAAGAAAGTTACTTAACAGCAATACAAGACATA